>NC_143404.1:60034287-60335861 GCF_052110815.1 Crocodylus siamensis | reverse complement strand
AATAGCTGAGTAGGGCCCTGTGATTGTGTTTAGGGGAAAGGGACTCACGGCTGTAACCTTTGGGCCTATTGAACTCTCTGGACACAGAGTGGAGCCCAAGCCCTGCCTACAGGGCGAGGTCTGTACCTGAACACCTGCCTGACATACTCTGGGAGATAGGAGAGGTGGAGGGGTTAGGGTTACTTAATCACAAAGCAGGCTAATGCAAGCAGCATCTTGCACAAGTGGCTGTTATTGACATATTTTGGAGCTTAGTGGTAGCTCAATGGGGAATTATGATGAATGCTTTTGGGCCTCAAATACCTCCAGCTGCAGAAAGCACAGCAGAGTCCTAGGCCTGTGCAGAGAACTAGGCAGCCTGGGTTTCAATCAGATCTCTTGGCTTTTTCAGATGGCATCGTGAGGCCATAAAATCCTGAAGACCGTAAAGCCCACATAGAATGACTCGTCTTTTTTCAGGTTCAGCTTCCAGTTTTACCCTGAACCTGAATTCTTGCAGTTTTTTCTGTAAGTTTGTTCCTGGTATTTATGGTTTCTAAGCAAATGAGCTTGATGAAGGCACAGATGTCAGCAAAGACTCTTGTAGCTCAGGCTTCAAAGATAGATGCTGTAGTGGGAGCATTCCTAAGTGACAAGGAAACTGAATGGGGTCTGCTTTGTAGAATACAGGACTATCCTTCATCAAAGCCGGGGGGGGGAGGCATTGCTCCTGGCTGATATGGAAAACACTCTCTTTCCCCCTCTAACATGGCAGGAGCAATATTTCTCCCCAAAGACTAGACTGCAGCCTTCTGTTAAGCAAGCACTGGCATGGAAATAACAGTACATAAAATATCCAGGGGAAGGTTTGATACTTTCCTAAGGATATTTCAACATGCATTTCCTGCCCTTTGCTTTCCGCCTTGCTTGGATGAGACATACAATCAAGTGCCTGAGCAACTGAGCTTCATCACCATCTGCTGGCACTGTTCCCTGACCAGTGTTAACCACAAATTCTCTCTCTTGCCTTTATGAGTAAATGAGGTCATGCTTGAACATGACCTTGAGATATCTTATTAATTAACCCAATGCTTGGGATGATGTTGCAGTCAGTCTAGACGGGGCTTGGGTATGCTGTTTGGGGGTAAATTGTTCTAACCAGCTGAAACAAAGGGATCACTGCTGGCTCTCCGCTGCAAAATCACATTTAATCATGTTAGTCAATGCGCCTACTCAAGGACTTGTTCTAACATGATCTAATCTGCTGTTGAAGATAAAGATGGCTAGAGCAATTGAGATGAAAAAGGAGGTTTTGCCTCATTGTGGCATTCACGTTATCTTGATACTGACTTTATCATGATAAACTGAAAGCTTTTCCCGTGCTGGGTATTCAATATTGTGGTGAGATACTTCTGCCTTTCTAAGATAAGTTTGTATCATCCAGTCTATCTAGCCTTGCAGCCCTGTTCAAAATGCAGTGCCAAAGCTCATCTGGAGAGTGCTTGCTCACAGTTGCAACGGGATCCAGTTTGTTTTGCTTTCTTCCTTTAAAAGTGTATTTGTGTAGTTGTGCTGCTGATGCTCTATAGGGTGACCTCCCCAGAGGTGGCCGCTTTTCTTTGGTGAGAATCCTAATCCCTGTGCTGTATGTAAAATATTTGGGGCTCTTTCTAGGAGAGCATAAACCTAAAGAGCATTCTTTATTAGTGTTGGCTAAGATCATAATGAAAATATCCAGAATATAGTTTTAATAAAAGCATTTGTAAATGCTTGGAATGTGGACAATTCAAGCCGCATTTAGGGAATGGTAACCAGTTTTCCCACAAGCAGGACATGTCAAGGGCAAGCAATCCTGTGTGATTGTGCAGACTGCTGAAGCCTGATCCTGCACATACATACCAATAGCACTGCCTCACACTGATGGAGTTACTTGCACAGGTCAGACTCTGGCCCTAATTCTAATGTTATTTCCACCAGTGTGAGAGATCAACTCCACTCACTTCAGTGGATTTATTTCTGATTGCCACTAGGTCAGTTTAGTATCAAGCCCCTGTCTAACACCTGCAGTAGGAAAAGGGGAAAAGATACCTTTTGTTAGAGTGCATTGCTTTAAGGAAACAGCTTTAAAGTTAATGGGAAGTAACTATTATTATAAGATGCTTTGGCTATGTTAGGATCTTTAGGCTGTGTTTTTAATGTAACGTATGAGAGTAGTGTTTATATGAACTGCTGAGTCTTGTGCACAGACAAGCCAAGGACTGTTTCTTTAATGCATTTATGGTTCATTCTTGAGGAACAAATAGACATTTCTGAATTCACCTTTTGCCTAAATGACCAACAGTCTGAAAACTGAATTCCTCATTTGTTGTCTGTGTGGGTGTTAAGAGCCTAGTGGAACATTTATGCCATTTCACCTGCCCTGTCTAGGAATGCTGCTGGCATATTGTAATATCCAGCATCTGCTGTATATCAGAGAAGTTGTATCAACATAACAGTCTTCCACCCTTCTAGGCTCCTGCACATTATGAAAATGCTGGGGCAAAGGACTTCACAGTAGGGGAAAAGCCAAGAAGGAAAGAGAAGGCTAAGCTGTGATTATCAATCAAAGCAGGGCCATGTGACGCCTTCTCACACAGAGGGCTTCTTGAAAGCAGCTCCTTATTTTCAACACCTACTTAATACTCTTTAGGTTGTGTCTTTCCTAGCAGACATTAGCTCATGCTGACTCTCACACTGGCATGTGTTGCTCTGTTCCAAGGCTTACACCCATTCAGCGTCCCTTGAAGTTTTGTCTACAGAATAAGCAAGTGCCAACCAAGGAAGCAGCATCTGAATAAGGACCATTGACTAACCTCACTGACACTCCCTGGAAAACACAAGGCAGCCTCACATTCTTTAAATAGGGGAGGCTTAATTGGAGGGTTCCCTTGTTGCCCTTGGAGGGGTTAATACTTGGCTTACATGCCTAAGGACAGGTTTAAAGGTCCAGGTTTGGGGTTGGCTATCCTGGTAGTCTGGAGACCCTGCCTTGACCCTCATTGCTTGAATTTCATTCTGTTCTTCAATGCCTTGTGCTGGTCTTAAGTTTCTGATTAACCCTGAAGAAGATAACGAGGATGGCTAGGCCCAGCAGAACCTCCCTGAGTCCGCACCATGAGTGGATGGCCCCAAGGTAGGGGTAAGGCCCTTGTAAAATTTCAGCCATGTGAAAGGTTGGTATAAAAGACCTCCATTACAGCCTCTCACCTCCCTGCCTGCACCTGACATGCCCTCTTCCTTCCTGATATGTCCTGTGCTTCCGGGTGGGGATTAGACGACACAAGAGCCAGCTCTCCTAGATTTAGCCCGGCTTCACTATGCCAGAAATGTCCTTTGCTGGCAAAACAGAGGCAGGAAATTATGGGCAAAAGGAACAGAGAGGCTGGGCTCGGCTATTTCCTTCTTGTTCCATTCATCAAGGCAGGACCTGTGACATCTCTGGGAGGAAACAAGATAGACCCCCCCTTCCATGCTAATGAAAAGCTTCGGCCAGAAAATAAATGAAATACTTGGATTAATGGGCACAAGTTCAGAATGCCATGCAGAAATCTCCCTGGTGCTTTACAGAGATCAGTGACTGCCCTGGAGGTTCCCAGAAAGCTAATACTTTATAGTACGATGGGTCTTTCCAAATCGCCTCCATTCCCCATCTCCAAGTCAAGGTAACCACCCTTCCCACCGCTCCTCCTCTTGCTCAATTTTGTTGACCAAGTTAATGTCCTGTCTAAAACAAAACACTTCAGTAGCAGATGAGGATTTTCATTTAGCAGCTTCTGGCTTCTTGTTCCATGCTCCGATGGTTGTATTGCAGCCTCAGCATAAGGACAGTATAAAGTCTTTAGGTCAGTATTAAATAAATATACTATCTGAGTTAGTTACATTATTATTATGTCTGTTTAGCCAACGGGAAAAAGGCACCCATGCAATTTAGGCCTCTTCTACAGAGGAAAGTTGGACTAGTTTGGTTTAAATTAGTCAGACTGATGGAACTCTGTGTGTGGTCTCGGTTTAGAAGTGGGGATCTCGAATTCACTTGCACCTGTACATTTACAAACACAAACAAAGCTGACATAAGCCAAGTTTGCGCCAGTATAACAGATTCCAAGCATGGATATGCAGCGGTTTCATAGAGTAGTATAAAATCATACTTTCCATTAATGGTACCACTTTGCACACAGATCAGGCCTGAGGCACAGGTGGCTCTCAAGAGCGGAATTTAATATATTAAAACCACTGGGAACATCAGGCTTTGGTTAAATTACAGAGACCCAGATCATACATCATCTGGTATCTGGTTCCCGTTGGCTGATGAATCCTGGAACAGTGTGTCCCAAGAGGGAGCGTCTTGAAGCAGTCTCCTATTCTGAGAGTGTCTTGATTCGGTGCATGTTAAACATGCTGGGCACATCTACACAAGACACTTTACTGTGCAGCAGACTAATTTGTTGTGCAGTAAAACATCACCATCTACGTGTGCACGGCAATGAGGGTGCAGTATACTAATTTACTGTGCTGTTGGATAGTCCCATCAGATACAAGGCGTATCCAGCAGGTCAGTAAATTACTGTACTTAAACACATGTCGAGACGGTAATTTTGGGAATAGTTTACTCCATCTCAGTTTGAGCTGGAGTATATTCAGTCACATTAATTGCACATGTAGATGCATCCACTGTATCCAGGACTCAGAAAAAACTAATTTCAGGCAAGCAGACCCCTGCTCTAGGAAACAAGTTAGCTTGAGTACCAAGCTGCCATGGGGTCCCTCACTTTAGCGTGTCTTATCTCAGTGGGACGGGGCTCCTGTTGAGTTCCAGCAATAGCACTTTGTGCTTCTGTGGCAACTTTTCTTCGAGGAGCCCAGTGTGCTGCAGGCCTCTAGGCTTGAAGTCTCAAAGCACCAGGCTGTTAAGACCTGTTGGGCTGTCTGAAATGGGCTAGTTGAGGCACAGGTTAAAGAACAAACCCACATCAGTAGCAGAGCTAGGACTGGGACAGGAAGGTTTGTCTGCCCTCAGCCTTTCCTACCACTTCGCTATGACTGGTGCAGGTCTGGGATCGCTGAATATAGCAAAGTGCCTGGGTGTTCTCTGCGTGGGCTCAGAGCCAGCAGAGATGCGTGCTGGTGAAGGTATGTGCTGCAACTTTGTCACAACAGCCTGCTTAAATCTGGTTGAATTGACTGACTCACTCTTTTTCTTTCCGCCCAGGGGTGCTGGAAGATGTTTACCATGCCTTCCTCGACTGCCCCCGGCTGCAGCCACTCTTTGCCGCCCCTGGGGCGCTGCTTCGGGCACTGTCCCAGGACTTCTCAGAGGACACCTACATCTACTCTTTCCTGTACCGGGTGGCCGAGCGGGCCGCAGTCGGCCTGGCCAACTTCCTGGTGGGCTAGGCCAAGATGGCCACCCTGAAGAGCTGGCGAAACTGGCTCACTGGGACTGGGATGGATGATGCCCTGCAGCTCTTCCGCCCACTGGTGCGGGCCCCCCTCACTTGAGTTTGAGCACGCGGTCCTCCGGCGGACGGTGTGCAACTTCGAGGAACGCTGGGATGTCGAGGGGGCACTGTGCCAAGTCGAGGGGGGACGCCTGCTCCTTGCCCTGCAGTGCTGCTCAGGGGGCAGAGGCGCACCCAGCAAGCCGAGACCTCGGGCTTTGTCCGTACGGGCCGACCCTTGATGTCCTGAGGCCCCCCTGGGCGTCCCCACTGGCAAGAACTGTATATATGTATATATGTACATACTTCTCTTTGTTCTTTGTGTTTTTTGGTTTTTGTCCATAGTGTGCAGGCAGGCCTTGCAGGCCATGAGCCCCGGCCTTGTCCTTGAGGCCCAGATCTTCGGGCCAACCTGTACATGATCTCTACTGCCCCCCATTTGTCACCCTCCCCAGAATAAACGTCTCCTAAAAGTTAAAAAAGTCTTAAAAGTCGAAGTCTTTCTTTCTTTCTTTCTTACACACACATACACACACATACAAAGAGCTGTTTCCTAATAAATAAACATGAAGTACATTTAAATCACTTTTTACTGCTTGGCACTCAGTTCAACTCTATAATACAGGGAGAATAGCTGAGTGTACAGTATGAGTGATGAACAAAAGCTGGCTTTCACTTTCCCCTTCCAGGAACATCTTCAGAGACTCTCTCCGGCTGCAAAGGGTGAGGTATGCCTGCAGATGCAAGGATGCGGGACATAGGTTTTGTTCTTAACACAGATGCTGGAGGGAAGGATCGCCTTGAGATAAACACACTCTGGGTCCCATTTCAGTGTGTGCTGCCTGAGGTATCTGGTACCTGGGCAGCTCTCAACAGGTTATATAATTGCCTTGAATGGCTTACATAACCTCACTAACTGCTCCTGTGTTTCATGTATGCAGAAATCACTCCCTCCCTCACCCATGTGCTAAGTGCCTAAGAACCAAAAGGAGCTGATTCTGGGCTCAGCTCTGGCCCCTCAGCTAAAGCTTTGCCAGCCAGCTGGGAAATCCCTGCAGTACCAGGGCAGTGTGTGACCAGCATAGTTTGCCCTAACCTAAGCCATGCAGCTGTCAGGTTAGAGGAGCCTCAGGGAGGGGGTTAATGGTAAGAGGGGGTATTAGGACTAGAGGGAGAGTGGTCAGATGCTTTGTGCTTTGACTAGTCTGGGTTCTGGGTACCCAAAGGTAAGTGGTACCCAATGTCAGTGGTAGCCCCTAGGGAAAGATAAGGTGCCTACTGCTGTGCTGACTCCAGGTTCCCCAGAATCTTAGCTATGCAAAGGTAACATAAAACTTTCCCTAAGAGAGAAAACTTCTTCACAGGCTTCTTCCTGCAGTTCAAGGGAAGGAACAAAGTCTTCCCTGGTGCCAGCCAAAGTGTGTATAAAATAAGAAGACCCTCCTTGAACCTGAAGGGGATGTCTGAGCTCAGCCACAACCCTGGGGAGTCAGTGACCCTCCATATATGTACCCCACAGAGCCACCACATGCTTCAGCGGAAAGGCAGTAGCTGGAAAGGCTCCTCATTGGAGACGGGAATGACTGAAGCTAAGTGGAGAATAAAGGGCTTAAAAGTTCCTAGGAAAACCTGCCAGTGGATTTCACAGGTGGTCCTTTAGCCAGGACTGCAGACCCTTAGAGCAGCGTTTCTCAACCTATGGATCGTGACCCAAAAGTGGGTCACAAGAACATAGGAAAGGGTTGCAAACAAATTTTGAAACTGGATCAACAAACTTTAAAAAATGGATTCTCTTTTAAAGGAGAAAAACGTGGGAAACTGTGACTTTTTCCTTGCAGGTTGGCAGAGTTCCTCCCTGCGAGGGGCTGTTTGGGGACCTCCATGCCCCCCCTCCAACCCACACACTGGGGTGCTGGGGGCAGGGGGCAGCAGGTCAGGAGTGAGGGGCACCAGGTCCGGACTGGCCATTCATGTTTACAAGTGGGTCATGGTGCAAAAAAGTTGAGAACTGCTGCATTAGGGGTTGCTCGCTTGACTGGTGCCAGACTCTGAATCCACTTTTTATTCTCCAGACTAACTTGTACCAGAGGGAAGGGGCAGGCTGGCAAGTGCTGAATAAAATAGGTTCTTCTCTGTTCCCTGCAGGAGACTGCACACTAAGATGTCCTCAGAGGGGAAAGGTTTTGACTTAGCAGCATGGACTTGGCTTCATCAGGAGCTCTGAAGGAAAGATAAGGTCACTGCAAAGTGGGCACACAGGATGTGACACAGAAGCAGGATTGAGAGAGAAGCTGGGCATGTGAGGAGACAAGGAACCACATAAGATCCTCCAAGCCCAGGCAGTCATAGGTCACAAGAATGGGCAAAACTTCCTCTGCTTACTCCAGACACTGTGGAGTTTGGGAATGTCCTAGATAGTCTCATTAAAGCAGTGAGATAAGGCAGCTGGGTACCATTCAGGCTGTGCCTGCTGTGCACATGGAAGTCCCCCTGCTTTCTTGCTCGCAGCCAGACTATGAACCTGACAGCCTGGAGTGGAGCAAGGAGAGTGGGGCATTAAAAATAATTGCTAGAGGCAGCATTGGGTCAGCTAATAGACTGTATCGATCTACCTACCTACCTATCTGTGCTCATAGCAGCTGGAAAGCTACCTCACGGGATGGCTGGGGTTTCCCTATGTGAGTGTGCTCTGCTGTTCCTCTTTTCAGTCTGCTTTCAAAGGAGGCTGATTTTTTCTCACTGTGAGAAAGGCTCCTGCAAAGAGACCAAGGGATGAAATGCTGAAAATCCATTCTGGAGTACAGAACCTGTCCTCATGCTGAGACCAGCGAGTAGCACTAGCTTGCAGTGCACTGCCACCAAGGTGCTGCAAGCAGAGATAACAGTCTCCCTGGTTTCAGGCCACCTGCTACTGCCCCATAGTCCCACTGTAAAGGAGTTGTTAAGAGCTGGCTGAGGCTGAGAAGGAGCCTGGCATTTAGGAGGTTATTTCTATTGACTTAATTTAGCGCAACTTCGAGGCCACTCTAAATTAACTGGCCTCTAGTTACTCCCTGGATTGATGAAGACAGAGATATGGCATAGAAACTTCCTTGGTACTTTCAAAACCCATGTCTATAACCATTCAGTTTATATCTCTGCTACATATCTTGTACAATATTCATCACGGTGGCCCCTAGGTTGTGCGTACAACATGGTTTCCCAAGGAGCTGTAGTCTGATGTGATGCCCAGCCCCTTTTTGCAGGCCTGCATGCGTCAGATAAAGCATCAGTAGGTGCCTGTCTGATCTCCAGCCTCTTGTAGTGGTGTCTGTGGCTAAGGGCTAGGCTCTGATCTCAGTTGTGCTTGTGTAGCTCTGGGGTAATCCCATAGCGTCTGTGGGTTTACATCAGTGTTACTCAGAGCAGGATAAATCCAGCCTGGCTAATTGTCTAAATGCCAGTTGCGGGGTAGGGGGATGACAGACAGCATTTTCCCCAGGTGCTTTTTTGCTTCAAGCACTGCCAAGCTAGCTGGTGTGGGGAGCCCCAAACCCCAGTCCCACAGGCCACTGCATCCACCACCGCTCCTGTTTACCCAGGCCAAACCGCCCGTTTGGAGATGAATCCCAGCAGCTTGCTGAAGAGGCGCTTGTCTCCTCAAGCCCTGAGTGCTGAACTGACAGATTCACAGGAGGAGACAGGCTGCCTGGTCTGCTCTGGCTATTTTCCCTCTTTTTTCCAACTTCGCGGGCTCGCCCACTCTCTCTTTTCCTTCCCTGTCCGCCTGTCTGTCTCTTTATATGTCTCCCTCCCCTTCACAGCCTCCCTTCTTCCCTCTCTCTTTCACACCAAAAGCCCTCCCCTCTTTATCTTTCTTGCTCCCCTTCTCGCTCCCCCGTTTCCAGCCCCCTCTCCCCGCTCTGCTTTCCTTTCCCTCCCCCTCTTTGTTGTGGAATTCCTTCTTGGTGGCACTGTGCAGGGGCCGGCCGGCGCAGCATGCCAAACGCTGCGGTGCAGCAGACTTTCTGTCTGCAAGGGGACTTCCTGTCCCTGCTTAGGACTTACTTCAAGAAACCAAAGACAGGCTTGTTTTGCAGCCTAACGGCCTCCTTGCTGACTGCACTTTTCTATTCCAGTTAGGAATAATATACCAAGAGGAACATAAATCGAGCTTCCCAGAGCCAGGCTGGTGGGGAGATTTTAATAGAAGGGAAAATAAATTGTGTACTAGACGCTTTGGGAGGGGTGTGCTGTTGCCAGAGGGGCTGAAAGAAAAGAGCTCCTCTTTATTTTTATTATTTTTTTTTTTTTTTTGCCTATAGAAAAAGCATGCACATGCCCACAATTCGCTTGATTCCAGGATGCTGGGGATTTATTTTTTGTGATTAAAATATATCTATATACATATAGATATTTATATATTTAGGTGTATATATTTATATACATCCTCTAGCATAGGCTTCCATTGCACCTTTTCCTTTCCAAACCACCTCAATAACCCCGCGCACCCGTTACACTAACCGCACCCATGCCCCTGCGCCCATGCGCACCCACCCTCTGCCCTTCCCTAACCCAAACACAGGGGAAAAGGGAAGCATTTAAACGGAGATGTGTAGGAGCTCCAGGCCCCTAATCTGCCCAAGCATATAAATACCCCCGCATTGGACCTGGTCTTCAAAGGGAAGGCATTAACCTATCACGAAGGTGCAGCGTGTCAGACACTAGCCTTTTCCAGATTGCCACTCCAGAGCATGAAGCGGCTCCAAGCCCGTGGGGGGCTCGGAGGGGATGTTGCAATGCTGGGAACGTTTAATGACACACTGAGAGGGGATGTTGTTGTGCCCTGAACGGTGACTGCATGGTTATAATTTCTCAGCACAATGCTTCGATTCAGGAACTTCAGAAGGGAGCGTGAGTCGATTCAGGAACTTCAGAAGGGAGCGTGAGTCATGCTGTGAATTCCCCCGCCGAGCCAAGTCAGAACTGTAAAATACACTTGCATGTGCTAAGCCACTTTGAAAATTCCTGGTGCTCAGGAGTAATCCTCCCTGCTTCTCCCTTCATTCCTGTGGTGGGACCTGGCAATAGCCTATTTGGGCTGCAGGGCTAGTTCAAGCCCCTTGTAAGAACCACTGGCTGCTCAAAGGGTCACCCAGCGCTTCCCTGTGCTGAGCCAAGCGACCTTATTTATTGATGCCTTTAAGCTCTCGGATAAAACTTGAGTGACCAAGAGCACTGGATGCACAGTGCACTCTCGTCAGAGGAGGAAACAATGAAGCCATTCGAGAGACACTGAAACAGTGCAGTTTGGTTGAGGCAGATGACAGATCACCCAGATTTTACCACTATGTGGATCATGAAAAGGGATCTGATTGCACATAACTGGCAAGACAGCAGCAATCCCACATGAACTGCTCTACTGCATTCCTCCTTGGGGGCAATTCTGGTCTTGGTCCCACTGATGTCAATGCAGAGTTACCCATTAACTTACACTGCCGAGTTCTGGTTGGCAATGCCTTTGCCATCCATTGGGTCTTCTCCATTGTGCAGGCAGCTGTCCAGGGTGATGCTTGCAGCGGGGGCTGGTGCAGCCCAGCACCACCGTTCCTGTGGCTCAGAAGAAATTAAATGGTGGGATGGTCTTATGGACAACAGGTATTTGTACTCCATTTGTACCATTGTGGTTAGGCCCGTGGAGAAACAGACCCTGGCCTGAGCACCTCACCGTCTAACCCAGGGGTGGGCAAAATGTGGCCTGGGGGCCAGATGCGGCCTGCCAGGCCGTTCTATCCGGCCCATTGGGACCCTAAAAAATTTAGAAAATTAACATTTATCTGCCCTGAGCTGCCTGTCATGCGGCCCTCAATGGCTTGCCAAAACTCAGTAAGCGGCCCTCTGGCCAAAATAATTGCTAGCCCCTGGTCTAACCCCATAAGCAGGGGAGAGGAAACAGTGGGGTTGACTTAACAGGGCAGCGAAGCCTGGCTCTTTTGCCCCCAGGCTGGTGACTCACCTCCCCCTGCCTGCCATAAACCACTGAACCTGGGTCTGTTCCTGGCTCACCTTTCTGTGCGCCACAAAGCAAGACACTTCAGCAGCTCCTCTCTGCCATGGTTTCTCTGTCCCTGTGCCAGGGCTGTGATAGCTGAATGGGTTGTGTTTGCAAAGCCCTTTTCAGTCCTTGGTGAGAACAGCAGGATGTTACTGCAAAGCAGTGACTCAGGACCTCTTCCAGATTATGACCTTAAGTGAAAAGCTCTAGGTGTGGCTTGGTACACAGCATAACAATAGCACCACACACAATGGTCGGCAGGGATGGTTGGGGTTTGACCTGAAACTGCAGCTGGGCAAGATTTTCCCAGCGCAACTCTTTTTCCCCCCAAAACACACATCTGGGCCAGGCAAAGTGTTCCACCCTCCCCTCTCCCAGATCTATGGAAAAAAAGGCTTTAAAAAGGTCAACCCGTTTTGAAATGTCTTCTGAAATTCGCCTCAATTAAATTGTTTTGAAAAGATAAGAGAAAATAAACCCTTTGAATATCCAACAAAATGTGGTCCTCGACCTAAGGCCACCCATGGTCAGCTTTTTATTCTGACAGTGAACCAAAAAAAAAAATTAAAAAAATCAGCCCTTTTGCACAGCGTGACTTGTCCTGAGAAGGGATGAGCTTCCTGTATCCACACCAGGGTGGATGGCTGGTGTCTGGACCCCAATCTGCCTCTTTGTTTTCAGCTAAGACATATATTTGAGGTTGGCTGAGGCCCACAAGTCAGTCAGAGCCCTGGTATGAAGCTGTTCTGGGTATTGCACAGGAAACAAGAGCAGCTAGGTGCCCGGAGAGGGAAATGTCTCTGCAGACAGGGGGGCCCAGTGAGTTTTACTGCCATGCAGAATCTCAGTTCATTGAAATTGCACCTTGCAGAGCTCACTGCACGAACGGTCATTGTATTCCCACCAGTGCAAACTTCCTTCTCTCTGCCTGCCTCCCCCTCGCACACTGTCCTCTTGGCCAGCTCTTTCATGTGTGTGGTGTCTGGGGGTAGGGAGGGGGCTGCGGGATGTGCTTTGCATTCACTGCCATTTGCGCTTAGCTGTGCAGTTTCCTCTGAGGGGAGACAGATCATGGACAGAACCTGACAGGATGGTTCCTCTGTCTCTGCCATATCCTGCTGAGTAACCCTGGCTTCACATCCATACATGGGGAAGGACGGGGTGAGAGACTCTCTTCTGTCAGACCTCCTCCTCACTCAGTAAATAACATTCCTGCTAGCACTGGTATGCAGAAAGTTTTCCAGATCTCTGACTAACGCCGGAGTCACTGCTTTGCAGCCCAATCCTACAAACAAAGCTGCTTCCTTTCATTGGAGAGTGATTTGAATTGTTTGTAGTTACATAACGACATAACTATTAGCCGGAGGGGTTAGGAAGTCATTGGTCTTCTGCTTCACCAAAGTACCTCTCCACCTGCTGGCTCTGGCTTTCCTAATCTCAAGGCTCTGAGCTGGCGTGTGTTTTTATGGAGCTGTCGTGTTCCACCCCAGCACTGGCTGCATTTTCTTTGACAGCGATGTGTTTTTCCCACTTTGGAACCCCTGGGAAGCAACACGCGTGAGAAGTGGCAGCCAAGAAGCCAAATATTGTCCAGCAGAGGACGACAAAAATGGTGAGGGGGCTGGGGGACATGATTTATTAGACAAGACTGAGGGAAATGGGCTTATTTAGTCCAGAGAGGTGAAGACTGAGAAGGAACTTAATAGCAGCCTTCAGCTTCCTGAAGTGGGGTTCGAAAGAGGATGGAGCTGGACTGTCCTCAGTGGTGGCAGATGTCAGAGCAAGGAGCAACGGTCTGAACTTGCAGCAAGGGAAGTTTAGGTTAGATATGAGGAAGACTTTTCCCACTAGGAGGATAGTAAAACACTGGAATGGGCTACCCAGAGAGGTGGAAGACAATCATGAACAAAGCCTCCATCCTTGGAGGTTTCCAAAACCTGACTAGACAAAGCTTTGGCTGGGATGATCTCATTGGGGCTGGCCCTGCTTGGAGCAGGGGGTTGGACTAGATGATCTCCTCAGGTCCCTTCCAACCCTAATTTTCTATGATTCTATGAAATACAATGTTCAAATATGAACATTAATGCTAATGAAATGTTTTTGTTAATGTCAGTAAAGCATCTCTCATCCCAGGCACCTAAACTGACTGTTCATGCATTTGTGTAATGAGCCAACAATGCACCAGGAGTGAGTGCTGTATCAGACCTGAATTGTCCTGCTTCAGGAACACCTGAAATACATGGCCAGCAAGTGAAGTCTTTAGTCTGGAAGGTTAATCACCTACAGAAGCCAGTTTCCAAGTGGCCTTTGTGGCCCGATGGGCAGGTGCAGCTGAGAGCTGCTGGCGCTTTGTGCAGCACTGATGCTGAGACCTCATTGTGTTTAAACTGAGGAATATGGAAGCATCCTCATCCTAGTGGGACCTGGTGCTCCTGTGCAAAAGGCTGTGACCAAAATGGGCAGGCTCTACGCTACTGAAACACAGGCTGCTAGGTCAACAGCTGGAAAATAAACACGTAAGAGGCCAGATTGATCAAGTGCTCAGCTGTATGCTCCACTCACACACCCGACTGTATTTGCAGAAAAGCAACAGAGGCTGTTTCCATGCACAGTTGCCCCACCTACGTGTCAAGTCCCAGGACCATGTGTGCCGTTGTAACGAGGCTGCTGGTAATGAGCCCTCAGCTATTGGAATAAGCCTAGGTGAGGACAAAAGTCTCTTTCATGTTCTCAGATCCTCAAGTGATAGTTTGCAAAGAAATTTACAGCAATAAAAAGAAAAAAGAGCAAGTATGAAGGCCCAGGCCTGCCAGTATGGTGCTGCCATGCCCACCCATGCAGATAGCACAACTCTCCAGAGCTGCCTTTATTCAGTGTTTCTCAGCTCTTCAGTGACTCATGAATGCCGCCTTCCTTTCTGCCAAGGCTGAGCTCAGGCCCATTCACAAATCTCCCTTTTGTGGCACTACACATAATGGCTGAGCAACCCCTTTGGGAAAATGAGATGGGTATTTCCCCTGCCCACTCCTCCTCCTGTTGTGGGCAATGTGAAGAAAGAACCTTTTCCCTGACCAAAGCCATATGAAGGGAAAGAGCTGCTGCTCTGTGTCGGACATGCTTGGTGTCAAGCATTGGCTTTAGGGTTTCGGGCAGCTAGAGCCGGGGAGATGACTTCTAGGATCAGAGAGCAAGGCTCTCGCTGCATGAGACGCAGAGCTCTTTGTCACTGAAACGCTTTCCATGGAACGCAAAACATATGTACATCCGAACTACTGGCCATAATGTTAGTTAATCCCTCTGCCTGTCTATAAATATTTTTGTAGCATTGCAGTAGTCTAGGGAATATGTAAGATTTTTAGAATGCCAGAGAAGTGGGGCTGGAAGGGACCTCCAGAGGTCATCTAGTCCAGCCCCGGCCTGAGGTAGGATCTTCCCTCTCCAGACCATCCTATACAATACATAATCTATACTCTGCATAAAAGTACTGTCAACCCTGACACAACACAGACGCAACACCCTAACCTGCCACAGGTAAAACAGGGGGACCATGACAGCCAATGTCCTGCTTCTTCTGTGAAATGTTGTCCATATATGTTCAAGCGATCCCAGGTAGAGGGACTGCCATGCGGTGCCCCCAGCTACAGAGGAAGGCAACCCCCCCCCCCACTCCCCCCCTCCAGTCAGTACCAATCTGACCATGGGGTAAAATTCCTTCCTGATCCCAAATATGGCAATCAATCTGACCCTAAGCAGAGAGGCAAGACCCTCCAACCAGGCACTTAAAGCTTTGGGTCCAGCAGCAACATTGGCACGCTCCAGTCAAAGTCCCCAGCTTTGTCTGTAGCCAAAACCCAAGGCCTCTAAGGAAGGTTTAATAACACCCTGACACATTTAGCAGAAAGGGGCAGGGGCAGCCAGCAAAACCCAGAAGCATGGGAAATACCCATAGTAGAACACAGGCATAGGCAATTTGCTTTGTAGTCATCAATTAGCAATCCCTCACAATCAAGGATGATTGTCTTCCACGACTGCCTTATCTGTGGGTCTGAAAATAGTTGACAAGGCCAGTCCAGGATTGGCAGACTCTTTTTACAACTAACGAGCTTATTTTTTGCATGGGGTGGGGTGGGTGGCTCTGGATTCTTGATTCAGTCTACGACACGTTTCTCCTGCTCAAGCGTTTCCACCTCCTGTTGTCATTGTGAGGTTTCTCCTGACTTGAGGTGTCTCCTGCATGTTGTCTGTGCCTCAGCTCCATACAGTAAGGTCATAATCTTGACTGCTTGATAAACCATGAGCTTGGTTTCGAATCTGATATTGTGATCTTCAAAAACCCATTCCCTCAGGCATCTGAAGATTGCACTTGAACATTTGAAGAGATGCTGGATTTCTTCATTGATGTCAGTCTTCTGCGAGAGGTGGCTTCCAAGGTGTGGGAACTATTCATTGTTCTCCAGATCATAAATCTAAATTGTCAGAGCTGGGGACTGTTCATTAGGAGCTTGTTGGAGGACTTTAGTCTTCTGAAGGTTAAGGATCAGTCCCATTGTATTGTATGGCTCAATAAAGATGTCAACGATTGCCTGCAGATCTGCTTCTAAGTGAGCACGCACTACAGCATCACCAGCGTACTGGAGCTCAATGATTGAGGTTGATGTAGTCTTAGTTTTGGCTCATAGGTGTCTGAGATTAAACAGTTTACCATTAATCTGGTAGTTTAGCTTCACTCTGTCTGGAAGCTTGTTGGTGGTCAGATGTAGCATTGCACGAGGAATATCGAGAATAGTGTTGGACTGATGACCCAGCCTTGTTTAACTTCAGTCTTAACCTCAAAGGGATTGATGATGCATCTGTTACTGAGAACCACCACACGCATACCATCATGGAGCAGGCAAAGAATAGTGATGAATTTCAGTGGGCATCTGTAATTCAGAAGGATCCTCCACAGTGCTTCTTGGTTGACGGTTTTTGTGAGGTCAAAGAAGGCCATGGAGAGAGGTTTATGTTGTTCCCAGCATTTTTCCTGCAGCTGGCGAACAGTGAAGGTTGTGTCATTTGTTCCTCTTGATGCCCTAAACCCACACTGAGATTCTGGAAAGAGCTCGTCAGCAAGTGGAAGGAGACGGTGCGAAAGGGTTCTTGCAATGACCTTTCCTGTGGTAGACAAGAAGGTGATCCCTCTGTAGTATCTTTTATTGGATCACCTTTAGAGTTGGAACAGCTGTTGGACAAGCTTCTGGGTCCCAACTGCCCTTCCAAATCTTGCTTTTTGCATATATGTAGTGGCACTGGTAAGCTGCTAAACACCAGCATAAGGAAAATGTATTTGGGGAATTTTGGGGGGTATGATTTTGACATTGAATTAAAAAATCACGTGGGCTGTAGCAAATAACACCTCTAGGGTAGTATCGATTTCAGATTAGATGTGGCATGTACTAGGAGACTTCTGGCAGGCTGGTAGCATTGTTGTTGTGGCTATTGCAATCATTTACTTGTGTTACTTTACACTTAAAAGCACCACTGCGTTGCACAAATGAATGAAAGATGAGACTTGCCTCAAGAGGTTACAGCTTAATTGATCTAATTACACTCAGTCCCTTAGATATGTTCCATCTCCATCTGATATACCTATCTTTGGGTCCATGGTATCCTGTAAAGCAAGGAGTCATGCATTATTACGCACCAGAGAAATACCTTTTTTAATTATCCACTTTTACTTATTTTTTATAAAGATTTAGAAACGGTGAACTGATAGAAACCTCCATACTGTACAGGACAGGACAGGCCCTCCTAATCATGTCCTGGATACCATTCAGATGAACAAATGTGGTTCTCAGAGATGCAGATCCCACTTATCAGAGCAGTACTCTCCAAGGAGATGAGCAGTCCAGAGCAAATAAAAATGGCGCCCCAGACCCATACCTACAATATGTACTGCAGTGAGGTTTGTAAGGTGAGGTGACATTTCTACTGGACCAGCTTAGGCAGTTGGGAGAAATAAGGGAGAAGCTTTCAGGCTTGAAGGGCACCCAAAGCCCAAGATCTTGTCCCTCATTTCTTACAGAAATTCCCAGAACTGGGGTTTCGGTTTGGGCCCGATCCTGAAAGCAGCTGTCAAAGCGCTCCTCACTGCAGTGCCATGCAACCTTGTTCCCATTTGATGAATGAAAAGCAATCCCTTCAATGGGAAAGAATTCCTCCACCCTGCAAGGAAGTCTGCCAGCAGGTGACAAAATGGTGACTCCAACAAATGGCAGGGCTTTCATCTCCACTGCAGATTGCTGCTTTCTGGAGAGCTGTGGGTAACAGGCTTCCATCTCATCACCTCCTGGAGCTGCTACTGACATGTCAGGACCACCTGGTCCGACCTTAGATAAACAGATTGGAGCCCTTTTCAAAGCCTGGGGGAGAGCTGGCACCTGGGTGGGGAGAGAAGAGGTGCTAATTGATTCAGTGCAGTTTGACACCTGATAGGATTGGATTTGCAGAGGCTCATGCCAGCCACACTGGGTGGAGATCGGGTAGCGCTGCTTCAGAAGGGGTCTGTTATTCTGAGGCGGGGAGCTGATGGCTCGGGAGAGAGGTTATCCAGCCCTGCAATATTGCTTCTTGCAGAGATGGCCCTGGCCAGGGCTCCAGGGCCACATGCCTCAGAGCTTTGGGATATTCTGGATTTAGCAGAACACTCACAAGAGCTGCTCTGGCCTGTCTTTCGTCACCGTGTCCGGAGTAATCCCGTTCCCATGGCAGAGCAAGCCAGATGCTCAAGGAATCAAAGGAGCACTGCTTCTCAGAGTGACCGGTACTGTGACAGCACCTGGCAGATGCTCAGTAATTAGGGATGTGATTGGGCTCATTCTTTTTTAACATGAGGCTGGATCATCAGGGGTACTGAGAGCTTTCAGCTTCCACTGATGCCTGGTGAGGGTCTTCAGAAGGTTCTCCCCCTCCTTCCTCCCATCTCCCTTGCAGTAAGAGCTACATTGCATTTCATTCGTGTTAATGCATAGGATGAAACAGCCCCACTGCTTTGTCTCTATCTTCCTGAAGCCTTTTTTAGCTCCACTAGTGTTCTCAAGTAAGTATGTATTGCATTGACTCACTTCTCTATTCTATAACTTTCACTACCGCAAGCATTAGCAGTACCCAGACCTGGGAACAGAGGGTGACTGGCTCAGTGTGTCTTTAAATGGTTGTGGAAGAATGTCTGTGCTAGGAGGAAAGAAGGCATTAATAGTAATATTAGTAATAATAAAGCATCCTGGACAAGCAGGTTAGACAAACACTTGTCTAGGATGGTTTAGACAGGGATTTTCTGTCTCAAGCAGGGGGCTGCACTAGATGATCTCCTGGGGTCCCTGCCAACCCTACTTTCCTATGATCCTAATAGTTGTGCCCAGTGCCAAGCATAGTGCATGCAGGTACTGAACAAGCACAGTAAAGCTTCACATGACTTTCCAGAGGCAGCTCTGCTAGCGTGGCTCACTCCCGACCTGGGGCTCTTCAGCAAGTTCTGGAGAGCCTGCAGGCTGCACGGCAAATGCGTCTCAGCCAGGCCGGGCCACAGGATTTAGAAATGTATACCACTGGCATGTCTCATTCCATTACTGTCAGATCTTCACAGCTGCATAGATTTCAGACATTAGGGCTGGAAGAGACCCCACAAGATCATTGGGTCCAGCCCCCTGCCCAAAAGGCAGGAAGTCGGCTGGGGTCAGATGACCCCAGCAAGATAATCAACCAAACTCTTCTTGAACATGTCCAGAGTAGGTGCTTGCACCACTTCTGGGGGGAGTCTATTCCAGACTCTGGAGACTTGGACAGTAAAGAAGTTTGTCCTTATGTCCAGTCTAAAACAGTCTTCCAGCAGTTTGTGACTGTTAGACCTTGTCTTCCTTTGGGGTGCCCTGGTGGGCAGACGTTCTCCCAGATCCTGGCGCACGCCCTTTGTGTACTTACAGGCTGCCACCAAGTCCCCCCCTGAGCCTATGCTTTTCCAAACTGAAGAGTCTTGACCTCTGATCATGTGCGTGGCTCTCCTCTGAACTCTCTCAAGCTTCTTCACGTCCTTTTTAAAGTGTGGAGCCCAGAACTGGATGCAGGACTCCAGCTGCAGCCTCACCAAGGCTGAATAAAGGAGGAGGATGGCATCTTGGGTCTTGCTTGAGATGCATTGGTAGATGCAAGCCAGGGTTTTATTTGCTTTGCCGGCTGCAGCATCGCATTGGTGACTCATGTTCATCTTGTGGTCAGTCATGACCCCCAACTCTCTTTCAGTCATTGTACTAGTGAGTGTAGCACTTCTTATGAGGAAAGACTGAGTTTCGACAGTCTTTTCTCATACAAAGTTCCTCACAGTTCTTCACAGATAACCTCAGTTCCTACTGTAGCAAAACCCCCTGAACTGATGCTAGAAAGAGCAATCAAACAGCAGTGGTTTCTCTGTGGCCTTGAAAGCGTCTTCAGACAACAACGAACAGAGGCAGAGGCAGAGGCAGAATGAGGTCAGGGACTATTGCAGCACAGCTCTACGTTCCTGGAAGCATGACCTAGGACTTGCAAAAGCAAATTATTCTGGTTGTAAAGATGGGGGCTGTAAGATGGTGTAACTGTGAGGTTTTTCTTATGCATGACATACCTGAAGAGTCCTGGAGACACCCTCTTCCCACAGGAGAACTTGAAATGCAATGCCCCTGCTAGGGTCAGCGAGATCTGGGCATGCAGACCTGCCTTAGCATATACACCAGAGCTTTCCAGTTGAATTAGCAAAAGAAATACATGCGCTGTGCTGCCAAGGATAGGCCTTTTCCTCCCTGGGGTTTTTCCTTTACTTTCTTGGCTCTATTTTGGTATGTAAGAATCACCAGTGGAAATCTATGGCCTGAGTGACGTAGGAGGTCAGCCTTGCTGATTATAATGGCCCTTTCTCTTCTTAAAGCATGCCTCCAATCTGGCACTCACAGAAACTGATGGGAGCCTTTCCACTGATTTCAATAGGTGCTGAATCAGGGGCCATGCACCTACAGTCACAACCCTGCAAGCTTCCCTAGAGATGAACCCGGCTCAAGGAAGAGAACAGCAATTTTGCATAATTGGAATGAAATTGCCAAATAGCTCTGCTTTTGCCCCCAAATGATCTGAGTATCTGAGCTACTGCAGTGCGGAAAGGAGCAGGTTAAAGAGTTCTCTGCCTAAATAATTGACTCGAACAGCTCCATGCTTCTCTGTCTCTCCCCTGAATAGTTCCTGTGTCTCTCGTTCTTCTGCTGTCCTTTCTATTCAGTTCCCATCTTCACGGCCTGATTCTCCTGGAAGTTTTTTGGGAATAATTCCTACTACAGTCAGCAGAAATCACACACACCATAGCCAAAAGGATCAATAGGGCTCTGCCAGCAGAGCTCATCTCATGGGCTCTGCCCCATGCTCATCTCTACCAAGAGCTGGTTCTCCATATATAATGGTATCAATGGGCTTTATACCCTGTGCCCATTTTGCAGCACGAGCTAGCTTGCCTACTTGCTTGTCTCACCCCATCTCTGTTTTGCACCGGGTCTGTTCTCTCTATCTCTGTCCCTTCATCTCATTTCCCCCTCCTTGCTTCCCACACAGCATCAGACAACCAAAAGAAGAAGAACGCTAGAAAATTCACCCTGCCTTCCCAGCTAACCCTGCAGCAGGAGCTCATAAGTTGGGATAGGCCTCATCCCAGGGCCGCTGGAGTTGTGCTGAGGCAGGCTGAAGACCTGGCAAACACCACATTGATTTGCAAAGATGCAGTCTACCAGCCCAGGCTCACCACCTAGGTGTTAATAAAGGCATTTGTTAGTTCACAAGTACTAGTGATGTAACCTAAACTCCAACTGCCAGGAAGCCATTTGGGGGCTGTGTACGGAGGGTAAACGAGGGTGTTTACAGAGCTCCTTGGAGCCATGAGTGTGTCAGACATGATGTCTTGGTTCTTCTGTTTGGGTCCTTTTCACACGCACACACCAGTGGATTGAATGTGGTGTGGGGAGGAGAGGAAGCTGGTTTTTGCCCATCTCTCAGCCTTGTTAGAAGGTGCCAATTCAGTGGACCTTCTGATTTCTCTTTTTGTTCGCACTGGGGTACGTGTCCTTGTGTAGCCCAGTTTGGGCTGCGTGCTGCGGTGCCTTCCGTGACAGAGCAGTGGGGATTAACTGCACTGGTAGTCTTAACTCTGCTTCACCGAGCCCTGGAGCGGGGGAGGCTGCTGGGGAGATGGGAGATCTCTCACGGAGTTTTCTTGGAAGCAGCAGCTAAGGAAAACGCCTACTTTTTTATTGGAAACCCCAGCAGCAAAGCAAGCCCAAATGGGGAGCTGTTACCTGACACTTAGCTGGAGGTTTTATGGGGAAAGGCTGCTCTTTGATGAACAAAAGGAACCTCTCGGGCATCTGGAACTAGGTGAAAGAAATGTAGCTGTTGCTGTTGCATGAGGCTTGGTTTTGGCTTATGATGAATGTTAATGTTCCTCTTGCAAAGCCGCCTGTGATGCTCTCGTCCCAAAAACACGATGGGAAAACTGAACATCTAAGCAGGCAGAGGAGGTGCCTGCTGTGTCATGTAGGATGCCTGACCTAGCTTTACATGAGCCAGCTTAGGTTCTGGTAGATGTGTGCCAAGGTGGGAAAGCCCTGTTGGATAAACGATCTGCACAGCACATTTTCACCAAGCTGCAGACTAGCTAAGCATCAAATTAGATAACGGATATTACAGAAGACGGCCTAACAGATGGAAAGGAGACACAGTGGCAGATAGATCTATGGTTTCTTGGGGAGTTAGCGGTTCAGATCAGCCACCTGTTGTTCTTTTCTAAGAAAAGCAGCTTATTCTATTTCTACTCCCATTGAGCAATAAATATTTCCTTTGGAAAAGGTGTTTCTTTTCCCAGTCTCCCCCAAAGGCTTGGCAGTGCACTTTCAGATACATTTGATTATTCACATTGAAGATGCAGCAGATGTTTTTGAGCCTTTATTACTCCCAGAGAGTTTTTGTTAAACAAGGTAGGAAAAGCTTCAGTGTAAGGAGTGGGGATGGGCCACAAGACCTGCATCTGGAGCTGGAATTCCAGTAATCCAAAGATCAGGAGCCTTCAAGTCCAGGAGGTCAGCTTGGCCTCACGTGTAACAGTGCAAGGGAGGAAAAGCCGAAAAGAAACATTTCCTAGAGCGTCTTGCATCGACGCAGTTCTGCAGAGGAGATTTGTTTCCTCTCCTGTGTCTGAGGAGCCTGTCACTGCTTGAATTCAACAGTCCATGGTCTGACTCCAATCTGGAGGCCAACAAGGAGTGGAAATGGATGGATGCTCACCAGGCTGCCCCTCCTTTGTGGAGAACCCCCTGTTTATTTGGATCCCTGGACTTCTCGATCCCCAAAGTATTGGAGAACAGATTGGGGATGGGAATGTCCTGAGACAAGACCCCGGGAGATATTCTAAAGGTAGGAGTCTGTTCTCTTACAGGTTGGCTGATCTCCTCTGAAGGGCTTTAAACTAGGTTCGTCGGGGGATGGGGAAGCAGAGGATAAGCAAGCCAGGAGCAATGCACTGGATCAGCCCAGGTAAGCACTAAGGTAAACACTAAGGGGCCCGATAGACATCAGGACGGGGGGGGGGGGTACCAAGGGCACCCATCGGGGGGCTTAAATGTCTCCACACTAATGCAAGTGGGGAATCTGCAGGCACAAGGTAACCTGGGGATAGTGACCATCGATTGATTGAATTCACTATCCGGTGAAGGGTGGGTAAACTAACGAGCAGGACTTCAGAAAGGCTAACTTCAGTGTGCTCAGGAGATTAGTTAATGAGGCATTAAAGCTCAAGAGCATTGGTGAAATGTGGGTCCAGGAAGCGTGGTTGTTCTTCAAGGGAGCGATCCTACAGGTGCAGAAAGAAACAATCCCATTGTGCATTGAAGGGGGCAAAACAGCCCTCTTGGCTGAACAGGGAAGTCCAGAGAAGTCTAAGGGCCAAGAACGAGGTTTACAGGCTGTGGAAACGAGGTAGCTACCAAGGAGGAGTATACCTCCCTGGCTTGCACTTGCAGGGAATCAGTCAGGACGGCCAATCCAGGGTTAGAGCTTAGGCGGGCAACAAAAATTAAGGACAACAAGAAGTCCTTCTTCAGGTGTACAGGGAGCAAAAGGTAGGCGCAGGGGCCCCTACAGGACAAACTAGGGCAAATGGTGACAGGGAGGGGGGACAAGGCTGAGCTCTTTGATGAGTTCTTTGCATCTGTATTCCTAGACACAGGCCAAGACAAATCTCCCAACTGGATCATAGATAGACACAGGAGGGACACCAGCCCACCAACTGTTAGCACAGACTTAGTAAAGGAGAATTTGGAGGGGCTGGATGCACTCAAATCAGTGGACCCAGATGAATTTCATTCAAGGGTGCTGAAGGAATTGGCCAGTGTCATAGCAGACCTATTAGCATGGCTGTTTGAGCACTCATGGTGCTCCGGTCAGGTCCCAGAGGACTGCAAAAGGGCCAATGTGGTCCCTATTTTCAAGAAGGGGAGGAGGGAGGAACCTGGAAACTATAGGCCAGTTAGTCTCACCTCTATCCTTGGGAAAACTCTGGAAAAAATCATTATGGATCACATTTGTGGTTGCCCAGCAGGGGAAATAATGCTGAAAGGAAATCAGCATGGATTCATTGCAGGTAGATCTGCCTGACTAACCTTGTTTCTTTTTATGACCAAGTCACAAAATGCTTTGACACAGGAGTCGAGGTAGAGGTTATCTACCTAGACTTTAAGAAGGCCTTTGTTACAGTATCTCATTCTGTTCTCAGAAATAAAGTGACAGGCTGCAGTGTAGATGATTACACAGTCAGGTGGGGGCAAATTGGCTTAGGGGTCACGCCCAGAGAGTGGTGGTGGGTGGGTCAGTATTGACCTGGAGAGATGTGGGCAGTGGAATCCCGCAAGGCTCAGTCCTTGGACTGGTGCTCTTCAGTGTCTTCACCAGTGACTTGGACAAGGGTGTGAAGAGCACCCTGTCCAAGTTCACAAATTATGGGGCAAAGTTAACACATCAGGTGGATCTGGACAGGTTGGAAAAATGAGCAGAATGAAATAGGATGCAGTTCAGCAAAGACAAGTGCAAAGTGCTGCACCTGGGCACACCAACACACTTCCAAGCTGGGGGATGACTTTCTCAGCGGCCCAGCAGCAGAAAGGGATCTTGAAGTCATAGTTGACTCCAAGATGAACACGAGTCATCAATGGGACGAAGTGATCAATAAGGCTAACCGCACTTTATCAAGTATTAGCAATGCATGAGGAACAGGTCCAGGAAGGTGATGCTTCCCCTCTATGCGGCATTGGTCAGGCTGCAGTCAGAGTACTGCATCCAGTTTTGGGTGCTGCACTTCAAAGGGGCATGGAGAATCTTGAGCAGGTTCAGAGGAGGCCAGTCGTATGGTCAGAGGCCTGCAGGATAGACCCTACAAGGAGAGACTGAGAGACCTAGAGCTCTTCAGCCTTCGCAAGAGAGGGCTGCGAGGCGATCTTGTGGCTGCCTATAAATTCATTGGGGAGGGCAGCAAGGAATTGGAGATGCTCTATTTACTAGGGCACCCCCTGGAGTAACTACGAACAATGGCCTCAAATTGACGGAGAGCAGATTTAGGTTGGACGTTAGAAAGAAATTCCTCGCAGTAAGGGTTGCCAGAATCTGCAATGGACTTCCAAGGGACGTGGTGCTCTCCCCTACCTTGGGGTCTTCAAGAGGAGATTGGACAAGCATTTAGCTGGGGTCGTCTGACCCCAGTGCTCTTTCCTGCCCAAGGCAGGGGGTTGGACTCGATAACCTACTGAGGTCCCTTCCGACCCTAACATCTATGAATCTAGACAACAGTTCCCCTATTCCCATGACTGTCAGGACAGTCTGAGTGTGTTGCTCTCTCTGTTTCACCATCTGTTTTTCAGTGACCTGTACCAAGCCAAGGAATGCCTGCCCAGGGCAGGACAGATGAGCATGGATGAGTTAGAGGCCATCAAACAGCCCAGCTCTGTTGTTTCTGTGTCTGTTGGAGAGGACAGAGCTGTACCAGCCACACTTTTTTTTTTTCTGCCTCCAACCTTTGTTGCTCCAGGTGTACTGGATCAGACAGACTTACCCATCTGAACTGAATGGAATTAATGGGTAAGTCCAGCACCTCTCCTTCCAGATGAACAAATAGCCTGGTCAGCAAAGAAAGATGAGAAAGACCACCCTTCAGCTGGCAAAGTCTAATACCAAGTGGCTCCATGACCTGCCCACAGTCTCACGACACATTAGCAGTACAGGAGGAGATAGAGGCTGCTAGTTCTCTGGATGGGGGCACCAGCAACCCCACTGAAGCTACTCTCCCCTGCATTGCTTCTTGCAACAAAAGTAGCTGGCACAGGAGAAAGAGGGGTCATCCTAGACCAGCTTACAGCCCCTTGGTCCTCTGCACACACATTGGCACGTTGGCATGCTCATATCCTGGCCCTAGGCACATACACAGACCTGGTGAAGATACAAGATTGATAATGCTTTATATTAGTTAAAAGAATATCAATGATAAGCATTTGATCCTAGGTGCTCTTCTCTGGCCAGTGAAACGGTGACGTCTGGGTTGCAGGAACAATACTTTATTAGAAAGCAGGGCAGATGTTGGAAGACAAGCTGCCAGTGACTTGGCTTATTCAGGAGTGTCAAATTGCAGAAAAACACATCTGTTGTGTAAGCTGCATACTAATAAAGCGCCTTTTATAGCTGGCTGGTAATTGTAAGCAGTTCTGCAACAAATCGGAAAGGCTTCGGAAGCTGTGTACATAATATTAAACAATAGCCTTGATAAAAATGTCAGTAGATCTGGGAAGAATTTTGTGTTGCCTTAATAGAGCTGACTTGAAAAACTCATCCATCCCCTGGAAGCCTGCCGCACTGAGGGGCCCATTTGTGTAACAAAGGGAAAGGCAATTTGCAACCGGTTACTATACTATGTGCACTGCCACCTGTAATTATGTTTCCACACACAAGCCATTTTCAGCCACAATATTCTCTGTGCCCTGACTCTTGAGTGTGGCTGAAGGTGGAGCCAGGGCTGCTCGTGAGCAGGCAGTTCTCCCTTCGTGGCATCTCAGGCACAGACTGCACAGAAGGGGCTTTATCTGACCCGTGGCACCTTCAGTTAGTTGTGAAAATCCCTATGCTAAAAAGCTTTCCTGGCTTAGTCTTGCAATCGCTGCTCCCTTAACTGGGCAAGAGCCTTCAGGAAGCTTTGGCTCACTTTGTCTCGACCCCTGGACTAAGGCGGCTCTGGTGAACCGTTCTTGATAGGAACTGCCCTTGCTCTCAGTTGCCCCACATCACTTGGGTTGGAAAAAGTTTCGCATGCTTCTGCACTCAGTTGCTGCTCAAGCCAGGAGTGGAAGAGCCAGAGCACAGAGGGGAAGGGTGCTGCGCTGTGTCTGTTTTCATTATCAGATGTCGTGGGAAAGAAAACAAAATCCCCAGGCTTTCCTGTAAACAAGACAGGCCCATCTACCTTAGCAAAAAAAAAAAAAAGAAAAAAAAAAGCCCTGCATAGCTAAAGCCCTTCTCTGGGGCTGCAGCTCAGCTGTCTGGCTCCTCTTGCAGGGATCACTGTGCTGCGAGCCACATGGGAACGCATGAGAAGGCATCGGTTTGTCACCATGTCAAACCACCATCCCACTATGCAGTAGTTTTGCAAGCACAGACGGGGCCGTGTGTGGGAAATGGCAGGCCGAGCTTAGGAGACTGAAGGGAAGGAGCTGGAGGTCAGCTGGCGAGGTTAAGGAATGTGTGGTTAGTTAAAGACATTTCCTCTGAACACAGCGTCGGCAGGGGGTCGGAAGCCTGGGGAGACAGTCTCTCCTGGTGCAGCTCCATCATGCTGGTGGTCCCCTGGAGCACAAGCAGCCCTTTAGAGGCAGACAGGTTAGGTGACTGAATCCTCCCTTGTTCAGGCCCCTACAAACACACTGTGGGCTTTAGGTTTGCCCCTTCCACAGGGGGTCATTTTTCGAGGTGTTATTTTCCAGCCCTCCCCAAATCAAAATCTTTCCCTCAAAAGGGACCCTCAGGTAAGGGGTCTGGGAGAGGGGTGTGTGACCTGATCCCACACTGGGAGTAGTGGGTGGGAGAAAGCCAGGAAGCCTTTGGGATTTCAATGCGGTTTAGCTCTTACCTACCCTTTCATTCCCTAGCTTTCAAAGGACTTTGTAAGAGTTCGCTACTGACCTAACCAGTCACTACCGTTCACTTACAGGTAGAAAGGATGGAGGCGCAAAGAGCTGAAATGATGCTGCTCAGGCCACCCAATGAGCCATGGAAGAACCAAAAGAAGAACCCAGGTCTCATCTGTCCTCTGCTTTAGCCACAAAACGTTGCCTCCCATGGGTCTCACGTTGCACGGGGTGGGGGGAAGGACCTTTCATTTTAGTTTGGAGTGTATCTGAACTGGCCGGCTCATCCTTTCAGATTTCTCTCCCAGTCTAGTGCCTGGATCTCAGCCTTCCCCTGAAAAAAACCAACCCACTCTCTCCTCTCCTGCATGCACGCCTTGCTTTCCTTTTTTAGTTCAAGTTCTCCCACACCTCACAATGAAGGCTAGGTACAGACATTCAAAAAGCCCACGGTGGAATTAATCTAAGTTACGCAGTTTTCTGTAAGCGGCGTGGTTTAGCTCCACGGCCCTTTTTGTCGGGGGGGCAAACGGGTCCTGCCATTTTTAAACCAGTCTATATATGCCGAACTTTTGTTGTGTTATGGGTATCGACCAGTTTCCAATCACTTACAGCAGTAAAAGTGTAATGTCAGTGCCTGGCCCATGTCCGTATTGCCCAGGCTTGGCTGGGCTGGTTTCTGTCAGCATGGAGTTCAGCTGAAAAATCCTGACATTTACTGTGCCAAGCTGAGGCCCTTGAAACAAACCATTTCTGCAGCAACAAGAAACCTGAGAGCGCTCTCATCCAGCCTACTTCACACACCATGTTATTATCAGCCTGTCAGACTAGAAAGGGCGTTTAGACTAATGTTGCTTTAACAGCTTTGCAAATGGACGGAAGGATCCTACTGCTGAAACCTTGCAGCTTTCCCACTGGTGGGAGAGGACCTGGCTGTCTCCTCATCCCTCCAGTGGCAAAGAACAGCTTTGGACGCAGCCTGTTGACGTGAGCTTTTTTTTCCCCTAAGACCTGGATCAGGCTGCATTTCAAAAATGCTCTTAAGTGCTGCTGAAGTGTAGTTTGTGGGACTGGGAATGAAGTGAAAGAAGTGGCTGAGGCCTGGCTGAAATCCTTACAGGAGCCCGCAGATGCCAGTGAGATAATAAGAGGGGACGCTAAATATTAGGGTATTCACAGGGATATTTGTCTGACACAAACAGAGGCAGCCAGGAATCCTCGACGGTGCAGAACTCAGTTTAGCTCCCATTAAAGTTCCTTTTATTCATTGATGTTGGCTCTAGCTGTAGCAGCAATTGAATTGTCCCTGCTGGAGACAGAGTCCATGCTGGCATCAGGTCACGGCACATTCATGCACCCAGTTGCAGGGCACAGGAGCCACCAGGGGCCTGGGCTTCTTCAATGCAGGTAAATATTAGCAGGGCTGCACATCCCCCAAATGACATGGCCAGGCGGTGTGGCTTAGCTGCTGTTGTGCCCCTCCACCCGGCTCCACTGGGGGCAAGGGAATGCCCCAGCCTGGAGACTGTGATCTCGGTATGTCTGGGAAGCACGCTGCCAGTCCCTGAGGGTTGTACAGCTGGAGCAGGGCATCTTTGCACTCACAGGCATGTGCAGATAGAGAAGCTAGAGAAGCACTCAGGAGTAGATGCCTTACTAAATGCACCGCCAGACAGAACGGTTTTCATGGCTTGGTTGTGGCATGAAGAGCTGATTTCGTGGGCATTTTCTGGCAGTCCCGCCCCTTGCTGCTGATTGGCAGAGAGGCATATACCATATAATTTAATAGCAAATTCCACGGGAACGAAATTATATCATATCATTTATCATATTATTATTTAGATTTAAATCTAAATTTAAATATGTTGTAAATATATGTTCATATACAGCGTGGCTTGTAACTTATAGCACCATAATTTATTATTATATGTAGCGTTCTACAGAAAGTTTAGAAATACTAATTAATGCTAACTTTAACAGAAACACTTTCACTTCATTGTCTGGCACCTTCACCTAGTCTACGGCACTAGCAGACAGTAACTCTCAATCACATGATGTATGGCTGCAATGATTGTTGCATTGTCCTTGTATTGTGGTAAGCAATGGGACGTTCTAAAACTACATATTATACGAATGCTCCAGCATATTATATGAATACACTGGATGGGGGGATTAAGTTGATTTTGTGGGAAATCATGGCCAGTGCACGGTTTCCTGGCAATTGTGGACAATGCCATTTTTTTGTGATTTCCATGAAAACCATGACACTGCAAATTAAGTAGACCCTCTAACCAGAAGGTATAGACAGAACAGGCAGACACTGGGGCATGTGGCGAAACAGAGAGAGAAGAAACGAGAAAAGTAACTATAAGAGATAATAAGTCTGGAGAAGGACCCAAGCTGCAAAGTTTGGGTCCAAGTGTCCCAAAGTGGAGTTGGTGGTCTGGGTCTAAAAAAAATAGCTTGAGGAAAAGAGACAGAGAGAAACAGAAGAGGGAATGTTTTCAATGGGCCCACCTGGACATGGAAGCTACACAACAATGGAGCTGGACAGGAAATGGATTGCCCATCCATGAAATTTTCAAGATTTTGAAATGTTTCCTGTCCATGGTCGGTCAAACCCTGGAATAATTCCCTGAACAGAAAATCCAGAAATAAATGCAGCACCATCCAAACAGTTAATTGGGTCCTTTTGAAACATTTTAGTTTTCGTGTTGACCATTTTTAATCGTTTGACTTTAATTCTCTTCTGTTTCCAAACAGTTAGTTGTTCTGAATTTTGGTACATTGTTTAGAATGTAGCATATTTGGAAACTCTAATTTAAACTTTTTTTTGTGTTGAGCAATTTGTCCAGTTGTTTCCTGGGGAAAGGTCCCAGTTTGGATGCATGGGCATTTCTGACTGTGAAATATTTCATCCATTGAAGAATACCAGCTGTGTCCCAGGTCCCCACAGACACACTCCACCCTTGTACTCGGCCTTGGTGAGGCCGCAGCTGGAGTGCTGCGTCCAGTTTTGGGCTCCACAATTCAAAAAGGATGTGGAGAAGCTTGAGAGAGTTCAGAGGAGAGCCACGCACATGATCAGAGGTCAGGAAAACGGATCTTACGATGACAGGCTGAGAGCCATGGGGCTCTTTAGCCTGGAAAAGCGCAGGCTCAGGGGTGATCTGATGGCCACCTATAAGTTTATCAGGGGTGACCACCAGGATCTGGGGGAACGTTTGTTCACCAGAGCGCCCCAAGGGATGACAAGGTCGAACGGTCACAAACTCCTGCAAGACCGTTTCAGGCTGGACATAAGGAAGAATTTCTTTACTGTCCGAGCCCCCAAGGTCTGGAACAGTCTGCCAGTGGAGGTGGTTCAAGCACCTGCATTGAACACCTTCAGGAGTAAATTGGATGCTTATCTTGCTGGGATCCTATGACCCCAGCTGACTTCCTGCCCCTTGGGCAGGGGGCTGGACTCGATGATCTTCCGAGGTCCCTTCCAGCCCTAATGTCTATGAAATCTATTAAATCTATGAAATCTTTCCCAGTCTCTCTGTCCCCTGCTGGGGCCTTGATTCATAATCTGTAGCTAGTCAAAAAGGAGTGGCACAGGATTGACCTCATGAAGAGGAGAAGCCTGTAGGTACGGGAAGGTCCAGAAGCTGGGGTGAGCAGATGGCAGCGGGAAGAAGCAGCCTATGGACTGATGGTGGGTTGCTGTTCCAGTGGGTGCTTAAGAGCTATCTATCTATGTCCCTCCTGTGTTTTCCAAAGAGTGAGTGCTAAGCATAGCACCTGAGCTAGACTATGCCTGTCATGTGAGGCAGTACTTTGCTCTGCGGGTTGCCCCCGGGAATCACTGGGACTTGTCATAGAGTGAGATGGATACACTGCAGTGGGGGGGCTGTGATTACAGCTCAGGTAGCTGTCAGCATGGGCTGCTGGAGCAGGGAAAGCACAGGCAGGCTTCAGCACAGGCTAGACAAGCCCCTTTGCAGACTCTGGGCGTATTTTGAGTAGCTTGTCTGCACTGAAGTCCATGCAGCCACATCCCCATGACTCTTGGTCATGACTCATCAGCCTGGCCCAGAAACATCAGTTCTGCTGCAATCTTGCTTCCCTGTTCTGCGGTAGATGTGACCGCCTCAAATCTGGCCCACCATAATTTATGCTGCTCCTATTTTGGAGCTGGAAAGCTAATCCCATTTATTGTTCCTGGCTGGAGGGCCTTGCCCTATGCCTCAGGGTCCCATTGATCTTTCAGTTTGGGTCAGGAAGGAAGTTTTCCTGTAGGTCAGGTTGATACAGCCTGTGGCGGATTTTGCCTTTCTCTATAGCATGGGGTAATCTACTTCCCAGAGGCTGCAGGGACAGGGCATTGGCAGTGTCATTGGCTAGGTAAAGAAATTCAAAAAGCCCAAGTTGGAATTGATCTAAGTTACATGGTTGTCTGTAAGCAGCATAGTTTAGATCAATAGTGAACAGAATACATATTCGCTCTTTGGTGGGGGAGCAAATCTTAGATTGAGCTCCACCGTTTTTAAACCAGTCTGTGTGTGTCGAACTTCTGTTCTGTTATGAGCATAGTCTGGTTTCTGATCACATATGCCGGTAAAAGTGTAATGTCTGTACCTGGCCCCAGTCTCCTGTGTTTTGACCTAAGGCTTGGTGTGGAGTGTCTGGTATTGTGCCTGGAAGTGCAACCTAAGGGTTTCAATTAGCAATTTTGGGGCCTCCTTCAACAAATGGTTATCTGTCAACACAGTTAACTAGCCCAAGAGGCACCATCCAGTCCTGCCTTTCTAAAGCTTTGCTATTCACCTTGCAAATAACTGAGAACAGGATCGGATCCATGCGAGCCCTGGAGCCTTGGGAAGGAGGGTGGGGGTAGGGGGTGTTGGGGAAGGAAAGTGAAATGGAGAGAGGCCAAAAGAATTACAATTTAAAAGTGTAACAGACAATTTACAAGCCATTGTGTTGGTGCTTGGTGATGAGATGCGGCTGCTTCAAAAGGAGCCAGTTTTAAATGGATCAAGCCCTGAGCCAAAAGCATAAACACTGGGAGGAAGTTTGGCTAAAGTTAAATCATGTTTTATTTAAAAATCTCTCTCTGCCTGTTGTAAGATGGAAACTCTCCATCTGAAAAGTGAAACTACGATTGAAAACAGTCTGCAGTCATTAAGCATATGCTCCCCCCCTAGCTTCTCAAGTAAAATATCAACTGGCTCCACTGTCAGGGACAGGAAACATTAGTAATAAGTTCATAGATTTACATTTTCCCCAGGGAAATACAGGAATATCAGAGATCAAAAGTTGGAGAAAGGAGTTATTTTTATACAGAGTGATTTGCAACCAGCATTCATTGGGGGAGTAAATAAATTACAGGGCCTTCACTTCGGGGTTTTTAAGTTCTTTTTGTTTTAATGCTGTTCCTTTTAACTACTGTAGAGAGCCTGTCAGGACTTTACACAGAGCAGGAGAGAAATTCCCTGCCCGATAACAGTTCTGCTCCAAAGTGAATCTGGAAAGGCAGTGACTGTGGTGAGTTATCATTCCCACACAGCGGGTTTCTGATTTCTTTGCAAGTTCTTCTGCTATTTAGTAACATGCCCAGGAGCATGCTGTAAGTGGGCAGTATGTCTTGTCTTCACTAATAAGGGTTTACCAGTATGTGGGGGCAAGTATACCAGCTGCCCCCTCTATGGAGATGCCCCGTATACTGGCAAAAGGGTTCATTTGCGGGTATAGCTTAAATCAGTTCCCTAAATAGAAAAGGCTATATTGGCAAAACTTTTGTGAGCAGGGCTGTGTTGGTTGGGGACTTTTGACCTGCATATTTAGCCATCAAAATATATCAGTGATTTAGCAATTGGTAAATAGCACTGGATCTGAAAGGTGTGGAGTAGGGTGTGAACCGTTCTAACTATCCAAACCTAGTTAAAGAACAATCCCGTTCATGTGAACAACATTGTTTGCATATAAAGGGGCTTTATGCAAGATGGATTATTTTTGTATGCAAGAGAATACACCATACCAGTATAAGCCACCTTTGCACTGGTACAGTGTCATCTACACTATGATTTGTACTGGTCTAGCTGGTATAAAATCAAACCCTGATCCACAATTGTCATCCTCGTACAAAACCCGAGTGTTGATCACTTCTTGGGGACGTTGTGAAGGACAGAAAGAGCGTGTGGTTCCATTTTGCCAGGGCCTGCCTACACAGAGCGTTCTTCTGCAATAGTGCCTCCTAACCCATATGCTGACATTCCTATTCAACAGGGACAAGGCAGTCCTATTCCAGAATAAAGGTGTCTGCACATGGAGCGATTTAGGAATATCTTTTGCACTTTTGTCATTTTGCCTTAATCTGGAAGAACATTCAAGCATAGGCCTGTCTTGGGGCTCCCCAAAAGCTAATGCCTGGCCAGCCAACCTGGCTTCTACCTTATTATAAGCCTGTATCTTAACAAGCTTTTCCATCAGAGTTGAACTAACTCAATCAAATTAACATGATTGAAGCACACACCCTTTTTTTCCCCCACGGAGACAGGCCAGGGGGCTTGGTCTACACACAGCTTTTGTGCTGTAGTGACAGTTTAAAAATTCTTTCCCTCCTAATAGCCTGCAGTATGTGGCAGATAATGGAGCTGTGTTCCTTTAAAAGTGTTTTTTAACTTGACAGTGTCTCTTGAAGGCAGTGCCTGGGTGCCATTAGCCAAACGACAGCCTATCATTTCAGGGAAAGCTGCTGGGAAGGGAGGGGGGTGGATGCTGATGCTCAGGGAACAGTAATGATCTCCTTTCAGTGCATGATCGCATCAACTGGGGGGCTGTGGTGTGAGTGACTGGGAATCTCAGAAACAGGCATTACCCAGTGGGTGTTGCAGGCAGGGCCCCCGTGCAGGGAGATGGTTTTAAAGGTGCACCCGCTCGACACACGGAGAACGTTCACCGACGTGCCGATCTCCCCAGCTCACTGCTGCAGTCTCACTGCCCCGAGCTCCCAGCCCCAGCCAGCCCTGCAGTTCCCCGGTCTTCTCCCCAGAGCCAGCACTGCATCATCGGAAGCTGCCCCCAGACACTGCACAGCGCCAGCATTGCACTCCCTGTTATCCTGAAGCAGCTTGAACCTGCTGCCAGACCCACGCCGCATGGCCTTCATCACAGCAATCCCTGGGGGCACCTCCCAGACCCTGGGCTGCTTCCCTGAGTGCATCGTGCTCTGTTCAGTGCAAGGCCAGTGCTGTTTTGGCACCTGCTGGTTCTGCAGTCCTAATCTGAAGAAGAGCAGCTGATTTCTTAGAACAGAGGCACAGGATTAACGACTACGTGGAGGCCGTTAGCAGCAATCAGTGTTCAGCATGTCTTGGGGAGACCCGTTCTCTTAGGCGTGATGGACTCAGTCCCGCCCCCCCCCCCAACTAATACAAACAAATGGCTCTCTTGAGCCTCGTGCTCCCAGGATGAAATGCCCGGGCCGGTGTGCAATGGCTGGGAGCCAGTTCCACCAGCAGGGAAGACGCTGGAAATTTTTACCAAGCGTTTGTCTTGTGTCGTCGATTCAACCTGAGCCACTGGCTGCCTGGGCAGGATAATGAATGATGGCTTTAAGTACAACTGGAAAAACAATAAAATACTCGATTAGGATGACACAGCTGTGAACAACGAACATTAAACAACTTTGCAGCGAGGAGAGCTGCTGCAGCAACACTTAAGCCTGGCGTTTGATCGATTTCTGTTTGGAATATGCCTTGCAAAGTGACTCTCCATCCACCCAAGACAAGAAGGGCTGGGAACTTTCCTCACTCCCCCTTTTTCTCTTGCTCTTAAAAATACATTCACATAAAATGTGCTTTAAGAATCCCTTAAGGTTCATTAATGTCACAGGCAGAGGAGGAGGAGAGAGTTGGATAGTCTTGATGTACATGTCGGAAACACTCCAGAGAAAACTGTAAATGCTGCTGGGATGAACTGCAGGCTCTTGAGGATCAGGAGAACTGGAAGACTATTTATTTTCCAGTCTATTTTAAAACTGGACTGTTTCAGATAAGAGTTGCCTGTGGTGGCAGACAGGATCGTGGGACTGGTGTGCAGGAACTTATGCCAGATTCATTTCTGGGGAGTATTTCCTCCTGGCCTTGATAAATCTGACTTGTCTGCTGTACCAGGTTACTTCCTTTGGAGTTCTTGCTCCTTATTATGGCTTATTAAAGCTGCCTGCAAATAGCACCAGGGCTTCATGCAACATCCTGTACTAACAATTCATCCTTCTTGTTATCTCCACGCTGACAATTCCCACCAGGGCCAGCGAGGGTGGGTGGAAAAATGTCTTGAGAAGAAACAGAAGTAGTCATCCGTCTTGTGGGGCTGGAGAAACTGAACGTGCAAATGGAGGTGGGCAGGCGATAAGTAGGGACACCATGCCAACCTCCCCAAGCAGCCTCGCAAAGGAGTACAGAAATGAAAGTCGGCAGCACCAAGCCCTTGCAGTGCTCACCCAGGTGGCATCGCAATGCCTGGGCTTGTGTACAAAGGAGCAAGTCAGCCCCCCAGATGACCTGACCTTTGCAAACTCACCCAGTTTGCACAGATCTTATCAAGGAAATGGCTCTCAAGTTACAGAGCTGTTCAGTGAGGGGCTTTTAACTCCTGGTGCATTGCAAGAGGTGCCTGCAGACAGGGATCCCTGCATGTTCCATATGCGCTTCCAAATATGACAGCCAGAGGCCCGTCTCGGGGTCACTGGCCTCAGATTTCTGAAACTGAGGGGTATATTTTTTGTGGGAAGGGGGAGAGATGTGCTGCATTTCAGTGTCCTAGGGCCAGGACGACAAGAAAAGCTTTCAGGAGCTGGGCTGCTGGCAGGCTGCATGCTTATTCCTGCCTGTGTGCTCTAGATGGTAATCATGATGAGAGCTCGGTATCTGTCCACACAGGAAACTCTCTTACACTCCAGCACAGGTAATAGGTTCGAGTCCTCATCCGGATTCATGCTCGAACCCGGTCCCCACTCCCTTGTCAGCATTGAATGTAGTGCCCGTTCAGTCCCCCTCTCCTACAGACAGTTGAGCACAGGAGCAGGGTCTGAGTCCCTCAGTCCAGGCCTGTTATTGTCCGTGGAGCAGGACTTGAATCCACTTCCAACTACAATATCATAGTAACCCCAAAACACATTATGAACACACAGAATTTCACAGCAGTGGCAGGAACAGATCACAATTTCCCTGCTCCAAAGCATGGGTTCCTGCCGACGGGACAGTAGGAGAATCACCCTCGACTTCTGGCAGGATGGGGCCCATGACACACAGGCTCAGTCATTCTGAAGTGATCCAGGGGCCAGCAGTTTTGCATGTGCATGATGGCCAAGTCATACATGCAGTGAGAAAAAGACCCAAAGAAGAACTCCAGGGAAGGGATTCAGATTCAAAATGCCACATCCAAACCCCACGCTCTAGGTCCGGCCCCTGGAAGGACGTGTCATCCTGCTTGAAGTTTGTTGAAAACAGCCCGTCACGTGAACTTTCCACCGCTCTCCCGAGGTTCTGGCCCTGTCAACGCCGAGCCCAAGCCGCAACACCGCGCCGGCCTTGGATGCAAAGTCCCACTCGCCACCTGCACAGAAACTCGATCCAAATCCCGGCAGCCCCAGCCCCTCCTTCAGTCCAACCAATCACCTCTGTGAGGCCACTGCTGCAGGATCTGAACACTGAACCGCCCCTGCGTCCTGTGGGCCCTGGACGAGGCGCACTTTGAGCGGTGCTTCCTGTTCCTGAACAGAGCCACGCTCACAAGACTGTGCTCCCCTTCCCATGTGGGCTTAATCAGAGAGCATCTGCTTCCCATTGCAGCCGCTCAGAGCAGGTTTCCTCTTGTAGCCTCCTGCTAGGGTGCTAATTTTATATACCCAGGCCCCATCTCTCTCTAGAGCTATTTGTAAAGATGTGCAGTGCTGCACATGCGGGCTAGCAGCATACAGCACTTCAGAGCCTGCGTGGGGACAAGATGGTGCCAGACAGATGGGAGAGCGCGCAAAGGGAGAGTGAGAAGTGAGACTAAATGCAGGAGAGAGAGCGAGTCTATCCCAGAGTGGGGTTAAGTGAGAAGCTGGAAGCGTCTCCTGTAGACGCTTGGCCTGGACACGGAGGATGGAGAGGTGCCAAGGAATATTTTCAGAAACCTTGCTCATGGTAACGCCCAACCCCAGTGTAACACTAGCCCATTATTGATGACACAGTCATTTTAACCAGTAGGAAACCCTGAGGACTTTGTAAGAAGCCACCTCCCTGCCACACAAGCATCACAGCTCATTATGCAGCTCCAGGCAGGCAGGCATATCCAGCCAGGCAGCTCATGGTTTGGGGCTCCTGACTAGAGACCCCAAAGGGGGGCTGGAACAGACCAGATAAGGAATATCAATACAGTACAATGCCTTTAAGAAATATCAATTGGCTCCCTAATGGAGGCTGCCGGAGCTACCAGTCACATTGCAAACCTCAGCCCTGATTTTTTTAAATCCTAATATTCCCTTGATACAGAATCCAGAATTTTCTGAGGGCTTGGAAGCAACTCTTCTTCATCACATGCTTTAATATTTAATAGAGTGAGATCCCTGCCATAAATCCACGAGGGCCACCTTGGGGTGAGGCCATCTGAAATGTTTGTTAGTTGGCTGCCTTCTTGTTCCCAAGTGCTCAGCAACGTGCCCTGCACAGCGTTCCCTGGAAAGAGCCCCAGCCCAGGTGGAAGAGCACCTAGGGGAGGAGTGGGCTGGATACCACAAAGGCAGAGGACTAGTGTTGCCAAGTCTGCCTGAGGCTGGTAATGGACAGGAACAGAGATGTCACTAGGAACGTCTTCAGCTGCTTCATTGGTATCGTTAGACCCAGCAGGGAACAATGGGCTGGTCTGAAGTCATACAGAAAAGTGCAGATATTTCAGGAAAATATTTACAGAGGCCAGGCTATCAGTCCTAGCCAGAAGCAAGCTAAGTGCTTGGCTGGCAGCAGATGGGCTGACCTACTTGTTTGTAGCCCCTTCTTCATCTCCTTTGAGAAACAGATAGACAGAGCTCCAGTGGTCAGAGGTGTAAGGGACAAGGTGCACGGCAAGCAGACTGACAGCCCGAATGACCTGCGTCTGCTGAACATGGGCAACAAGGGCTGGCAGAGCCAAGCCAATGCCCCTCACCAGCTGCATCGCAGCATGGACAACACAAAGAGGACATCTTCGGCAGGAGTCAGGAACAGAAACTGGGGAGACACGGATGCAGGTGGCAGCAAGGAGAACAGCATAGGCAGCTGCTTTCACGTAGGAGAGTTGCTCTAAGATTGCCAGGATACAGCGGGTGCCCACAGCCCTGGGTGACATGACGCCAATAGGGAGAGACAAGGGAATCTCCTTGGGCACTATAACCAGGCTCCTCAAGACGTGCATGCTCCCAACCCCGCTGTGTGCAGCCTAGACACAGGCCTTCAAGGGCCTTTAACATGAAATGTAGAGACGGTCCTGAGTTCTGATTGTTCAGTTCAAAGCAACCTTTTGCTGCAGCGAGGGCCAGGCTGGCTTGAAGGCTGCACCCCTTTCCCCAGGAAAAGGGGTCTGTTTCCCAGTGGAGCTTCTGCCCACAGTTTCAGGTGCCTCCTCACCCTATCTGGGACTCAGAGCAGGGCAGCCCTCCACGACAGGTCTTTGACAGGTGTCCAGCACACAGAAATACCAACAAGCTCAGCCCTTCACACCGCTTAATTGCAATCACCCTCCTCCCATAGGAAAGCTGCGTCACGTGTGAGCAGGCAGCCTGCTACTGAAGGCAGGCTCAAGGGGCAGGACCCGTCTACTCCGATTAACCAACAATGCCAGACAGCGTCAAGGAGATTCATGTGAGTCAAGGGCTGAGGAGGCAAATGAGGACTCAGCCTAGTTCTCTATTTCCTTCCTGTTGCAGAACATGTCCTCTGTGACAGAGGTCTCCTCCGTGCACACGCTTTTCTAACAGAGCAGCTGAAAAGGGCTCAACCCAAGGCCTGAGTCCTGCAAACGCTTGCCCTGTGTGTTGCTTTGTGAAGTCCAAGAAGTAGTACCATCGAGGCATGCTCACATATGCACGCAGAGAAGTTTGCGCAGCAGTGTCCTCAGGAGCAATGCCTGAAAAGGCTAAGAGGAGGAGTGTGCTTTATGCCAGCTAGGGCTCTGGCTGGGACAAACATGCGCAAAGCCAGAGGCATTTATCAGAAGCCAACCCCCCTACCTCAGGGGTCCCCAAAGACTGGGATTGCACAGAACGGGGAAACAAGCAAACACACCCTTCCTTTTATCTTTGCAAGGCGAACATGTGACTGGCCTGAATTTGGCAAAGGTCGGGAACGTGAAAGTTGGGGTGGCTTCCATGTCCCTGCATCCTGAACACTGGAGATGCTGTTGGACTCTGCCTTCGTGCCTCATCTCCAGAAAACATGTATCCGACAGATTTGGCGACTCTCGCCTGTGTTAAACATGCGGATTCTAAGATACTGTTTGTAGATACAAAACTAGAAGGCAGGAAGAGAAAACTCAGCACTTTCATAAATTGAATTGGCTCTTCCTCTTCACAAGGCATGTGCTAAGCAATGCTTAATAAGAGCTGGATTGGTTTAGAAGCCTGATCTATGCCTTTGCAAAGAGAACAGGGATGAAGATTTCTGCTTTTCCAGCATAGCCCTAGGACCCAGACATAGACCTCCTATCTCCCCGCTCGGACAGTGGAAGATAAGGAGGCGGCTGTGATGGGGTGGGGAGAACTGCTGTCCCAAGAGGGAGAGAGCACTGCTGACAGCAGAATATCGTCATACAAGAATGTTTCAGGCTGGTTAAGAAAAGCCTCGGCACACTTTGATCTGCACTGCAGTGCCTTGATTTAAAGCAGAGATCGAGGCTAAGGAGGATGGCTGTACGTTAGCTGTCTTGTGCTTCATTTCATCTGAGCATGTTAAGCAGGACCTCCTTGGCACAGGCAGAGCACTGAGGATCATTACAATGTCCCCTTCATTGCGGGCTTCCAAAGCAGGGTGAAACAGGACTCGAATGTAACCCAGATAAAGCGTGCCCTTCAGCTGTAAGGCACAGGAGTGGAGAGAGGCCTGAGCTGACAGTGAGGGGTTGTCAAGCACCACAGAGTTTTTAGGGAAGGCTGGATTTAGAGGTTTGGTTCGGAGGCTTCTCTCTGCGTAAGGTCTTGCTGTATTATATAGCTTCCCATGTGAATGGTAAACTTTGCACGGTGAGAGAAGCCAAGACCTCAGTGATAACAACCCAGCACATAACTAACCATCACCCAAAGCATTTTCTGTCTGTGAGCAAGCAGCATGGCTGAGCTGTGTGCAGGCTGCCATGTTCTGTGTATGCATCAGCACATGCCCTGCAACTGGATATCATCATATTCATCATCATCATACCCAGGCACTTGGATCTCAAAGTTCTTTACAAATGAGGTCAGTGTTATTATCCCTCTTTTACGGCTACAGAAACAGGTTTAGAAGATTACCAGTACTTCCCTAAGGTCTCCAGGGCAAAGTATAGACAGTCACAAAAAGTCCAAGACTGAATTGATTCAGTCTTTGCGGGTTAGTCTCAGGTGCAAAGATTAAACTGAAAAACAACTGGATACACATTTACCTTTGATTCAGGAAATGCAGCCACATGCCTGCCATGGTTCAGGCCAGAAGCCAGGGCAGGGGGAGGGGGGAAGTCTTAGATCACGGTTCTCTGGCCGTCTGTTCAACTTTTTCCTTCTGCTGCCCCTGAGGTCTGTGGGATTTGCAGGCCGCAATCCTAGCAGCAGGACTCTGCAGGGTTGCTCATCACTTCCTCTTCCTGCTTCCAGGTGACTCTGGGATTTATAGTCCACAGTCGCAGCCAGCAGTAAGGTTGAGTAGGAGAAGGGGTGTTTAATTCCCATCCCTGGCCCTGGACCAGCATTCTTTGCGGCCCTGTGCTGTGCTGTGCTGTGCTGTCTGCTCCAGAGAGCAGGGCTGGCCTTGCACAGCTGCTCCCTGTCTGGAGCAGTGACAGCTGGCTCACTGGTCTCTGGCTAGCTTACGGCCGCCTACCCGCAGGCAAACCCCAGCTGCCAGGATGCCAGGAGACTGTGATTTAACTTGAACCAGGAAGGGGGCTGGGACAGAAGTTTCATAAAGCAGTTTGACCCAGATCAGCGAAGTCTGATACTACATGCAACCAAGTTTATCTTTAACTAGTTTCAGCCATTTTGAAACTGGTTTATGTGCACTGAACTTCTGTTCTGTTACAGGTTTAAACTAGTTTCTGATCACTTAAACCAGTTTATGTATAACTTCTGTCCCTAGCCCAGCAGGTCAGTGACCAAGTCAGATGGATAGCCAGGAGGGCTGAATTTGAACCTACAGGACCTTCTCCTAGATTTCTGGGGAGATGCCTATTTTTCCTGGTCACCTGAAGCCAGATCATGTTGGAAAACTTCTTCAGGCTGTAATACAGCATGGACACTTTTTGAAATTAGTCTGTAGAAAGTAACAGAAGTTTCTGTCCTTGTTATAGATCCCTGCTGGGTGGCTGGAAAGAAGCCTAGAAAAAGGCTCTCACTCTTGTTACATTTGGTTGGACCTCGCTGTCATTTCTATAGGCTCCTATGGCATTGTTGTAGAACCCCGCTGTTTTCAGCCCTCTTAATTATCATGGGAATGGCCCATAAATCAAGAGGGGACATCTAGTCTGGAGATACATCAGCTCATCCCTTTCTCCAGGCTGGTACAAAGCAGGAATTGTTGCTCGAGGGAAGTTAGTGCAGCTTCTGAAAAAGACTCAGCTGAGTACTTAGCAGGGCAACGTAGGATGGGGGTCATGATGAACTGCCCCACAATGAACTGTGTCAGAAGGGGTTGTGGAGGAGGACTGTCAGGAAGAGAAAGACTTCAAGTGGAGGGAATCCAATGTCATAAGAGATCAAAGATAAAAGGAGAGAGAATTCAGATCACGGGGAACTTGCTGGGGTTCAGTGGTGCCGCTCCAGAGCTCTGGGCTCCTGACATCAGGTAATGCACACACACAGTTTAAATATCACTGGTGTTACTTTGAATTGCTTGCAAGTGAATCAAAACACAATGGCCAGAGCTGGCTCTTCCCTTCTGGCTGTCCTCGGTGAGAAGAAATCATGAGGGGTCATGTTTGAGAAGAATATCATGAGAAGAAATCAAGGGGCCTTGTCTCTGGGCCAACACTTCCTCTTTAAAACGTATTCAGCTTTTTTACCAGAAGCATCCTATAGCATTGAGGTCCACAGGTTAAAAAAGAGCAATATCTCCTTTACTCCACCTCACGTCTGAGATCTTTTTGACACTGGTGAATGTGCCTAGTTACAGTAAAAATGCATATATCTAGTCTACTATATAAACACAGAGAAGGCTTTAAATACAGGAGAATGTTTCAAGCCAGAAAATATCCCACTTCTCAGGCAGACTTTGTGTTGGGGAGTGCAGAGCCAAAACAGTCTAAACTTCAGAGTAACTTTTATCAACACAGCCTCCTCCTATTTGGACACTTTGAATGAGAGTATCTTTGTGTGGTGAGTTTGACTTGAGTGTTGCATATGGTCCCTATTTATTTGTCTTCTCTGCTTCTGGATCTCTGTCAGACTAGTTTTCGGCAATTACTTGAGCTCTCCCGAGCACAGATTAAGAGCGAGACATGTACTTCAAGAGATAAACTGATAAACTGCACAGACACCATTTGGCACAAGGGAAAGATGTTACTTGGCCAGCAGAAAAGATAGAAGGAAGCAGAAAATGTGGCGAGGAAAACAATTCTCATTATATTTTTTAGTTCAAAAGAAACCAGGGGATGTGGGACAGGGCAGCAGATGATAAAGATCTTTGCAGAATGTCTGGGATCTTCAGAGCAGACTGACAGCCCCGCACATGCTTACCCTGCCCACACACCTCAGCCCTGGCCTGGAGGAGGGAGCAAGGGGCTCCGGCTCTGTGGCCCATTCAGTCCTAGGAATCTGTACTGAGATGCTCGCTGGTGCCACTGAAGTGTGGTTTTTATGATGTGGAGGCTTCTTCACTGGGAATTGCACTGAAAACCCACACCAATCCTTACAAACAGGCCAAGAGACACCACAGCTGACAGGAGCTTTTGATCACCGCTGTTAGAACTAGATTGGAAACAGTGACTTACAGCCAGTGCTTTGAGTTGTTCAGTCCCAGAAGAAGTTGCAGTCCAGAGACAGCAGTCCAGCTGCTGTTGGGGAGGGCAAGCAGGTAGGCCAGCTATCGCTAGAAGAGAAAACTTCACCTTCTGTCTGGCTGGGGGACTTCAAGAGGGGGATTCAAGAGGGGAGATTAGGCCACACGGCCAGTCCCTGCTATGCTGCCTTCGGCATTCTCTCCTGATCTTGTGAAGCCAAGTCCCACCTGTATTCCTCCCAGCTAAGCCAATTCCTGGCCATCATTGCCCAGATCTGGCTATAAATATATAACTTGCATAGGCCAGAGGAAAAAGTAAACCAAAAAGTCAAGTAACTTGACTAAGGGCAAAGAGAGGGCCAGTGTCAGGACTGGGAGCAGAATGCAGGAGTCCTTTGTTTCGCTGCCATGATTTGTCCACTAAACCACACTGCTTATGCTGCTAGGCTGCCCCCCACATGTGGCTAAGAGACTTTTATGGTTACTCAACAGAGGATCCAGGACAACCATGGGCAACTAGTGGAGAGACGGCTTGTGGTGGCCTAATCACTGGTAGAGGAGAGCTGGGAAGCAGTACTCCCCAGAGTAACAGATTGGTTTGTGTTCCCTATACATGCCATGGGAGCTGTTCTAGGATCTACAAAGGCCGCCCTTGCATGAGTCTGTAACTATGCAGAAGGCCTGTGGGAGGCAGGACTGGGACAGATAAGGGGCAGTGGTGGGGTCCTGGCTCCTAGATCCTGAACTAGTAAGATCCAGAAGCAAACCTCCCAAAAGGACTGGGGGAACCTGCTCATGGAGTAGCTGTGAAGCAGCTCTGAGGGGGCTAGAGAAGCAGGAGAAGTGGCTAGATCTTCACTACACAATCCAGAGCTAGGCAAAGTCAACTGAACAGTTGAAATGGGGACCTGGTTTCAGCCCATAAACTACCTCTCTCAGAGGAGGTCATGTTGGATGTGGGGTCTGGCTCCAGCACATCGCTGTGGGTTTTGCTCTGGGCTCCCTGGAGGAGCCGTGCAGATGCTCAGCATCAGTGCTCTCAGTTCTGCCTGCCAGCAGGTCCGAAGGGCAGGCGAGGCAGTGTCCCTGGCTGAGCTATCTCGGTGCTGAATCACAGCAGGACTCTGCTCTGCCAAGCCAAATGCCTGGTACTTGGCTCAGTTCACGTGACCTAAAATGTACATTTCCAGCCACATCATTCCAGTGGAACTGATTTACTGCCCTGAGCTCAGACACATATTTGGGGTTATACTGGACTCTGCTCCGACTCAGAAAACCACACTTGCAGCCCTTTGAGAGCAAGCCTGCTCTCATGTGGGGAGCACTGTCTGTACTGCTGCCTGTTCTCTGCCCCCTCTCCCCTTGGGAACTTTCAAGTCTGTGTGATGCATGAATTGTTTCCAACATCATTATTGCAATTCCCTGCTAAAATAACCGTTCCCTTCCACTAGGATAAAATTACACTGTACAAAATACATTTTCCAAGCTCCTGACTTGTCTCTGCCTTTGCAAACATGTGCAGTTCCAGCTCTGGGCCAGGCAGGATGTTGTCTATCAGCTTTGCATCTGCTGGCATGTGGTGGTCATCTTAAATGATTCCTACAGTCATGGCACAGACCCCATCCCTTGTCTTCCTCCTCCTTCAGCTCAGGTAACAAACAACTGGCTTTTCCTGTCTTTGCTTAATGCCTCTCAGCTTTTGTCTCCATCAGGCCTAGGGGTAGTAGGGGTGGGAGGGCTGCCAGATTCTGGCTCAAAGCACTTGTAACCGGTCATTCCCTGGGCTGTCGCCTTGAACTTCTCAGTGTACCCTGCAACGCAGGCTTCCCGGTTATGCCCAAAGGGCTGGGAAAGAGTTAGGAGCCCATGAGCAAAGTGGATCCTGGAGGAGTGGATCAAGCATTCAGTCATCCTGGCTGGATTTGAAGCAAGTGTTTATTCTGCTCCCCAAACTCTCCATCCCACACATCCCTCATTATGGGTCTATCTTTCCTTTAGGAACCAGGAGTGGGGAAAACAAACATCAAACAACCTGAGTCCTTCCCAGGAGAGAGGAAGCAAAACTTGAACCCCTTCCCCACAACCCTGATTCTTCCATATGGTACATGCAGCCCCCCCACACACACACTGCCCCCCCCCCCGGGCTGTGTTTAGTCTCTTTCTTGCCCAGGTAAGCACCAGTGCGTGCCCTTTTTCTGACACACACAAACCCACACCACACTGTCTCCTCCACACACATGTTCAAGGCACATGTGTTCAGACTGTAAGCTGTGTCTCACCAGTGCACATAATGCCCCACACTTTTTGTCACTCGCATACAGAACTAGATTCACACTTTTACTTTCACACACACTTACGCCCCAAATCACACCTGTCTTGCAACCTCATTGAACCACAACCTCTCCCCACCATCCGAAGCAGCCATGTTTTTCTTCATCGTACACAACATTCATGTGTGGAAGCAAGCAGTTATATGTCATTGTTATCCTGCTTATCTATGGGTTAGGACACAGGCTGACAGCTGACTGAACTGTCGGTGTGCCACTTGTATAGCTGAATGTTGTATCAGAATATGTTGTCAATTAAAAGGCTCTGATGTGACCTGACACTGGCACGAATGATCATGGCTAAGGTATGTTGCATAGTATCAGACACACCATCCTACTAGGTGAGCACATGTGTGCATGCAGGGGTTTTAGTGCATGTACATTTGAGTGTGCTTGTGCACATGTCTGAGTGTATAAATGTGCATGTGTGGGTCCGTGTTCATCTCTGGGTGAATGTATGTGCCTCTGTGCATCTAAGCCTGTACACACATGTATACCTTACTTCCAAATCCTAGCCGCTCCTCTCTTAATTTTCCCTGTTCTTTGGACTGCAAGCTGTCGCTTTTGGAGCACTCAGGGAACAGCATTCTCCGTTCGCTCTGCTTGCTTTCATGCCCTCCCACACATTCTCCACCTTCCATTATTTATGGGACAGCTATTTCCTTTTGCAAAGAGGTAGCCAGTATTGTGAAACTGCACCACTTGTTTGAATGAGAGCAGGGGGCTGGCCCTTTTTAAAGCATGGAAGAGAGCAGATTTACACAGCCTTCACGTGGCAACAAAGGGATGGACTGGAAACCACCATCGGCAAATGCGCCAGCCCCCTACAAGTACCCACAGGACTGCAGAATCAGAAAGGCAGGGGTGATGCTCTCCTTGTTGGTCACAGTGCTCTGGAGGGCCATCGGCAGGCCAACTAGGCCCCAAAGCTGAATGTTATTCAAAAAGCTGCAGTGTCCGGCTTATGCCTGAGAGAGCAGTGAATGGCTGGAAACAAGTGAAGCGGACTCCCTTACTTATGAATGAAAGAAAAATGGTAAATAAGCAAGAGCTGTACCCACTGGGCCCTGGGCTTGAGAAAGATCCCTTCATTTTAAGCAGCCCCAGGCATAACAGAAATGGGAGGGTTTTATTTTGACCTGATACTTGGCATGGCGTGGCCTCTTCCCTTGAGAGGCAGACTACACACACACACACGCACGCGCACACACTTCTCGCCCCTAGCCAAGCAGCCTGCTCCCAAACAGCTTCGGTCACCACGGGGGCCAGGTGAGGTGAACGGTCACCACCAAAACTGCTGCCCTTCGCTTGGGGAGCAGATGTGAATGGCTAGTTCTTGTTGGCTGGCTCTGCTTTTACTTACTTACGGGCTGTGGTTCTTCACACGTAAACTCGGTGAATCCATCGTATACGTGATGTCACGTGTGTGCATTTGCAAGAAGGAGTACCAGTCCCTGAATTCAAGTCCCTCAGGCCAGACTTTTAGGATGCCTGTATACAAGCTGGGAAGCTGCTCTGACACACTGTAATTACTGCGAGTTGGAGCAGTCTCGATTAATCGAGTCTGTTGGAGTGTTATAATTACCACGCTCCAGCAGCCTCCATGTCTTGTGTGTCAGCATCCCCACGCTTCATAATGGTGGTGGGGGCACTTTAACTAAAGCTCATTTGATGAGATTTAGAAAAACGCCTCCGCCACCATTTTGAAGCGCGGGGATGCTTATACACAAGATGCTCTGGGCGCTTTGATTAGAGCTGCCCTAGGAGCCACGGGCATCTATTCAGGCACCGCTCCACATCTTAAAGAGCCTAAATACCTTTTCTGAAGGTATTAGCATGGCCTCTGCTCTTGTCCAGAGCTACGTGTCTTAATCCTTCAATTGTTCAGGAGAATAGAGTCCCAGAATTGCAACTCCTTGGCTCCCTGGAGGTGGTGGCACAAGGTGGCTGTAAAGTGACTTTTTAATTGGGGATTTGGCTGACATTGATAGCAGGGAGCAGCTGCTGCAATTAAGGGTGCAAAACTGTTTCCATGATAAGCCCTTCCTTTCAGACACTCCTAAGGTATGAATGCTTCACCTACGGCCTAACATTTTTCATACTTTATCTCCACTCTAAAATCCTGAGCAATAACCCTCTCTTTATTTTTGTTAGTGGTATTTAGAGAAGAAGCATGTTTCCCCAGGTCTTAAGTTGCCACCGTATTGTTTTGAGGTGATATTTTAGCATATAAGTCTATTCAGTCAAACAAAATGCCTGTCTGCATGACGTTTTTTACCTTTGCATCAAGCCTCAGACCATTTTGCTCCTGTCTTTTGGGAAGGGAATGCTTCATTCCTCCACATTCGAGCTACCAGGATAGCTTACCATTTGTCCTAAACATCTAAGAAGCAATGAATTATTCCCATCTACAGAATTTCCTGGACCAGTTTATCCACTCCATGAGCAGCTGAGATACTCGTTGGAAGGCTGTATGCTCCTAAGTGTCTGGAGAACTTCCCAGGAAGATGTATCACCTCAGACGTATCAGCACTCACACATCAAACTGGGTCAGTACATTGAGGAAAAGCCTCTAGGGTAAACCCAGGTGCTGAACAGTACAGGCAAGTCAGCTGTTTTCTGAGTCAGTGCTGAACAGAGGCCCCTAGCCCAGTTCTAGCAAATGTTGAACTGCTCGTGGTGACCAGGGTACCACTGCACTGCAGTCATTGATGTGACCACAGCTCACATCACAGCTGCACAGGTCAGTCAAAGCAGAGGTTGCAATGGAGACATACTGTATGGTCTTGTCTCCACCCGTCTTCCATCCAGTTTTGTTGCTACTGTGGCAGCCAGGGGTTGACATGGAGGTGCAGACAGTGCGTTAAACTTGCTTGCCCCAGGTGTAAAGACAGTCTGAGTGAAGAGTAAGGGTGTGGAGTATTGGGCCCCAGGTGTTTAACCCATGCCCAGTTGCAAGGGCTGGAGGTTGGAGGGAACAACCCATATTATGATTGATACTGTGCAAATAGAAACAGTGAAGAGGGAATTGGCCCATTTCATTTCTAACCTCAAGAACTGCGTAAGAGGAGGGGCCAAAGATTACTCGTTTCTGGGCCCGAGCCAGAACGCTCCAGGCATTTTAAGAGAGCAGATGTGCCCAGCTGTGCCTGGACTCAGAAGTGCAGAGGTGAAGCCTTCTGGGTGGGACTCCCACAAGCTCTCTCAAGCATGATAATGATGGAGGGTGGCTACCCCAAAGCTGCTTCCTTGCTGCATCCGAAGATTAGCGCTTGGGAAGGGGTGGGAGGGACAGACTCAGGACCAGCTCTCCCTGAGAGAGCAGGGGACACGGTGAGTCCTGCTCATGGACCATAGCACCAGTGTGCTCGGTACTGTGCAAACACAGAGCAAAGAGGCTGCCCTCCCAAACAGCTTTGTGTGAAACAAAAGCAATCAGCCAGACAAAACCACGCAAGGAAATTATGAGACCTCATTAGCCAGCATGACAGGTGCACAGCGGGACTCATCCACAGCCTCAGCATTGTCCAGATTGTTATGGGCACCACAGCAGAGAGGAGGCTTCAGGCAGGACCGGACGCAGGATGAGGAAGTCACCCTGTGGACATTTCCAGGGAGCTCTGCCCAGGTCTGAGGGCAGCATGGGAGGGAGCACAAAGATGCTGATTTGAAAATCAGCACGCGGGTGATGGAGGCAGAGGTCATGGGGTGACTGGGGCTGAGACCTGACCTTCTGGTACTGAAGTGATGGGGTGGGAAAGGTGAGTGGGGGGAGGCGATGGGACTGTGAAGGGCTTTGGAAGTGGAGATGAGCATCTTAGGCTGGATGCACTGGACTACAGAAGCAGGAGAGAGTTGGAGAAGCCGAGAGAAGGCTGCTACGGCAGCTGGTTAGGAAAGCAGCATTTGCAGCTGTATTCTGAATGGAGAGAACCAGGGTATTTGTCAGGCCCAGAGGAGAAAGGAGGTTCCTGGAAGCAGTAATGGAGATGACGGGAGTCTGCGGGCATCTGGGTTTTAGCTGTGTGGATGGATGTGTGGATCGCAGCAGCAACTCTCCCCCAGCCCCAGTCTGGCACAGACTCCAAGGAGCCTGCTGTTCTGCAGGAAGGGATGGCCTGCAGGTTGGCATGCAGTGCCCTGGCCAGTTCGGAGCTGCAGGCTGCGCTGCAGGCATCTGCAGTCACCGCGGGGCACGCTTCAGAGAGCAGCTGTTGTGCAGAGCTCTGTGGGCTGGGCTGCACATGTTGTTTGGCCTGCGCTTTAACCAGCTCAGAATCAAAGCAAGCAACCTTATTTATAGATGCCTAATTGCCGTGTTTCATTTCCTGTCTGTCTAATCTATCAATCACCAGAAGGAAAGGGGAGTTCCCCATGTGATATGTTCACCATTTGAGTCCTTCCACCTATAAAGATGACATCCTTTCTTGACACGCTTTGGTTTCCTGCTTGCAACTATAGTGCCCCTCTGTCTTCTATCTGTGCTTAATTTCCACCTAGCATTGCACTTCACAGAGAAATGGGTGCTTAGCTTTATGGCCCTTGCTTCCCCTTGGAGTGCTCCAGAGCTGCCTAGAGCTGTTTGGCAGTGTAAAACTCCTGTTGTAGGAACACACAATGATCCAGGCAGTTTTCTCTGAAGGAAAGTCTGCTTCAGCTGGGTTCTTTCTAAAGGTTTTGGGTGAAACTCAAACTTCCTGCATTAATTTAGCATTCAGTTTGTGTGTGCTGGACAGGAAGCTTTTTGCATAGTACACCTAGAGTTATCTCTAGTATCTACTGTTTCAGGTCTCATGTGTCTTGACCCATGTGGTGATAAAAAAAAGCATCAGAAAAAGACTTGCAGATAATTCCGGTTCGAAATTGTAGCAGCTACAGGAATTAGTCTCCCCAGATGACAGCCTGTGCATGTTCCTAGAGAGTTAATGCCTCAGCTAAGGCACTTTTTGTAAACATTTATCCTCCTTGTTCAGCTCATCAAACATTGTATCCTGAGTTGTGGTTTGTGTGCTTAGACACCTAAAACGGCCGGCTTATTTAGATAATAAAATATACATTCAGCTGCCTGACATTGGGCATCTGAGTCTACAGCTTTTGTGTCTGTCATACTAAAGCTATGGGTCATATTTTCCTTGCAATCTGGGGCCTTCTCTGGGTTTGATCTGGGACGATGGAACAACTCATTTTCTGCCGACATGGTTCAGGAAGTGTCCAAAACCAAAATTTCAGCATATTTAATAAAGCAGAGGAAGGTGATCAATGGCTATGGATCCTCTTTAGAAAGTGGATTATAGCCTGTGAATAGAACCTGTCTCTTTAATGAAGTGCTACTACCAACAGGCTAATTGAGTAATGACATAATGCAGGCCTTGAAGCTCTTTATAACTCTATCCTGCTCCACACCACTGCTTCCTTGCCTTGCCCCGTTGTGCCTCCAGCACATTGTCAACAAGTGAGACTAATGTTCAACACCGTGGTCTTTATAGAAGCAACAGACAAAGTGTCGCCAGCATAACCCTGCGTGGAAAATCCAGAGGTGGAGGGGAACCCATATTAATTAGCTCGGGAGACGCCAATCTCTTCACATGTGAAATGTGAGCTTTTTTATTGAGAAAAGTAGAACAGGCCTCACATTGCTTTCAGTGAGCCCAGTAAAACAGAAGGTGATCCATAAATATGTATGTTATGCTGGATTTAAAATACTTTCTGATGATTTTCTAGGCAGATCTCCAATAAGTTACAGCACAGCATTGCTATTGTAAAGCTATAGTATCAGGCCGAGGAAACTTGTACGCATTATTGTATAGAGGATAATATTTTTTTAAGGCCAACTAGTTATTTCTTAAGAGAAGAAGTGGGTTTTATTTTTAATTGACCAGTTAAAAGGGCACTGAAAAAGGTTTTCAAGACACTGGTAAGACTATTTCTGCAGATACATTTTGGGCACATCTACATGTTGCCGAATGGCGATCTTGCTATGGCTCAGTGCTTTAAGTAACTACCCGTACTGCATGTGCATGCAGTGCACAATTAGATCTCTCCGCTACATCACCACGGCGGCACGCTAAAACGGGAGAGTGTGCTGCTATGGCGACATAGCTGCCAATCACATGTAGACCTATGTGAACACTGTGTTGCTGTAGCATGCCATATGGTGACATAGGGCGATGTGTAGACATGCCCTTCATGGCTCTCCCTTCATGCTCCTGTAGATTTACGCATCTGTTTGTTGCCCACTGCAAACACTCACAGGCAAACAACAGCTCCCTAACATGCCCTGTCCAAGCCAACTCCAATAGGAAGAACAGCCTGAACAACGGATAGACACAGACAGACGCAGCACTGAATGCCATGACAATCACGGACCAGCTGAACGTGAAACAAAAGTGATCAATTAAATGCTTAACAATATTGTGCTCGTTCTCTTCTCTGCAGTCTTTTAAAGTCTGCAAGTGCAAGAAACTCAGGAAACCCCCCCCACCTGAGCAGGTGACCTGCAAAGCAATATTTGCACAGGATAAACGGATGGTTGGAAGATTAGGTAGTTCTAGAAGGGTGTTTCTCAATCCTGACTCACCTATTTAGAGAGGCTTTGATCTCTTTGAGCAAAGGAATAATTCCAGTCCAGGGACAAGGATGACTTTTCTTTGTTGCTTATCACTGAAAAAACTGGAACTCCATTATGAAGCTTCAGTACCTGATGTTTATATAAATGAGGTGTATGCAGTTGCACATCTAATACACACATGAGGCTTTTGTGATTGCACACCTTCGTGTTCATTTGTGTAGACAGTTATTTGATTTTCATGAGTAGTTGTGCTAACTGCACGTGCCAGCCATTCATGGCTTTTGCCTGCATGATCACATACCTCAGATCTGGTGCAGCGAAGATAAAAAATGACTGAGATGGCCTTTGAGTGACAGTCAGAGACCGGGAGTAGATCAGCTTAGAATTTTCTTGGAGGCTGGAGGATGAGTACATAGAGGGCAAGACAACGCCTGCCTGGAAATCAAAGAATAATTTTGACACTGGAATCAAAAGTGAATGTAACTATTCAATGAATCTATCCAGGTCCCTTTTAATCCTTCACACCCCTTTCTCATTCCTTGTCTCTCGCATATACATATTCCATATATTTATGAAGTTTTTTGTTCCAGTGAAAAGAATTGCATCTCCCAGCCCAAAATGACCCAATATTCCACTTTATCATCTGAATAACGATTAATTTAAGATTATTGTTCATTTCAATAGCACAGAGTTAGAAAAACAATAGCTACACCTGCAGCATGTTTGTGAACTTGACTCTGTACGGGCAACTGTTAATGGATCGAGTCGCTCACTATAAATGCATGTTGACACATAACTTACAATTATAAACCTAAACTAGTACCTGCACCTGCTGCCCATCTCAAAGAACAGAGAATAAATGCACAAATCTTTCAAGCCCTTCTATAATCACCATGTCAATGAAAAGGGAAACCTTTGGGTTGGTTTTGCTGTGGCTTACTGTTTAAGTCTGTCTGGCTTATTTTGCAAAACTCATGTCATTCCATTCCCCAAATCAAAAGCATTTGCCCACAGATTCATTTTATTAATAGGTCTTTGCTTGGATCTTGCCCTGAGTCTCTTTGTTTTTTCAGGTTTTTCTCAGTAAGGTGAGAGCCAAGGGAAGAATTAGGCAAATGCACTTTGTATTCTGGGTTGAGTCAGCTCTTCCATAGACAGGTTGTAGCCCAAAGGCCAATTCCTCAACTGGAGTGAACCCTTGCAGTTCAGATGCCCTGTGCTGCTTTATACCGGCAGAGGAGCTGACCCCTTGTTACTGCCTTTTCTCCGTTTCACTATTCCCGGGGAACATATTGCTGAGAAAAAGTGCTCAGGGAAAGCCCTCAAGTCTCCTCTTTGTATACAGAACTAGCGCCAAATAGCCAGTGCCCAAGCAAACTTCCCTTAGCTTTCCCCACTTCAGTGCCTGAAGTCTAACTGTGGACGGCTCAAGAGCTTACCGCCAGGGCGGACAGGCTTGCTGACCCATAACCCCATGAGGCCCATTGCTACAGGACCAGCCTCGGGCTCCAAGTCCTTCCCAATCTGACTGCTCAGTGTGGAGGGGAAAGAAGAAGGAAATGATGAAGAGATGAGGCAGGGGATTAACAGTATGGTAAGAAGTGTGCCAGACACCCACCATCCCCGCAGAAACCTTGATGTAGCTCCAGGGAAGAAAGGCTGAAAGTATCTTTGAAATCGCTCTCCCACGACTCAGCCAGCATCTCCACTGCCCTCTGTTCTCCTCTTGGGACCTGGCACAATCATGGAAGAAATAGATACATGGTGTAGGAGGCACAGCCCTCCAGGAGAAGGAGCAGATGACAGCGTGGCTTCCATGCCCAGCCACCAGCAGAAACACCAGGAGTCATGTTCAAGGACAGAGAGAGACAGAGAGGAAAGGAGATGGGTTGAGCCACACATTTTGCGAAGGCTCAGGCTAGACAATAAAGTTGGGGTCCATTTGAAGGATGTTGTGGTGCTGGAGCAAGGGGAGCTCAGTCTCTCTGACTTATTCAACCCTCTGCTTCAGGTGCAATAACCAAAACGGAGCCATTTAGCTGGTGAAACTAATGCGGTGGATGCACAGGCACTACCCGGACTGCCTGGAGCACTTCACAAGGTCTTTATCCTCTCCTCCCTTTTTAAGGAGCCAGTTAGAAATGTTTCATCAACCTGTTTGCTGAGCAAATAAAAATACCATTTTTTAGTAAAAACAAAAATGTTTTAAAAAGTCATTTCATTTGGGAGAGGGGGGGAAGCTGGGGACCCTGAAATAATGTCTTGGTCCATTGCTTTTGGAGCTAAGAGTTTTGATTTTTTTTTGCATCAAACTGAGTCAGAATTCATTGTTTTTCAAAGCTTTTGAAGGTCAAAATGAAAAAGAAAAGGAAATGTTTGGATTTTATTGAAATGTTTTCATCAGCCTGGAATGACTTGAAGATTTTGAGCTGCAGAAAATTTTTAATTTTTTTTTCTTTTTGTTCCATTGTTACACCAGGACATGTTTCAAAGCTGCACATGCTTCAGAATGGTTGGAACTGGAAATCCTGTTCCTGCCCATCCCTACTTACCTACCTCTCCAGGCAGTGGGAAGACCGCATTTTGAACGGCCATGCTGGAGGCTGGGCACATGCTCTCACAGTGCCCAGCCCTGGGGAATGGAACAGTAGGCACTTTTCAACTTCTTGTTTGCATCTCACTTCTTTTACCTGGCATCCACTGTTAAAGCTAATCTGGATCCCTCCAGTTTAATAAACCCCCTTAGCATCTGTGCTTGAGAAGAGAAAATGCTCTGGATTTCCAAACTGCAGCATAAAGGGCCTTCATAAACTTTTCTAATGGGCTGTAAATTCTAATGAACTGTAATTCAAATGCAGTCCTGGCTCCTAGTCCATGAGATGAACTCCACAAGGAACCCTGACGCTCAGCTGAGCATGAAAAGGCCTTGCCATGCTTCCGGTCTCCTTGGGTTTAAACACATTCCAGCTCTTCTGGTGTTTTTCTTTCCTTTCTACATAGCTAAAACTCCCATTGTGAGAACAAAGTCCTCAAGAATGAATGTATGAGGTCCCAAGCTGCTTTTTTCTGCACCTCAGTGCATCATAATGCCCTTGCTCTGCTATTGGGAACCTGCTCCTCCAGCTTCAGCCCTCTAACCCACTGCATGGGCATCTACAGAAGTGAGGAGGTGGGGAATCATCTGCAATTCCTGCGAGGATGTGGACAGTTCAAATGAAGATCCACCTTGTAAAACATTTGCTGCAACCTGTCCATTGTTATCTCATTGATAGCATGCAACAACAGGCCCAAAAGGAATTAGTTAGTTTCTTTCCTCAGGAGGCAACACGCTTCTCTGAATGTCTTGCTGAAGAGATGTTCAAGACTATAACCTCAGATGTCTCCATGGCAGCTTTCGGTATCATCTGAAATCAGCTATCATTGTTTGTCATTACCATAGGTATCCAGTGCCTATGGATGGGTATGAGAGTGCCACCTTGGGCAAGTGACCATTCACGAACTGTAAAATGGGTATAATAGCCTTCAAATGTCTCATTTATAGCCTTAATTGTAAGCTTTTTGTAAAATCCTGACACCATTGAAGCCAATAACAAAACTCATGTTGTCTTCACAGGATCCCTTGTGTCTGCACAGGCTAGCAAAGCAGGGTCTCAGTTGAGGAAGGCTGGAAGGGACCTCGGAAGATCATCGAGTCCAGCCCCCTGCATCAGGCAGGAAAGACAACTTCAAGGTGACCGTCCAGTCTCCTCTTGAAGATTTCCAGGGTAGGTGATTGCACCACCCATGGAGGGAGCTTATTCCACAGTCTGGACGCCCTGACTGTGAAGAAGTTTTTCTGAATGTTGAGCCTGAAACGGTCTTCCAGGAGTTTATGGCCATTACTCCTGGTTTTCCCCAAGGGCACCCTGGTGAACAGTTGTTCATTGAGCCCTTCATGTACGCCCCTGATGTAGCGGTAAGACGCTACCAAGTCCCCTCTCTGCCTTCACTTTTTCAGGCTGAAGAGTCCCAGGTCCCTCAGCCTTTCCTCATATGGCTTGCCGTGCAAATCTCTGATCATATGGGTGGTCCTTCACCGGGCTCTCTCGAGCTTTACAGGTGCTAACCAAGAGAAGGCAGTAATCAAAAAAAAATGGAACCAGGGAGATGTATTTGTTCCAATAAACCCATCTCATAGTATTGATGCTTTCAAAAATAACTAACCCTGATAATTCCCATGTGAATAACTTCAGGTCAGATGCTGAAGGTCAGTTTTTATTCAGTCCTTTCTCAGGCAATGCTCCCAGTGAAGGCACTGGAGGAGCTTGAATAAAAGCTGATCAAGACCTCAGGATTTTGGCTCCTTCTCAGGTAAGGACCCCTCACTCTGCTCCTATGCAGTTGAATGTGATTCGTTAAGGAAACACGACCACCGCACCACTGGGCCCTGAATGCCCAACATGCTCACATGCGGGGAGTGGTGGTGGTGGGGCGCGGGCATTAATTGGCTTCCCTGGGAGTTTTGCTTGAGTCAGGATGAATAAAAATAGGCTGCGGTCCCTGAGGACTCATCCTAGCAGTCAGTACAGCAAGAAGCAGGGGGGATGCTTCCATAGGCAACTTTCCTTTGATGTGAAGGGAAATCCTAAAGCTTTTGTTTTGCTTAAAACTCTCCCATCTTGGACCCTGTATGGGGCATTATAATCTCGAGTAGCTTGGGGGCCCAGATGCTCCATGCCTGTTTCCAGTCACCGGGGTTAGCGCATCCTCCTCTTGTGACACAGAGACCTTCATTGGACCTGCTTTCAAATCACCCTTAATGCAGTGCTGGGCAGGTCAATGGGAGGGGAGGGGATCATCTCTGGGAAGAAAATGCACTTTGGGGCTTTCCCTTGAACTTTTGAATGGGCTCCAAGAGGCGAGAGGACGTACATGTTTGTTTAAAAGGTCCTTCGGAGTCCGTGGAAATTAAAAAGGGGAGTTCAAACACTTACTCTGTCAGCATAATATGAAGCAAAACAGCTCCGAGCTGAGGAGAATGCCGATGCTGAACCAGCCAGCCCCGCTCGCTGGGGTTCGTGGTCTTCAACAATTGCAGCCCCCGGAGTGCGGGGGCCCCTTGCGGTACCTGGAGTTCAGTTGATTGAATCCCAGCTTTTATTAGCACTGACAGTGTAATCTGTTGCAGATGGTCACACAAGGTGGTCGCCAAATGGCTCCTCCTGTTAATCACAGGTCCCCCCCTTGCCACCCCCTTGCTTCAGCCACTGCAGCCTGCTCTACCTGGATAAAACACGTGGGCTCAAGGGAGCAGCTTTACAGTGTGTTTATTTCCTGAAATCATAAAGCACAAGAATCACATACTTCAGCAGGAACCTCTGCCTTAGTCATCAAGTGTGTGTTTTACAGGCTCAGGCAGTGAGACAGCGATGAACACTTCATGCATGATGTGCTTTGGGGCTACTAAGGGTTTTGGACTGAGCATCGCTTGTGAAGGCATCTCCTGGCCCTGGCGTTCATTCAGAAGTTCTTTTTGCTAGCTAGTGCTTTTCACTAGCAGATCTCCAAGTGCTTTACAGAGCAGTGTATCCTCATCCCTGCTGTGCATGTAAGGAAACTGAGGCATGAGGAAGTGTTCAAGTGCATCTCACAGGACCTGGGAAGAGCACCTAGGGAGTGAGTCTCCTGGGCTAATTACAGATAATCAAAAAGCCCAAGGCTGAATCAATTCAGTCTTTGCAGATTTATCTAAACTGCAGAGATTAAACTGTAAAACAACTGGACACACATTTATCTTTGATGCAGGAAGTGCAGCCACATGCCTGCAGTGGCTCAGGCTAGAAGCCAGGAGGGCACTAGAGCACAGCTCTCTGGCATGTAGCCAGCATGGGCTGTGTGTTTGTTTCCTCTTTCTGCTGCCCCAGAGGTGTCTGGGATTTGCAGTCCAGAATCACAGCATCAGGACTCTGCAGGGTTGCTCCTCACAGCCTCTTCCTGCTTCCAGGTACCTCTGGGATTTGTTGTCTACAGTTGCAGCCAGCAGTAAGTTTTTAGCAGGGCAGGGCAACTCTGTACTTGGAGGAAGGGAAGTTTAACCCCCTGCCCTGGCCCCAGACCCCAGCTGGGGTTTGTCTGGGATGGCAGTCCCTGCCTTACCCCCCTCCGCCCCACCAGCCCTTCTCTGCTGGAGCAGACAGCCCAGCCCAGCCCAGGGCTGGAAAGCATGCCGAGATGCTGGGGGGGACTGTGATTTAACTTGAACCAGGAAGGGGGCTGGGACAGAAGTTTCACAAACCAGTTTGACCCAAATCAGTTAAGTCTGATACTACATTCAACCAGCTTAATCTTAAACCAGTTTCAGACAGTTTGAAACTGGTTTATATGCACTGAACTTCTGTTCTGTTACAGGTGTAAACCAGTTTCTGATTACTTAAACCAGTTTATGTGTAACTTCTGTCCGTAGCCCTAAGCCTTGGTACAGGGCTTTAGCTAGTCAGCTGCTCTGCCTCCCAATGAGAGGCCATTTATTAAATTCACTAGTTTAGTGAGTGATTGCCAGTGTGGGACATGGTACAAATAATGCCATATAAAATCTAAGAGGACTTGATAACACCTACAACTGGCCTGCCTGGCAGGGGAAGGGCAAAGAAACTTGCTTGGAGGTTAGAAATGGCACCTGAAGAGTGCCTCCTTAAGGAGGCCAACTGAGCTATGTTCAGCATATTAGCCCAGGAAATGAAGGGAGGTGACTCTGAACATCTTCTCACAGCTCAGAGTAGGGCATGGTCCAGTCCAGATCCACGTGTAAAACTAAAGCAGCCCAAGGGCTGCCTAAATAACAGTAAGTCTCATGGGGACACTTCCACTCCCCGGCAGCACTGGAATGCAAGGTGCTTTGGTCACACTCTGGCCTGCCCCAGCCCAGCAGAGTGGGAACAGGTGACATAGGTCCAACATAAGGGGCAATGACCTGGCTTACTTGGATGCCAAACAGTCTGTACCTCTCCTTTCTACTTGTTTAATGTGGTGCTTGTTTAACATGAATGGGATTGATCTGTTGGAGCCTAGGCAGTCCCCTGTCCATTTTAAACCCTCACTGTAAGAGCCTTGTAGCCCCTGCTACCCTCCGGCTAGACAAGAATGCAGCTTACCATGGCATTTTTGGGACGTCAGGAGGTGGTGGGTTTTCATACAAGGAACAAAGCCTTCTTGCCGCTCTTACTATATTTTTAATCCCACTAAATAGGGCACAGATAATTTAGCCCTGATGGACAGAAACGCAGGGAAGAACCATGAATCCCAGTGGAATCCAGCAGGATTGCTAGGGACTGCTGTGGTGAATCTCACTATGACTCAGACCATGTGCTAGATGCACCCTCCAGGGAAAACTTTGTTGGACAGCCTAAAACCAATTGGTTGGGGCAGCCTAGCAGCCTTATCTGCTGGATCAATATGAGCAGTTGCAAGAATGGCCCCCAAGATTTAGTTAAGAATCATAAGCCAGAAGCGATCTATATAATCTTGTGCCAAAGGACAGAACAATTAGAAACCTTTAGTACCTTCCCAATGTGGCTTTTTAAGTGCATACAACACATACCTGTGAGTAAGTGTGTCTATAGATATTTACTCTCTCTATACATCAGCTCCTGGTACTGTACACCCACGCCTGGCCTGAAGGTGGTCCATACCTGAAATCCTTCCTTTTAACAGCTTAGTTACTTCTGAAAATCCAGAATTTTATGGATGAAAAGCTGAAAGTAATTAATGGAATGTACCTTCCCCCCTCCCTCTTCCTCACCATTTCCTGTTGGGAAAAGGAGAAACAAAAAACCCCAAACCTTCCTGCCTTGCTCAGTCATAAAGACTGTAATGAGCTAAGCTCAGATGGGAAAGTTGGTTTGTACCAGGCAAGCGCTTAATTAAAGAATGAGCATGCAGCAGATCTGTTCCATTTTACAACCACACATCTTCCTGTTTTATAAAAATGCCTTTTGAAACCCAAAGGAAACGGTGCAGTAGACAGGAGAATGGGACCTGCTGGCCTGATGTTATCCACTTCCACCTTTAAAAAGGTGACACAGAGACACAGATTGCTGGGAATGGAATGGCTGGCTTTGTTCCTGACATTTAAAAACAATACCTACCTTTCTCTGCCCAAAGATCAGGATAATGAAAACCAGGGGAAGCGGGAGGAAATGAGACAAAAACGAAAGCTCAGCCTGTAGGGAAGTCATGGTAAATTTAGATGTGCTGTCTTAAGAAGCCAACACTGCACTTAAATATCCAACAACTTCACCCCTTTAGGAAGGCTTGTGTGTGAAGTGCAGGACCGGGCCCCTAAAGTGGCTCCGTGAATGCATTTAACATAGCAGGATTTCCTCTGGAGTGGCTTCTATCAGAGCCCTTCACTAACTCTACTCTTCTTCGCAGAGTATTTCTAGACCCTATAAGCTCAGCAAGGGAAAGGAATTGTTTAATGGTAGGACTTGGCCATTCTGGAGCAACCAAGGACTTCGAGTGCTTTGCAAATACTCCACAAGCCAAGTTTTACCTCCGGGACTGGGAGTATTATTATTCATTTTGCAGATCACATAGCCATCACATAAAGCACCCTGTCTGCACCAGGGGCACTAGAGGTAACTCCCACTGGTGCAACTCCAACAGAATTAGCAATCATGGAACAAGCAGTGTAGACAGGACTTAAGCATTTTTCACCACTATGGCATCTAGGGAAACTGAATTAATGGGCTTGTCCACAGAATTATTCTCGAGTAGTTATTGTGCCTTAAGAGTCTCATCCTACTTTATGCAAAGAAACTTTCAAGCCCACGGTTTCAATGGTAAAAGCAGCCATAGCTCCCAGCTCACCTGCACCACAGTTCTATATTTGGCTCGTGACCAGCCACTACTTTCTGGTAGTACAAGTAGTGGTATCAAAGAAACCGAGTTTTGGTATCAACCTGCTGCCTGAATAACATCCCAAAGGAAGCAGGCGGGTAGCAGGCTGCATCTAGAAAAGAGCATGAGAAAAGTATTCTGCAAGGAACAATGTTGCCTCAGTTGGGGGAAGGAATGGGATTTAAGCAGCTAACAGGTGTTTTCCATTCCTCTGCTCTGTCACTCAGCTGGAAGAGTCTGGAGGGACTTAGCCGATTTCCATGACTCAGTCATCCTGAACTTCCCCCCAAAAATATGTGTAACTTTACCCCAACAAAGGCTCCTTGCATCTGCACCACAACTTTGTTTCACTTCTACTAACCCAGCAAGCAGAATCTGGAACATCCCAAGGGTTCTCCTTCCAGCACCCCTTTTAAAATCTGTTAAACCTACCAGTCCCAAATTTAGCTCCACAGGCCAGACAGTCTTTTGGTCATTTAAAAGGCTGTCACTTTAAGCAGCTACTCGCGCACAATGCCAGAATGAGGCAACAGAGGGATCAAGTCACAATCTGGTCCCGTTTTCATGCTGCCAAGATCCAGCTGTGCATGCATTTGACTTTAAAAAAAAGCCATGAGAGCATATTATAAATTAACCGTTTTATTGAATATCAATAAACTGTATATAATTATATAAAAAGTTTCATCAGTACAAAATGTGGCACAAAAATATAAATACCAGTGTACCTTTGAAATGTAAACATACTCTTTGTTATGAATCTGTGAAAACAATGTACAAAGAAAGATGCATTCAGTAGGCACCTGTCAATAACCATAAATAGTTCTTTTGGCACACACCTGTCAATGGCCAGGCCTTTGCATAGGGCACCATTGTATCATCTGACAAGTGCCTGCTATTAGTCACAGTTCTCTTGAAAAGCAGTTGTTAAGAGTCATATTAACAGGTGCTTGAGTGCATAGCTGCTCTGTAAACAGGATTCTTGTTTGAAATGGCTACCAATGCCTTTTACGGACATTGTTAATCTGGAAGGCATTGCAAATTGTCATTGTGCTGGGGAAGAAGCAGCTGCTTCAGAACTAATGTGATACTGTATTATTGCATAGTAACACCTTCTACAGGCGGCGTATGTACAATCCAGGGAGAAGGGGGTGACAGTAACACTTTGCTTTTGTCCTTCATTTAAAATAAAATGGAAAAAAAAAAAACCCACCATGCGCTGGAAAAAAGAAAGTCTTAGTTCATAATCAGTTACCAAGTGGTTATGGTAAAAAACAAAAACCACACAACTGCCAAATACATTTCAGACCAGCTGTGTGGTCATAATTCAAGGCCAGATCCTACATGGTGCTGAGTGCCTTCAGCAACTGACAGGCACCTGTTAAGGCTCTGGAAAGGCTCACATTGAATCCAGGGGCCCAATCCTGCACCCACAGACCTTGGCTAGTTTGCGTGATCCACTGGCTCTCCTTGAGAGAGAGAGACAGTCAAGCATAGCAGAGTCCGATCCTACACCCACAGGGCACTTACAGTTTTGCCACCGACTCCCGTGGAAGAAGGATCAGGTCTTCAGACTGTGCAAGAGGAACAAAAAAAAATGGAGGGGGGTGGCGGGGAAGGAGTCTTTTAAGGCCTGAAGCAGCTGGATATACAGGGCTTGATACACACTGTCATGGCAACATGAAGGAAACTATCTCCTACAGAAACTAAAATTACAAAATATATGTATTTGCATGTAAAAAGTCCTCGGGGGGGAGGGAGGGGGTTTAGTGTCTTTCAGCGAGTTCCAGAGCAGCCCGTTTCCTCGTGTTTGTGAAGAAGTGACATTCTGGAGAAAGTCCGGGAGCAGGTTTTGCACTGATACTTCTTTACATCTGAATGGGTTTGCAGGTGGGCACGGAGATTAGAGCGGTCAGCAAAGGCCCTATTGCAGTGCGTACAGGAAAAAGGCTTTTCACCTAGAAGACAAAAGAGAATGCTTCACCATTAGCTCCCGGGGGTGGGGAAGGGGGCAGGAAATATCAAAGCATGGCCCACTTGTTAGTCCAAAACTCAGTTAAAAAAAAAAGAGAGAGAGGGAGAGAGAGGGGCTGGGCATGCAAAAAGAGGGCTGGGTGTTATACAGAGATCACCACACAGATCTTTTCCTATTGATTTTTTTTTTTTTTTTGAATGCATGCAATTCACATACAGAAAATGCTCTGCTTGGAAATTTAGCATAAAAAGAAGAAAAAAACACTCCAGTTACTATATGAAGCTACAAGAGTTTCCCACTGGGGAAAAGGTTAAAAATAAATAAATAAGTCAAGACAGTTTCACTAAGAAATTAGAAAGCAGAACCATGTCAAGGTCTGGCTGCCAGCAGCTGAAATGGCTTGCAGAGCTGCCACCCAGTGAAGCATCAAGCTTCACGGTTATGAAGTGAACCGCGGCCAGGCTTCCTTGAAGGCAGCCAGCCCTAAACCTGGGAGTGGAGCGATTTCCTTTTCAGAGGCTCCCCTTCCCCCAGGCCCTGCTTAAAAACCTGCAGCCAAGTAAATTCTTGCCCGAGAGGCTCTTGTGGAGGAAACAAACGTGTACGCTCAATTTGGAAAGCACAATTAAGTCTTCCCAGCTTCCTTCAGACCTCAGCTTTGGGCCTTGGAGAGGGTGTGAAATCAGCGCCAAGTGACAATGAAACGAGCCCCGTGGCCAGCACAAAGGCGGTGGAGGGGATGCATTGTAAATGGGATACTTCTTGGATTAAAAGCCAAGAGCTCAGAGAGGCTGGCAGCTGCGAGTGCGGGGCTGCCCCAGGCGTTACAGTAACAGGTGCACCAAGCTAGCAGCACTGGTACATTAAAGCACCTGCCAGCACTGCCCAGGAGCCTCCAGGGGCGCCTCAATAGCAGCATTAGCCAAACAATGAGTCATTGGGGAGCCTGGCCAGGATGCATCACAACCGCACCTTTTGTGCTGGCACTCCGCTCATCCCCCCTGGGATCAGGAGGGTTTCAGACGCTCGGGGTGTAGGAGTCACCCAGTGCCCTCAGCCCCAGGCTGGGGAGAAAGCCCCAGGCAGAGCCCAGCCCCTGGATGTGGGGCACAGGGACGATCTTCAGGGGCAAAGTTAGGAGATGCTAGAGGGGGTGGAGAAAACCACCTGTTCTGCCCTTAGCACCATACCTAGACTCCTGGTGGCCCCAAGGAAAGACTTAGAAATAGTAACAATAATCATCATCATCATCATTTTTACTGTTTTTGGACCTGGACACTGCCTGGTCTGCTCATGCCTGGGGCACATCCACTAGCTCTGCTGGGTCCCAGCAGGGCCAAGAGCAGCAGGGGCTCAATCCGTGGCGTCTGCCATCCCTGGGACAGTCCTGCCTTGCCCTGGGGCTGGCTCAGGGCCCCTCAGCCCCTACAGCCTCTCGGCCCAGCGCTCGACCACCCGCCCGGTGCCAGGGGTCTGCCGGGGGCCACGGCCCCCGCCCAGCCACGCAGGGCCCAGGCCCGCTCGCCCGCCCGGCGGGGCCACGTACCCGTGTGCGTGCGGATGTGGCCCTGCAGCAGCCAGGGCCGGGAGAAGGCCTTGCCGCACATCTTGCAGACGCAGGGCAGCGTGTGGCTTCGGATGTGCATCTTGAGCGCGCCCAGGCTGACGTACTCCTTCTCGCAGTACTTGCAGCTGAAGGCCTTCCTGGGCTGCGCGTCGCAGTGCAGCTGGCGGTGCTTGGCCAGGCCGGCGAAGGTGGAGTAGGGCTTGCGGCACTGCCCGCACTGGAACTTCTCGGCCTCGGGGGCGGCGGGCGAGGCCGGGCTGGGCGGGTCCGACGTCTTGCTGCCCTCGTCCTCCTCGCTCGACAGCGACGTGAGGTCCAGCGGCTTGGGCTCGGCGCCGCCCGCGCCGCCCGCCGGCTCCTCGGGGAAGAAGGAGGACAGCAGCCCCGCGCCCCACGCCAGCGGCGGGCAGCAGCCGGGCAGCAGCGGGTGCTTGTCGTACAGCAGCCCTGCGGGACACAGCGGCGTCAGCTCGGCCCGCGCCCAGCCCCGTCCCGCCCCGCCCGCCGCGCCGCGCCGCCCCGCACACCCGCCACGCACCGGCCTGGCTCTCCAGCTCGCTGTAGTTGGGCTTCTTGCTGGCCGAGAAGTGCTTCTTCACCAGGAAGGAGCGCGGCATCTTGCCTCGCCCGCTCCAGCGCCCGCACCCGCGGCGCCCGCCCGCCCCTCATATGGGCCCGCGGGCGGGGCGGGGCGGGGCGGCCGGCCACGCCCCCGTGTCACCGCGCCGCCCAATGGGGCGGCGGGGGCGGGGCCGCGGGCGCGGCAGGTGCTCGGCGCTGCGCTCGGGGGGCGCCCACGTGGCCGCCCGCGCACCTGCGCCTCGCCGGCAGGTGCGGGCCAGGACGCCGGCCCGGGGGAGCCGCCGCCCCGGGCACGCTCTGCCCCCGGGGGAGGCCTGGGAACAGGCCTGCGAAGGGCACCTGGTTGATTAGCCGGCTGCAGATGTCGGGCGGGCACGTGCCAGCTGCCCTCCCCCGCCGCCCGCTCAGGCCCCTTCCCTTCTCCCCTGGGGGTCAGTCTGCCCGCTCCTGCCGCACGTGCTCGGGCCCTGCCGGCCCCTGCCTTCTGGGCCGGGAAGGCAGGCAAGGGGGCACCGGCCAGGCAGAGCCAAGGGCCGGGGGGCAGCGGCTGGTCCTGCCCGTCGTCCAGGGGCTTCTGCAAGCCCCTGCACTGATCGCCTCTCGGTGCGCAGGGAGGCGGAGGTAGGGAAGACGCTTCGGGATTTCGCTGGGCTTTGGGTGTCAGAACAGTCTTTCCTCGCTGTGCCAAGCCCCAGAGAGATGCCGCTTCCTGCCAGCGCGAGAGAGCTGGCGAGCAAGCGCCTGTGTTGCAAACCCGTTCTCGTGCCCCTTAACAATAGCAAAACTGGTACTGAGTCGAGGCGGTATCGGGCCCCGGGAATGGCTCCTCCAAACAAGAGGAGGAGAGGGGCTAAGCGGCTGGATTAACTTTCCTGAAGTCATACCGGTTTTGGCTGGGACAGCTGCGGAGGAGCCGAGAGCAAGGAGGTTGGGCAGGCGGCACCCACTGCCTGCACTCAGCAGCGCACAGGTGTACATGTCCTCTCATGGGGTGTGATGGCAGAGCTGTTTTGGCATTTTTTAGAGCCCAAGACTTGTGCCAAAGGCTGGCCCATATGTTACCCATATGGCACAGCACTCCCATGGCCTACTGAAACTGGTGTGCTGGAACTACCCTTTGCGGGCAGGTCCACCGGACCTTTCTGGTACATCCACTCCTGTTGCGCTTTTGCTGCTGCGTTCACCTCCAGCTGCCTAGTTATTCCCTCGTAGCTCAGTGCGACTGCAGTCTCCAGGGCATTGTAACAAGGTGCACACCTACAGAGCTTCCTTTTGCAGGGCAAGGGCCTCCTCTCCACTCGTTCTGAATGGATAACTGAGAGAGCCTGGGGGAAAATCCTGCACTAGCAAGGGGATAAGCAAAATGATTTACTGGGGGCTTCCTGTTTTATCTTCCCCACATTTGACCATATGAGGGTATTTTAAACTTTCTGCTGTACAGGAAACAATCTCACAGTAGAGGGGAGGGCAAAGCCATCAGTACAATTTTCCAGCAACACCTGTTCCAGCCAAGCAACCTTCCTATAATGGTGATCTCTTTCCCTTATCCTTCACAAGAATCATCCCTGCTCTGTGAAATGCAGTCTAAACAAGGACTGCTGAGGGGAGATGACAGTGAGGACTTCCAGGAGTCAGGATGTGTAGGTGGCATACAGACAGGCCAAACAGCTCTACTACACCGATTCTCTCTAAAATGCAAGTGCTCCCTCTGCCGGTCAAAGACCACTCCAGTTCCCCTGTAATACGATTTTTCCATGTAACAAAAAAGGGCATTGTGAAGGAATGTAGGGACCCTCCATTCAAAGCATGGGGATTTAAGCATGAAATTGCAATTCATGTTAATTGGATTCACGGGGCTCAGACGCCAGACATGACCAGCTCTGTACAACGTAAGCACTGCAGCAAAGAGGGGGCCTTTTTCCACACACACAAATCTTTGCAACAGTAAAATGTGAAAAAGTAGGCATGCAGTGTGCTCAGTGTTAAGTGTTGAGGAGAGGGTAGCCATTCTATTACTTTGTCCAGCAGAACTGTTCATTTATAAAACCTAACTGTAACATATTAAATAGGAATGAATGGAATTGTTGTAAGTAGATAGCCCTGTTAATAGGAAGGTTTTACAGCCTGTTAACTAAGTGCTTTACCTCCAACTAGCTGCAACTATCTAGCTAAAGCCACATTTTTCTCCCTGCCACCTACACATGACCAAGGTATCTATAAACTCCATCTGCCAACACAAAGGGTCCGGTCTGAACTGTGTACACCAGTGTGTAAGTAGTACCTTTATCTGGAACAGGCAACATGCTTACAGGTCTATGGAACAGAAGACTATACCCAGACTTTAGGGGCTGCTACTTGCCCTTGGGATGCTGCTACAGTTCACTAACCATGTTTTTGCAGCTTCCTCCAGCTGGCTTTACTAGAACAGCTGGCTTCCAGCTGTTTATAAAACCAGAGGTGGCAGAATGGTTTAGGCAGGGGTGTCAACTCACCATGCTCCAAGCCAGATGCTGGCACAGTCCTTACCTTGCAGTCACAGTTGGCTATGTACAACAGGGCCCATTTCCCAAATTTCCCAGCTTGCTGCCAGATGGGGCTCTGAAACCCCTCCATTTGACTTCCCTGGTTCAGGAGTAGGTACAATGGCTATAGCTAAATTGGAGGAAAATGATCTAACTGCAAGGTGAAGATGATAGATTATGTTTCTCACCACTTCTAATATAAACAAGAAGGTGTGCTCTACAGGCCTTTTGTGCCTTGGTGGAGATTGTTAAAATCCCAGCAATGCAACAGTTGGGGTGCAATGTAAAAAATGTCTTTGCAGCCACTACCTCCAAGAGCTGTTCCCTTTATCACTCCCTCCCTGGAGTATGAAACATGCAATACAAAATTATAAATGTAGGAGAGTGAGAGCACATGCACATGTGTGCATGCAAACACTACTGTCCCCAGTGTGATGCTGTTCCTTGCTGCTTTTTGCCACTGGACAGCTCTTGTACATGTCAAACATCAGGACACATTTTCTTGGTGTTGTATTTTTTATTTTAAAAAGTGACCAATGAAATTCATTATTTTGATTCCAGGAGCAAAGTTGACTGTGTTTAAATGAGGACAGCTAGCATCCCCTTTCATCACTATTTTTTAAGGTAGAGCATTGTAAGGATCACTAAACCTAACAAGGTTGATCTTTGACCCAAAAAGAGAGGAGGGGAGGGGATTAGTTTAATTTTATGTTCCCTTGCTTCATGCTAACTCTCCTTTTAATCCCATTTCAGTGCAAGACCCTGGCATTTCACAGTTCCAGAGCAGGCCAGATTAGATTAACACCAAGAATGGGCATTTGACCACAAGGTCAACAACTGACAATGACTGAAAGGTGCCCTGGCAGAGTACTCAACCCTGCTGCAGATACTGGCCTTGATTTAGTAATGAAACTAAAGATGGTTGAACAATGAGGCTATATTTAATCCAAAGTTTCTCAACACAAAACCACCAGATGAACAAACATTACACAGAAAATCAACCCACTTGACACTTAAGTACATACATAAGTGCTTGCATATTTTTATGAGCAGTCATAAGACACAAACATCACAATCTTTTTTTATCTACTTTCTCTTTGTTCATCTGCTAAAATAGCAGCCAAGGGCATGTTAAACACTTTTCTACAGTAAAATATCTATAAAGAACTGGAATTTGAGTTTTGCAAACTCTCTCATACCATTGCTCAATTTGTCACTATCTTTGAACAATTGTATGAATACATATCACACCAGGGAATGTATAACCTAGTTGTCAGGTTAACAGGTGCAAAGACACAGTTGCATGCCCTCTTTACATGCTGAGAAGCCAAACTGAAGGAATGCTGCTCAATTTTTTCCCCCATAAGGATAGCTCAACCATTGTGGTTCCCAATTTATTTATTTCTCACCTACCCTAAATTTGCAACCCACACCCAAACCCTCAACAATACATTGATATATTATTCAACCACTTAATCCCCTTTCAACTGAGGGATGATCTAATCAGAGCCACCATCTATATTGCTACTGTTAAGTGTAAACAATTCAACTCAATTAGACATCAGAATTTGATTCCTTTTTCTCCCTCCCCCTTTTTATCTTAAAGGGGAAGTTCCAGCTTCTGTCCATCTACCTCTAGACACAAGGCAGTGCAGCAGGGGTATGAACGTTGTCCATGGCAGCCAAAAAAAGGCACAAATTCTGAGGCTAGGGAATCCAAAAGGAGCCCATGGGAAAGTCAAGTCTGATCAGCTGGGCTGGGGCTGCCCTAAGCATTTGGTCCATCATTTAAGCATCACCAGTTATGTGGTTTTAAACAGCAGTTGGAGATGTCTCCTCCAGCTTCTCTAAACTGATGATGGTACATGCCAAGGAATGTAATGAGCAGAGACAGAGCATTCCAGATACAGCCAGTTTAGTGCTTTCCTGAAGCATCCACTCCTGCAACTGTCAGAGAAGGGCTACTGAGCATTGGTTTGACCCAGTATAGCATTGTTTGATGTGGCGGTGGATGCCAACCCCCTCTACAGTTTACATTCTGGCTAGGTCTGAATTATGCTCATCTCAAATGGTGAGCTGCCCAGTCTATGCTAGCACTTGAGTCACTTGCTTCTAATACTTGAGTGCTTCTAATGCTACAAGACTGCACACAAAAATACTTTAACATTGACTGAGCTGTAGCCTCTTAGGCTTAGTGATGCATGATGGAGCCAGCCAGAGCCTCCCTTCAGGAAAGATGTGCAAGGAGAAAACAGGAAGGACTGCAAAACATGATAAATCACAAAAGTTTCCATGAAGAGAAGGTTTTATAAATTATATGAAATTTATTGATATCTTGTCTTCAAAAAGTCAGAACAAGACAATTTAATTGCTTAGCTCTCAGAAACATTGTCAAGATGACATGGAAGTGCACTTAGAATACTAGAAGAAATGTGGTATAGAGTCAGGTGGTGACTTTGGGCTCTAGCCAAAATTCACAAATTCCACAGCTTCTACCCAAACACTTCGAGACCATAATCTCTGCAGAACATAATGCCAAAACCACATGGTACATGTTCAGAGCACTGCATGAAAAAGTTTTCAGGATTTGACATACAATTCTCAAGTAGATTTCACCTTCTGATGGATCTAAACTGGTCCATACCAAATGAGTGAAAGCACATAAAAAGACAAAAAAAAAGAAAAGAAAACTAAGCCCAATATGAAATGGTTTATACTTAGTTTGCCCAGCCAGTGTGGGCAAACTCAAGCTTCAAACAAGCCACTTTGAGCTGGAACTTTTTACTGTTCTAAAAAACAATTTGAAGGTCTGGTCAAATTACAGAGCCCAGCACTGTGTGAAGATAATAGAGCTTCTTGGCAGGCTAAAACAGCTTGCTTTGAGAACTCAAGCTAGCTCTGTATGCTACACTACACTAGTGTGCAGGCCCAGTGGATACAGAAGCCTTAGCTAGGACCTCACGAACCTGAAGTTCCTTGCTGTTAATTTGTGAATAAGAATATTCAGCCTCAATACCCAAAGTGATTTCTAGAAGGTAATACCAGCCTATTGTATTCATACATGTAGAAAGTACATTATCTTTGCATATCATTTTGAGTTATGTCTCTGCTTTCCTGTCTACTCTTCAGGTGTTCCTTTCAAAAACAATACCTATATAATAAACATTATATGAACACTATATTCTAAATACAGAATCATCCACTTAAATATTTCACAATATAGCTGAATAATTTAAATGAAGCTCAGGGGTTCAAAGTATTTTGTAGAATTTGTAAAAACACAAGTAATGCTTAGGAAATGCTAAAGATCATTAATCCATTTTACTATCAGATGATCTTGAGGGACAGAAGAATTGGAAGCTAATAACCACATTTTAGTTTAAAAAACAAATTGGATTCTTAGATGTTTTAGTTTTGAATCCCTCTATCAAGTGAAGGCTTGCAAGTTATGCTTAGTAGCTTAAGTTCTAGGAAAGATCTTAAATTGTCAGTTCAGAACATGAGATAATTATTACACGTGACAACACTGGAAATCGTGGATTTTTAAACTAAGAATTTTTGGATGCAGAATTTTACTTTCTAGACTAGAAATGTTTTAACCAAAGTATGAATATTTAAGCTGGTACGTAACATGCAGGTACTGAACCAGGTATTATGAACAAGTTTCTTATGCAGATGAACAGAACTACAATGAAAATACAAGTTTTAAGATTCATCACTGAGGCAGTGTACTAAGTTTAGTTAAAAGACCAACTACCAGCATTAGAAACACTGCTAAAGAATGTGTAATCACAGACATTCTAGGCAGTCTCAAATGCAAACCAGTTCTGACAGTTGCATCTAACAGACTAACAGCTTCCATAGACCAAAAATGCCAGGGTATCTGATCAACATTTAGGAAGCATAAAGATTTTTTTTTTTTTTCCAAATAATCTTCACTTGCCAGTGTAGGCCATTCCCTCTCAATAGCAGTTCCTCTAGTAGCACATATGTTCTCGTCAAGTAAGAATGGACAAAGCGAGCAGACAGACACAAGGGTAGGGAAAATGAACAGAGGCAACAGAAATACAGAGGAGACAACTGGCTAAACTTAGCATGAAAGGAGCAGGAGTACTAGCCTGACACGGCTGAGCAGCAGCCAAAAAAGCCTGTCTTGTTAGTGTTAAGCAATGACATGTAGAGCGAGATCAGGAGCTGAGGCTAGGTGACTGGGACTCTTCAAAAATCTTCCTTATTTATTTTTGGATGCCTGAGTTCATCTTGGACTGTGTAGGGAGAAGTGTGAGGGATGCTGGGAACTCCCCCTAATGGAAGCTTGGTATTACAGTTTTTCTCCTACTTAGTTCATTTATCCCTCAAGGACCGTAGCAAAACCTGTGCCATCATATCATCTTCATCAGCATCATAATCCTAAGGACAGAAAAGGCAGAAGTCATTAGACTCTTCACTTGATTTCACTGTTTACCCATTACAAACATTTAACAAGTTTAGGAAGCATCAGACTTTCAACAGAAAACAAGCAGAATGTTATCCATCTCCAGAAAGGGATACGTTGCCCCTATTAGGATGGTATCTACATGAACGGCTAAACTACATTTTAATACAAACACAGCAATCATTTTGCTATATTCTACGAGTCCAATAAGGAATTACATACCACAAAAGTATCATAGGAAAACCGATGCCGCCTCTGAAGATGATCCATGAAATTGGCACTCCTGTAGCTGGGATCTCCCCATGGCATTGAGGCACAAATTGGGCAAACCTTTCAAAAAAGCCATAAAAGCCAATGTTGAATTCCCTTCATGTTCAGCTGAGAAGGACACCCTCAGAACTAGAGACCTCTTTAGAGGCCTTTCTTATTTCATGGTAATTTTTAGAATTCATATTTCCCTCCTGAAGGCCAGGTTATTTGCCTCTAAGAAACTGATTTAAAAAACATTGAGAGAGGAAGAAGTGCCAAAGAAATAGAAAAAATGCTTCTATATGATTGTGAAGATTATGAACACAGGTCATATAACCAGAATTTCACTATGTATGCAAAATGAATTGAGAGTGTTTTGTCAAGCCACAGAACACTACATAAACCAACTGATTCCTCAGACACTGAATTAACATAATCCAGAAGTTTGTGACTTTGAAGTAAGACTGGTAGTTTGAGCCTCCAACCTCTTGTGGAGGGCAAAATACTGAATTAAGTTTGCTTTCTAAAATCCTTCAACCTTCATTTCTACAGATTATAAAATATCTGCACCCCAATACTCTTGTAGAACATATATTGATGTCTTCATAGAAGAGAGAGACTGTATTTTCATAAATTAAAACTTGAGAAGTTTTTCAAAACTACACCCCAGGATAAGAGAAAGCTAACAATTGTTAGAGACAAATTCAAGTTTTGCTGTTTCTATTCTACTTACTGCCATATCTGCAGGTAAAGATCTGTGTAAATGCTTGTAACAATATTAAAAAGAGTTTACACATCAGACGGTGTTATGAACTTTTGCTCAGGATTTAGGGAATGGTACATAAAAGGCTTAGATGTCAAAATTTCATTCTAGCATTACCTGTAGCTTCAAGAGGTTAAGATGGCTAGTCTAGTGCACATGTTTTTTTTAAATGCAAGCATAGGCACTTAAAAGATGCTTTGATACCTTTCTGAAAACTTGTCTACCTCCCCACAGACTCCTCAAGAAGTGGGTCTGAATTTTCCCAGATCTTCAGAACAAGAGTAATATCCAAACATTAACATTTTTGTATACACACAACTTTATTCACAAGGGGAGTCCTATTTAACTCAAAAGGAATACCTGCAGCTTAAAATCAGGCACACTTAAGTGTCTAAGGTCCCCGAGCAGAAATTACCGAGGGATCCAATGCTCAAACTAACATCAGGCTACTGGCATATTCCTGCAACACCAGTGTTGTACTGAATCTGATATTGTAAGCATTACCACTTGTTTTGCATCCATGATGTGGTACTTTTTGCAATGTTCAACTAGTCCTTCCTGATCAAGGTTTCTCTCACTGCAGTAAGGACAAGGAAAGGTAAAGCGATTTGGAACATTCCTGGGGGAAAAGAAAAAAAAAAATTATGTTTACATTTTCGAAAGTTAATACCTGATGAGGGACTGGCTACTCATGGTAATTTGAGAGGGAATATTTAAATACGGAGCACTTAGGTTCAGCCCTTATTGTGTGATATATGAGCAAGCTGAATTTAAGAAGTCGTTTTCTCCATCAGTGAAGAAATGGCATCTCAAAGGGCAAAGTTAATATAGCTGGCAATTACACATTTATTCCTTTACAAAAATATCAAGTTCAGCTTGCTTTCCTGGTCTGCACCATTTTTATGAAGCATACAAAAGTTTGCCAGATAGTCTACAATATGGATGACCAGTTCAATGTAGTCATTTCTCGTTTCAGTAATTAATCAGAGACAGAATAACAAGTTTAAAACTAAAAGAAAATTTAGATTGCCTTACCCAGGACCCTGATCTCGCAACAGTTTGCGCATGGGCAATTTAAGTCGGTAAAGCAGTGCACCTGGGCGATATAATTTCTGGGATTATAGCCTAGTTTAATTGTAATGCAGCATTAAAAGAACTACTTCCCAGACTAAATGAAGATCTAACCGTCTTTGCTTGTACTCTCACATGCTGCACAAGAAAGTGCCTGCAACACATCAAATGCACCAAAACATATACAAACAAATCAGGAAAGCAAGCTTTGGCATTAACTAAAACTTCCACCACCAGCAACCTCCCTGTAAACGACTAGAAATAGAAATACCTGGTGTTACAAGGTGGTTCTTTAGTTACAGCTTTCACACCTTCCATTATATAGTTCTGGTATTTCGAACAAGAAGCTGCATGACTGCGTAACTTTGAAAGGTACATCTACGCAAACAAGAGACAGAATGTGAAGGTTATTAAGGTTAAGTAGAGGAACTGCAAATCACCGGAATCAGGAAACATTCTGTTTGGAGAACATTAAAATAAGGAAAACTGAATGTTGTGGCACATAAGGCAGTCCGTTCTGAACAGAGGCTACTTACTAGGTTAACGTGCTGCTTGCGATACATTATGGTATAATATACTGCTTAGAACAGCTGACTCCCTGTTCACCTGAGTACCATAATTCTTGCTTTTTTTTTCCTCTACATCAGAAGGAAAATAAACTAATTTCTACTTTGTACTAAACCAAGCCAATGTTCCAGATCTGCCTGCCATTCTTCCCCGTTATGGGCTCAAATATAGAGACAAGCTACTGAATCATTAGCCAATATATTCTATAAAAGTAAACACAACAGAGTATTAGGCCAGATGTAAATTAGATGTGCTAGAAAAATGCTTATGATCACAAGCTTATACTGTAACCATTTCTTCCTCTCATAGGGTACAATGATTCTTTGCTAAACAAAATGTTAGTATTGATATGTCCTACTAATCAGGGGTGCACCCATAAAGATTTTTTCGGGTGATATTGATGGCCAATTATTAACAAGCCACATCGGCCAATGCTGATCTGATTGCCAACATGCAGCCCGCCAACTTGAAGAGCAGCGTCTGGCTGGTAAGTCTGCAGCGGGTGTGGGGAAGGCAGGGGTGTGATGGGGAGACAGTTGAGGTCCCTGCGATAAGGGAGCCAATGTATCAGTGCACCTCTACTGCTAATGTTATTCTGATTAATTCCAAAGAGTGTATAATAAGATTTTATTAAATTTAGCAAGTAGTTTCTCTAGTCATTCCGATAAGACAAGTGTCAAACTGGGAAAGAAACCTAGTAAGAGTTCTATAACTAAATAAGAATTGAAGGTATTTGAATACTGATGCTTTCCAGAACTCTGACAAATGAATGTGGCAGACTGCTAGAAAGCAGTGCTAAATCTGGAGGCTTTATATTTTATTCAGACAGTAAAATATGGAGGCTACAGTTCTTTTTCTTTTATGACAAATCAACCTTTTTACAAACTTGAACACTTGTATTTTTTCTAGTACCCGCAAGTCAGAAAACAAAACTGCCTAGAAACAAAAGTGAAACTGGCTAGATCCAATTTACAGGAAATGCAGCATGAAAGGCAAGCATACAATTTAAAAAAAAAAAAGTTTTAGTTGGTAGGAATTTGTATAAGGTATATCTAGAAGGAACACTATCACGTTAAGGATTTTTAACTAATTAGCTTTAGCTTTACCTGGTGGAAGCTAGCTCTACGTTAGATATTAAGCTATGCTGACTATCAACAAGTTAATTTGCCACGTAGCAGAGTAATAAAAAGGTAATCAGTATTTGTTATTTCTACAGCACTGCCATCGTAACAGCAGTGCTCTATAATTTCTATGCTACAACATATGAAGTCTGGGCTCTGTATTAATAGTATCATGGAAGGTGAAGAAGAGACTAACAACATTTATGTCTACAGATTACATATTTCCACAGCATTAGATTCTTCTCTGTACAGCAGAAGCTGGAGAAGATATTACTTTTACTAGATACCACACAGCACCACCATAGCAAACTACCCCTAATATACTGAATGCAATTTCTAATAACTCTATTAGAAAGGTGCTTCTGTCAAAAATCAGTCCAACAGACTCTTCAGACAGGTTTCACTTGATTTCTCCCAGGACAAATGCTGCGTTTATAAGACAGCATTCTCCCTGCAGAAACGCGTGCACACAAGTTCCCATGATATCTCTACATTTCACGTTTGCTGCATACTTCAGTTTGTTAGCTGATTACTCGCTCCTTTATTTGAAATTCACCTCCCAAAGGAAGAAACAGAAGACAAGGTTGGAGTGGGGAGGAGGAGAGGACATTGGTGTGCTACCAAGCATTACTTCTCTGCATTATTTAACAACATTAAAATCCTGATAGCTGAGTCTCCAGAAGGCTGAAAAAAAAATGTTATTTTCCAGGTGCGGCTACATAGGGAATTGTGTACTGAAGTTTTTAAATGCTTTCATACTTTTTTATTGCAGCCACTGCAAGCAGTTTCTGTCATTTCAATTTGTTTTTCCAGATCCAGAGCTGTGCTGCCAGGAGACAGGGTACTACGGCAGACTCCGCACACTGGCTTTTTCGGCTTAAGACATTCCTGCAGGCATGGAGCGCAAAAACTAATAGGGAAGAAATACAAGGTTTCTAAAAACGCATGCTGTAGAAAACACCTGCACCGTTCTCAATGAAAGCATCACGGATATACCTTAAACTTGGCCTATAACGAAAGGGAAGTCACAAGGGACAACGCACACCAAAAAACTTCACCCTACCCGTGTCATGCTCAAAAGGGACAAAACGGTATCGAGGGCTACATTTCAAGAACAAATCGATTATTGGAAACGTTAGGTGTGGCCCCATGCCCCAGGGCTCTGGCCAATTTATGGCTGATGTGTTTCCCACTGGAAGGTTTTGGGCTTCAGAAACATCCCAAGCAAGCAACAAAAGCCAAGGACAGCAAAGGGCAGGGCGTGCTGTCCTGCAAACACAGGGGCTTTCTCTGGACGGGTCATGACAGGAACCCGAAACTTAACTGGCTACAAAACCCGCCCCTTCCTGCACAGGCACACCCTGCCGGGCTTAAGCAGGTCCTGCGGGGGGTGCGGGTGGGGGAGGTTACCGCGGGGTAAATGGGCCCGGGGTGGGGGGGCACCCTTGGGCAGCGGGTTTCACCGGACGAGAAGGCGCGACCGTCTCGCACAGGGCTGCCAGGCCCCCGCCCCGCTGGATCGCTCCCCCCGCTCGCAGCACCGCCCGCCCCGCTCACACGTGTCCGCAGGGCGCCCGCACGGGGCTCTCGTAGACCTCCAGGCACACGGGGCAGAGGAAGCGCGATAGCGGGTCTTGCGGCGCCGCCGCGGCCGGGTAGCGGGAGCCGTTGTCAGCCCCCGCCATGTTCCACTGCCTGCACTTCCGCGAAGGACTTCCGCATGACACTCCCGCCGCTGACGGTGGCCCGCGGGCGCCGGCGCGGCCACGCCCCCACACAGATCCCCGCACATGCGCGGATGCGACTGCACCCTGCGCCTCGCGGCGGTGGGGGCGCAGAGTGCTTGGCTCCGCCCCGCGCCGCTGGGAGGGGGCGGGGTTTCCGTGCTGGACGGGGTGTGGAGCTGGCTGGGTTCAGAGCCTGAAGCGGTACAGCGCCCTGGCCTGTTTCTTTTGGGGGGCCCGAGATGGGCTCTTGTTGTTACGTGGATGGTCTTTCAGGAGTTTTATGCTTTTATGCAGCGCCAGTCGCCCCATAATTTGAACCCCCAGGTCCTTTTCTGTAGAGCCGCTGCTTAGCCAGTCAGTCCCAAGCCTGTAGCGATGCATGGGATTCTTCTGTCCTGTTACCTGTCAGCTCTGTGTTCCTGAGGGAGCCCTTGCACCCAGCTTGCTGGCCTTACAACGGACTTTTTGTATTCCTACCCCCCGCACCCACATACACACACCTCATCTAACCAGAATTCAGCAGAAGAAAAGTTGAATAGGCATCTGGGGCCGTACATTCCCCGGTCCCAGTATGGGAGGCCTATTTAAACTTAATTGACTAAAACGTAGTTGCTGGGTTAGGGAATGCTGAGGCAAGAGACTGAGTCAGAGCGGGTATGGGCAACATTTGAACAATGGTTAAGGGTTAATCACAGGGGCCATCCAGCCCAATGGAGCCCTGAGCACAAATGATGTCATACTTTTCCCAGGATGACTGGTGCAAGTCCCCCCCACAAAGTTAATGAACACTCCAAGTAAGCCCCTTATGTTAAAAGACTACAGTAAGATCTGAAAGTCATGCTAAGCTGAGGATTATTCACAACAGGTAAAATACAAAACACTGATGCTGACTTCACAGTGCAATGTGGTATCCCTTCCAGTATATCTTGTATATTCATAATAATTTCAAGCTGGCTCCTAGGTGTCTGGTTACTCCTTAAACACTTTATGTTTTTCCTGGTTGTTAATCAGTTTCTTGAGATGTTCCAAACCAGATAATCCCTCGTCACTGAAAAAGGTCATTAATCTAAACTGAAACTGTTTATATAACAGGAACTTCCCTGTCAATGATGGCTTGGGACCCTCTTGATTTACACAATTAAATGAATGCTTTGAAGAGGCTGGACTGTAAGGGTACAAGAAAGCTGTAAAGCAGCAAACAGTGTGCTTCAAGAGAAAAATCTCAGACACCATCCACTGTTGTTCTTGAGAAGCTGGGAGAAACAGATCGTCTCTTTCGGTCGCCTGTTTAACCTTCAACTATTGTACTAGGAACTTTGCCTGTCAACAAACCACCCAAGTGCCTTGGAATGGTGAGATTCCAGCTCTTGCTCCCTCTCTCTCTTTCTTTTTCTTTTTCTCTCTAGGCATACCTTTCTGAACCTGAATTTTATGAGTTAAGCTTGAGCTAGGTTTCCCCAAATACTCAATTAAAACAGGGTAATATTGTAATTGGTTTTTGTTTGTTTTTTCTTGCATGTCTATTACTACTAGTACCATCATAAATGTCATATACTTAGCAATAAATAACTTCTATAGTCAAACTGGTGGTAACTGGGTATATTTTTCCTTCTCTACTTCCCTTCCCCACTTGCTTTGCAGCAACGCTTGTTTTACCTAAGACAAAGATCCCTGTGAAGCCCAGAAATACTGTGGGGTCTCCTCATCAAGAGGCTATCAGTAATACTAGGACACTAAGGGCAAAAGATTGGAACATGCTGAGTTTAAGACAGATAAGGAGATCAGCTTGTATAGGCTGATTGACCCAGTTTGGCTCAGGCGTGCCCTAATGAACTGAATGCTGGCCCATGAGGGTGTCAACTGGATTCAGAGGTATTCTGTTCACCTGTGTGCTTGTGTCCAACTGTACTTTATGGTTACCTTAATTAACTGATTCCTGGCATATGAGGGTGTCAGCCTGTACATGCTGATCAACCTGGCCAGGTCAGGCATGTCACATTAATCTGTGTGTGTGTGTCCTTTTGCACTGTGTGTAAATTACAAAGACCCTAGAAATGTATCCCTAATAAATGAGCATACCCCAAAGTGATGGGCAAATCTGGTAACACCTAAGTGCAGGACTTTGCACTTGTCCCTGTTGAACCTTATGAGATTTCTTTTGGCTCAGTCTTTTAATGTGTCTAGGTCACTCTAAATCCTAGACCTACCCTACTACTACTCCCAGCTTGGTGTCATCTGTGAACTTGCTGAGGGTGTAATCCATTCCATCTTCCAGATCGTTAATGAAGATACTGAACAAGACTGGACCCAGGACCGACCCCTGGGGCACTCCACTTGATAGTGACTTCTAACTGGACAATGAATCATTGATCACTACCCGTTAAGCCTGACAATCAAGCCAGCTTTCTATCCACCTTACAATGCATTTATCCAGATCATACTTCCTTAGCTTGCTTGCAAGTATGCTGTTTGAGATGGTATCAAAAGCCTTGCTGAAGTCAAGGTATATCATGCCAACTGCTTTCCCTGCATCCACAAATCATTGATGACTACTTTTTGAGTGCTCCTTTTCACCTAGCTGTGCATGTGTCTTACCACTAATAAATTGCTTTATTTTTCAGTAACAGGGACTGAAACTCTATCTTGATTTTACAACAAGCCGGAAAATATCTGTAGTGCTGCTAAAATACGAATCTCCAAATCTCATGCCTCCTGGCTTAGTTGCCTAATTTCCTCATTCTGAATACTAACTGAGGTTTCATTTTTCCCTGAAATAGTAGATATTGGCTACTATTCACAGCAAGTCACCTTATGCTTTAGAACTTGATTTTGTAAGTCCTTTTGCACTGTTCAGCAGGAAGCATAAGGTGCTACACTCCAGGTGTGAGCAGAAGCTATATGTGGGTGCTAGTGCTAAGTATAGAAAGCTGACCTGAAAGCAAATCTAAAGAGTCCCATTGTCTTCAGTGAGATTTGGATCAGATCCAAAGTAGTTCTGTATAAAGGGCAAGAATCAGAGGCAAGTCCTTTTCATACCTGCATCCTTATATAGTACAGGCTAAAAAAAAGAGGCAGTGGCACAGGGAACAATGAGTGTCCAAGGAGCTATACTGTGGCTGCCTTCATCCTACCAGGCAAGAGTCGGTCACACAACAGCCCTGTTAATACTTTGAACGCCTTCAAGAGACATTTGGATGTTTATCTTGCTGGGATCCTATGACCCCTGCTGACTTCCTACCCCTGGGGCAGGGGGCTGGACTCGATGATCCTCTGGGGTCCTTTCCAGCCCTAGTGTCTATGAAATCTATGAATACAAAATTAGATTCCCTTGTACTCCTGCCCATCAGTTATACACGCACCATTTCAGCTGTGCCGTGCAGGACTGACCAAAGCAATTCAGAAAACTTTGTGTACTGAAGAGAACTTTTCAGACTGAATAAATAGAAAAATTATATACCTTTCATACAAGAAAGAAGCCTCTCTTCTTCCAAGGGTCACTGCAATACATGTTTTGCATTACAGAGCTATTTTCCCAATCCTCTATTCCACTCTATGAGTTTTAATTTAACCTTTTTTTAACATTTGGTTGGGACAAAGAGAGAAGGGGGGTGGTGTGGAATGTAAATCAGGAAAAATAAAAGAAGAAAACATTCTGTATATGTGAAGCCAACTGCTTCCATTACTGTGCCAAGTGACAGTTGTCATGAAACTAGCTGTATTAGAAAAATCAAAGCCAGAAACACACTGCCAATGACAGAAGGACTCTTTTCTTTTATCAGAATTGTGTTCGTCATACCCCTCTTACACGTGTACATCTAAGGGGAGAGATGATCTCCCATTTCAATTGGTAAACCAGCTGTAACAGGACTCATTTGCAGAAGTTTTAATATTTCCAATTCAGTATGAGCTTTTATCATGTCAGACATGGTTCCTGATACCTGGATCATGTAAGTTAGATTTCATTTCTGCATTGCTGTTGCTGAAAATTATGCAGGCTTCCAGAACATCATGCTCACTGAATGCTCTCTCAGATGGGAGTCTCTTGCTGTATATGAAACAGTGTACTGATGCTGCAGAGAGAACAACTGTGTTTCTGAGAAACACTCAGCTTTGATTCAGCCATAAAGCACACTCACCCACTGCTAAGAACTTAAAAAGTGATTGATGGCAGTAGAAGAACAAACCTATTATGGTTCATATAGTGGAAAAGCTGCAGCCTTCTAGGTTAAAAATCAACTCCCTTCAGGCAGAATGTAAAGGAAATTGGAGTTGGTTAGACCCAGGCTGAGTTTAAGAGGAGCAAGAGATAAATGTCCCCATGTTACTGAAAGCAAACAAATGCTTTTAAAAATAGCTAAAACAGCAGAGTGTAAGTAATTGGTGTTGGCAAACAGAATCTATTTGGTTTCTGACATTAGCCCCAGGACTGAAGATTGTCCATATTTTATTCATTATGTTATTACTCACATATGTTTTGAGTGTCTTGTAGTAGCAAAATGTGATTCTATTTTCCCCTTTATTTACCTTCAAGACTGTTCTGGCTCTGGAATAAATATTGACCTTTTAGAAAGGGATAATGCAGCTCTTAGTCTGTGGTTTTCAAGACAAGTAGATATTAAATCAGTTTATAAAATAATTGTATAACAATTCAATAACTGCTTTCTGTTGTAACTGAGTAGCTACATCCTACATTATTTAAAAGAGCACTTAATTTTTTGTCTTGCTTATGCTGGAATAAATTTCTTTTACCTTAGGAAGTACATCATTAGCTTTAATCACAGATAAACCACAGGGCTAGATTCACAATAGGTATTTAGGCAATTAACTCTTGCATAAGTATCTAGCTCTCACTGATTTGAATGGGAGCCTAAATATTTCTGTTGATTTGGGCTGATGTATTCACCACAACCCCTTCCTCCTAATGCAGTTTGATCTGGAACTCAACAGGGATTTAGATTTATACATGCTGAATTGACTCTCAGTGGAATTTGATAATCTTGCCAGACTGGACCAAACTCAGCTGCTATGGAATTTAAACTTGCAGAAACACAGAAAATACCCCACATGTTGCTAAACATGATCACTAATGAGCACACATTTAATTTCCATCTGACAAAATGAATATCTCATTAATATGTTGCACCTTTACCCTTTTAATGTGCTATGGCATGGTTAACTCTCATTGTTCAAATAGGGTTGTGTTAGTACTTGAACAGAAGCCATGCAAGAACACCTAGCAGAGAGCAGGGTATGATGCAATTTGTTTTTTCTCACGAGTCAGCACTGAACCAGGTGGAGAGAATGGAGGAAATCATGCAGCTGGAAGTGGCCTAATCTCTTTCAGATGAGAGTACAAAGACCTGACTATTTAGAGTCATTAAAAATCCCAGAGCACTGAGAATATAAACTGGATTAGTAATCTAATGGCCCTAGTTAAACTTTTCTTTCCTACCACTCACGTGCAAAATCCTTTGTCACCCCACAGGCAGCTGCACTGAGGAGCACTGCTGTATACTACATATACTGAAGTGCTATGGATGCCCCAAGAACAAATATCATCCACCCCCCCATCAACTCTTGAGGGTTTTATGACAAGTCTCACATAATTTAATGTTTCTCCCAAAGCCTCAACTGCCAGTCCTATAATGCCATAAGACTCACAATTTCCATTAAACTACTTCCAACATTTGTGGCTGCAGAACACATCAGGAATGAGACCAACGGGAACCTCCAAGGGCTCAGAAGACAAATTAAAATAGAAGCATCTTTAAAGGCACCATGACTTTAGAACCATTAAGCATTTCCCACATTTCTCGGCTTCGCTGGTCACTCCCCCACCCCCTTCTGCTTCATGTATCAGGGGGGTTTAAGACTTGGGCATTGGGTGTTAGCTACAGCCAAGATTGGGGGGACTTTGTGGAGGGTGCATATGCTCCTGCTGGGACCAAAGCCAGAGGCTCTTGCCCTTTGCTCAGGGTCCGACAGAAATTTTACCCCATGGTCACACTGGTACAGCCTGGGGGGTTTGCCTTCCTCTGTAGCAAGGGTGCAGCCCTTGGCCTAGGATCTCTTGAGCGTATACCAATGACATCTCACAGAAGCAGGACACTGACTGCCTGGTTCCTTTGCCTTACCCACAGCAGGTTGGGGCACAAGGCCTGCACTGTGTTAGCAATGACAACAGCCTTATGCCAAGTTTAGAGGAGGCTTATATAGGGTGGTTAGGACAAGGGTGATGCTGCCTCAGGAGGAACTAGGCAACACGACCTCCAGAGGCTCCTCACAGCCCTGCTCCCCTGACTGTGGGGAGCCTTGGTACTGCCCCATGCAGGGGATGATGCCTGTTGCACATGAAGGCACCTTCCCATGTCACCCTACTATGGTAGTCCTTGTGACACATCTTGTTATGAGAGCGGTCAGCCCCAGGCCCCTCAGCTGAGACAGGGCTCCAGTACTAACCCAGACTGAAGAGAGCTAGCAAAATCCCCTGCACCTTCGCCTCTCCCCCTTTAAATCCTCTCGATGACATCACCCGCGGCGTGACGTTAGCAAGGCGCATGCGCATGAAAAGCCGGTATACTCCTTACGTCATCCCCAACCATCTACTTCCGAGTCGTAGCTGTCACTCCCCTGTTTCCGGGTGGGGGCTCAGCCTGGTGGGGGAAGGGGCTGCGGGATTTTTTTCTCACTGGATTCGGAGAGAGAAGCGCGCATGCGCGAGCCGCTGAGCCTGAGTTCGCTGCTGGCGCAGCTCGGGGGTCACTTCCGGCTGCGGGGGGCGCTCGGGGTCTGCATCCGGGTCGCGGGTGGCTTCCGGCTGGTGGCGGTCGCGGCTCCGCTCCGTGAGTACGGGCGGGCGGCCGGGTGGGGCCCGGGGTGGGAGCCAGCGGGGGACGGAGCTCCCGGGGGAGCGGGACCAGGGGCTGCGGGAGGGAGCAGGAGGCAACGTCCCCGTCCGGCTCCAGTCGCTGTCCTTCTGGGCTCAGAAGCTGCTTGCGCTGGTGCTGGACTTAAACTGCATCCCCCCGCGGGGCCGGGCCTGTTGCTGCGTCGAGACCAGTAGCGCGCACCGGCTGGGAAGAACTGCGGGTCGCTCCGGGTTCCCGGGCAGCACTGGGTTTCCATCTGGGCTTCCTCTGAAAAATGCCTCGTTAAAACAGCTCCAGAGCAGCCTGCGCCGGTGGCAGAAATGGCTGCGGGGAGGCTTTTCTGTGGAGTGCGGGATTTTTTTTTCTGCCTGGCTGCTTTTGAGACCTTGTGTGTAAAGTCAGACCTTGCAGACTTATCCGAAACAGCAGCTTGTGTTGTGGGACAGAAGTGATAGCCTTCCTTAAACGCCGGCTTTCAGCAGCTGGCCTGCTGTAGCAAGAGTAGCTGAGGGAGGGATGCCACTACTCTTGCTGAGACAGAAAGCCGTGAAGGTGGCACTTCTTGTAAGGAAAAAAACACACCCAAATATCCGCCAGCAAGGCTTCTTCAGATTTGTTTGGAACTGGATTTTAATACTTTAGAGGAAATGGTTGTCGTTGAATAATGGTTGCACATGCATGTTTCTTGCGCCTTTTTTTTTTTATCTTCATTTTTCAGCTGGGCTTTCTTAACCACAAAAAAAAAAATGTTTGGGAATGTTAAGTGTTTTCCTATGTTCAGTGCAATTCTGTAGCTTTTTTAAGTGTACGGCAAAATCTTTAGAGATGAAAATCCTTTTTATCCCACATACAATGTGGCTACTTCGACCATCATCTTTATGTTTTCCTCATGTTGCTGTGACCGTATGTTCACTCCTGTCTTACCTTGGGGTAACTGAATCTCTCCGGCACATCTACCCTTTGATTTACCTGCCATGACTTTTACTGAAGGGACTAGATTTAGATGTTTTTTCTTTACGTCCACTGGACACTGGGCTAAGATCACCACCATTCACTATGTATTCGCCACCATTTGCTAGGTCAGAGATCAGCCATGAGACATTAAAATCTTGTAAGTAACTTGCAGTGAAAGGGCTTTGTATTTTGATGAATTCTCTTGAGCTACCACTATTCTTACAGCTGTATTAATCAAGGCCGAGTTGTGTACAGTACTTACCAGGCACTCTAATCAGCAATGTTGAAAGTAAACTGTTACCACCTAACACCTATGGGAACCCACCCCATGATTAGCAAACTGGTCGAGATGAGTGTGAACTCCCAGAAACTGTAAGTGTTAACAGGCAAAACAGATGCTCTTGAAAGCTGCCGTCTGTTGTCGTCTTTAATATTTTGATTTGCAGCCATGTTTTTAGTGAACCCTGGCACATCCACAAGTGGCAAGCTGTAATTGGAGCTGGAGGTGGCTATGAAAGTCACAGTGCCTGAGGTCTTTATGAAAGACCCCTGAACCCCACCTTTTTTTTCCTTCAGAGGATGTTTTGTCTTGCCAAAGCTGGTTCATCATACTTCTCTCAAAAACAGAAGAGTTAAAGCATTCAGCTCCCTACCAGTGTCAGCTTGTTCCCCATCGTAAATGGTACAGTTTGCCGTGAATGAAGTAAACAATTTCCCTTTGGAGTTGTCCTGTAGCCTAATTGTCGTTGTTTTTAATTGAGTAACAGAATTCTGCTGCTTTTCTTTCTGTAAAGACCAAGGTAGTTACTGATGGCAGTAACTTTTAATATGTAGTGGAGAAGTTCACCTTTCTCAATTCTTCAGGCTGACTGCAAACCCAGGAAGACAACACTATGTTAGTTTACATGTGCCTCAGTTGGGAGATTATGCTTGTAAAAGTAAAGATTAGACCTGTATGTTGATTAAAAATGAAAGCTTAGATTATGTTGGATCTGATGTCCAGACCACAAATACAGCAGGTTATCCATGTGCAGTCTGCACACTTGGACATCTGTGCTTCAGGGATTTAGTTAAATAGCACTTTGTAAGTCGGGGGAAAGAGCTCTTTTGTGCAGGAGACCTTAATTCAGTGAAGCCAAAGTACAAATGTCAGTTCCCAGGTAAAAGCCATAAATGATTCGTTTGCGCTATGCTAACATTATCTTTCAAAGAAAGCAGCAGCACCAACTTTTTGGCCTTTGGATACAAGTGCCAGTTGCAGAATAAAACCTTGGCTGTACCAATCAATGCCCGCTCTTCCTGTTAAGCTGTATAGGCACTGTTCCACCGTTGTGAGAGATGTTTAGGTAGTTACAGCCCGGTGGCAGATTAGACTCTACGTAGCTGGCTGAGTTTGTATGAAAGGCATGAATAAGAAGGGATAAGGCTGACGGTCTCTCCAGTGCATGGATCAGCATCCTGCAGCTATAGAGAAACACGGGAGTGATTTGAAGTTAAGCAGACAGACATCCTCTGCATTCTGTCTTGCAACATTTCCTCTGCAGCCAAAGTAAAACAATTTTTCTCTTCATGCAACTTTACTAAGACTCTCAAAAGTCTCCAGTGTGTTCACAGTACCTAGGCCCTTTAGTCAGTAAACCATTGTGTTCTGATGAGTAGGACCCTGAAGGCATCCCAGCTGCCTCTTTACAGGCTGAGGCTGCATCCAGTTAGCTTGGGCACAACTGGGAACATCTGTATATTACTTGGAAGGGTGCTCCAGGGAGAACAAGAGGCTTGTGTCCACATTCACAGAAAGTTGAAGGGCCTGTGGTTGGAGTCCTCTGCTATGTGAACTATTTCCTAGACTTTAAGGGTATGCTAGTACAGATGGTGTGACTTCTCTCTTGTGTTTTTGTTTTTTATTTCAGAAGAATTGCTGTTACTGAGGACTCCAAGTGCCAGATAACCAGCCTGCTCCAGAGTAACCATGAAAGAGGCAAGGTAGCTGCCCAAGAGTGAACCACAATCGTATTTCGATGGATACAAAACACAAAGACGATTTATTTAGGAAATATGTACAGTTCCACGAATCCAAACTGAATGCCTCTGATAAGCAGTGTCCTATTAATGATGAATATCTGCGAGTGGCAGCATCAGCCTTGCTCTGCCTTCCCAAAATCGATCCCTATTATAGATTCCGGTTGATAAAATTTTATGAGATGGCTGAAAACTCCCTCAGATCTCTGAAATCTTCAAGTTTACATTCTCTCCATAGTGCATTCAGTATGCTGGAGACAGTTGGGATTAATGTCTTTCTTTATCCCTGGAAAAAGGAATTCAAAACTATTAAGGTAAGAACCTTCCTGGAGAGTAGCAATAGAAGAGAATGATTTGCCGTGTGAATAGCTAGACCTCTGATTTTACTCTCAAATAGTATAGTAGGTGTATAGATAAATAATAAACAGATGTATTAGAAAACTGTAGATTGAATGGAGTAGATTTTAATGAAAGGTACCATAGAGGCAACGGAGCCTGAAGGCCTCTGTGTCCAAACTGCAGCTACAACATGGGCATAATTGTTGTGACACTGTTCTCACGCTGCCCTATCAATGTGTTCTGGCTTTGACCTGGAAGACGCTTCCTCCAGGATGAGGGAGTTGTTGATTTGTACGTGCACTTGGTGTTTGTACCTGCTGTTAACTTGGCACAATGTAATTTTAATAGTGAAGTGTGCTTTGTGTCATTAAGGACAGCTCTTGCTGCTGTTTCTCTCCTGGTTCCCCAGGAACTTGTTTCATACTAACTGACATGCTTCCACAGGAGGATTTCTTTAAGAATGTCTCTTATCCTACTTGCATGGAAGTCTGGGTTTAATAGCCTTTCAAATTCTTCATCTGTGGTAGAGTCTTTGGCTGATGCTAGAATATATTTTTTTAAATAATGTAAATAGCAAAGATACTTGCATGTTGCTTAGCTTAGACCAGTTGTTCTCAGCTAGGGTGCTAGAGCACCATAGGGTGCCATCAGATCCTATGAAGGGTGCCATGAGGTGCGAGGAGATGAGCCTAAGCTTTGCTTATCTGCTTATCTCCGTCTAGGCAGTCCCCTACCCATACTGCCCAGCCCCTATGTAGGGAGGTAAGCACTATAATATATAAATTCATTTTTGACATTGGGTGCCACTCAATTCATACAAATTGTGGAGTGGTGCCTTGAATCCAGTGAAGGTTGCCTTGAGTCCAGAAATGTTAAGAACCACTGACATAGCCAGTGTGAACTAGTTTGCTGCTTTTTTTTTTTTTGTGTTCCAGTTGTAGATGTGGCACTGTTTATTCTATGAGCACTGCAGGTGGATTTTTAAAATATAAAGCTTTTCTTCTTTTTAAATTCTAAACTGACATTGCCCCTCAACTTGCATTGTACAACATACCCATTTAGTGTACTGTTTGAATACCAATGGAGGCCATCAATGGGACCTCCCCTTTACATTCTTAGGGGAAGCTTTTCCAAAATAGTGAAGCGCTCCATAGATCTTCTTCCACATTGTACTTCAGTTTTAACTTGTGAGCTCTTGGCTATTCCAACCCTAGGAATCTCTTCGAGATGTTATCGATAGTGATCCTTGTATACAATGGGCACATCTACATGCACAACTAATGTGAAGCAACAAATTCTGGCACACATCGCACCAGGGTTTATTACTCCCAGGCCCTGGGACTGCAGCACATTGAGCTGGGTCAGAGCAGCTTCTCTGACCTGGCTCACTATGCTGTGGAGGGGCTGGTTGGGACATGAGGGTGCTCCAGTGTGGGGCTAGCTGGCAGGCAGTCCCTACACTGAAGCACCCGTGTGCCCCACCCAGCTCCATCAGTATCTACATGTGTGTTGCAGCACCGTAAATAATGCTGCCGGAGGAAAGTACTTGTATTTACAAGTACCAACCTATGGGAGAGTTAATTAGTTTACGGTGGCCTAATAGGGCTGCAAATGTAGGTGCAGAGACTTTACTGCAGAGCTGATTAGCTCCACAGTAAACCTCATGTAGATGTGCCCACTAAGTACTTATTTATTCCTGGTTGTGCTCCAAGATAAGATTTTGAATGTTGGTCAGAATACACCTTTCAACTGTACTCGACTGCAAGGGACATTACTTACTGGAACCATATGTTCACTCATCCCACACAGACTTTGTGTTATCTCTGCTTTTTTCTGCTGTAAATTTTTGACAGAAAAGATAACTGAGATTAAAGAGAATCTGGAAGCTACTTGCCAAATCAAATGCTAAACTGAAGTTGAGGCAGCTATTGACAGTGCTGAAAGTTGCTGTTTGCTCTGCTCTGGCGGCGAGACTGTTAACCTTCTGTTACATCTTGGCTCAGAATGTATTTTGGGGTTTTGAAGGGTAGCTTTTTGAAATGATCTAATTATGACTCCCTTAGCTCTGTGGTGTGGTGGTCTGATTTCAAACTATAGGCAAAATTAAAGTTCTTGTGATTGTTTTACTTGCTGGCATTAAGCAGGAAGTCCAGTTGTCCTGAGCTAAGAGTTTTTGGAGCCAGTGTCTTACAGATCACATTGACAGTGGGTTGCCATGTCTTTTATTCCTTAATTGTAGCACTACTGAAAGTGGACTAGGCAAAAATTTGTTGGATTTCTCAGACTGGGGAGTCCAGTAGCCTTCCCTTCTCATCTGAGACCCATTATACCTGGGACAGCCAAGGTGTGAATTATTGTTAGAGCTGCAACATGCACTCCTCCCTGTAGATTTGCTTTCCAAACATAAACTTTTATTTTATTTATTTATTTTTAAATTCAGCAGCCTATGGTTTCAAAGAAAGCCTTTGAAATGTAAGTGGCATAAGCCAATTAAGGGTTCTCATCTTAAATCTTCAAACAGCCTGGAACACTGGCTGACAAGTTTTTTGGGTAGACGTGAGATACATTTTATTAAACTAACTAAATAGTTGGAAAAATTACTGTTTGCAAGCTTGTGGGAACAGGGAGAGTCCGCTGGTGTGTTCTGGTGTAGGATAGAAGCCAATATGCCAAATTCAGGTCTGTGAAAATGTAAATATGTGGCAGTGAGGATCAGAGGGAATGGGAGACAATAGGTATGAGACAGGTGGGTGGGGAAGGGGGAATGTTGAACTGGTGACAGAACATAGCTGGTAAAATGCAGACAGGTTACCTGGGGTTATTAGATGGGAGGCAGGTTATAATGTGCCATAAATCAAATGTCTATATTTAGTCCAGACCAGGTTCTTTGGGTAAACCCAATATCTTTCATTAGACCAGCTATTTATATTTAGCCCATGATTTTTTTGTTTGTTTGTTTTTTGTACCCAGTAGATTTAATAAATGAAGTTCATAGGCTTGTCTGTGAACAGTGTTTTGTAAATTCCCTTTGAGGATTAGAAAGTGCCACATGCTTGCATTTTCACAGACCTGCATTTTGTATATTGGCTTCTATTTTACCCAAGAGAACAAATAAAACACCAGCAGATTTCCCCTATGCCTGAAGAACGGTGTTTGTGCCAGAAAGCTTGCAAAGAACAATTTTTCCAGCTGTTTAGTTGGTCTAAGAAAAGATATCGCATCTATCCAAAGAACCTTGTCTGCCTTTGTCTTTAGACCAATATGGCTATAACCAACAACCCTAAAGCATGAAACACTAGCTGAAATATGTGCCAGCTCCATTATGTTCACTATCCTTCAATTTGAATTGTGATAAGAATTCAAATTATTTCATGGCTGATACCTTTAGCAGAAACTTTCAGTTAACTCTCAATCTTGTGTTCCCAGTTTTTGCGCAGTGTCCTGAGTGCCAAAATTCTCAGCCATTTCCTACCCAGCTTTTGAAACCTCCATCTTTTCCCTTGATAACTTTTACATTGTAGTCCTTTGTTAACCCATACACCATTTCTGCTCTGCTAAAAATTGGAAACTTGGTGCTAGTTTCATTTAAACCGAAACAGGAAGATACTGTATGGATGAAATTTCATTAAATCCCTCCCTTTTTTTGCTTTTTGGAGTTGCCTGGTGTAAAGTATCATGTTTTATTATTGCTAGTGTGATACAGCTCCCATCACTCAAGCATCTGCATATCTTGTTTACCATTGAATTGTTAACCTAATGTTTCTCTCTTCTGTTCTCTTCTTTTTTTTTTCCCCTCCGTCAGACCTACACAGGACCCTTTGTTTATTATGTAAAGTCAACATTAATTGAAGAGGATGTAAGACAGATTCTGAACTACATGGGGTATGTCCAAGAACTGGGAACAGCATATAAGCTCAGAGAGCAGGTTGATACCATCCAGGTGAAAATGGTTTCATTTGAACTCTTTTTAGCCAAAATAGAATGTGAACAGCTGCTCAAAATTCACTTACAAGTGAAGGATAAAGGTTATTTGGAGCTTGACATCGTAAATGAACGGAAAAATAGCAATGAAGATGTTAGAAGCTGCTCTGAAACAATGAGACGGCGTGCAGAATGCAAAGAAAACTTGAATACTTCCATGGCACGAATGGTACTTCAGAAATCGGCTAGTGAAAGGGCCTCCTCTAAAGATTATTTTAAGCCAAAAGTGACCAAGCCTTCTAAATCAGTGGACACATACGACAGTTACTGGGAAAGTAAGAAGCCCCCTCTGATGAGTTCACATAGTCTCAGAAAAGACCCAATTTTGGTGGATGCTGAAGATGACATTAAAGATGAAATAATTCGCCCATCTCCGTCTCTTCTTGCAATGTCAAGCTCACTGCATGGGTGTTCAGATGACTTCTTGACAACTTCATCTCATCCTAATGGCATGTTAAGAACAAACGTTGCATACAGCTCCTATTTTTCTCCTCAAGATGACTTAGATTTATATACTGATCCTGATGCCAGAAGTATGTTAAATTTTAAAAGACAGGAAACGCCTAAACCTGATGTATGGGTAATAAGAAATGATGTCAACCCCATTTACCACAAACGTACCCATCTAGCCAAAGAGACAGCTTCCCTCAAGTGCCAAAATTGTGGCTTATCTTGTGGCAGTTCTGTGTGTCAAAAATGTGACAATCTGTTTAACACTAGGCAGGAATATCCAGCGGTGAAACAAAGCAGCTACTCGATCAAAACAATGCCAAGTGATGGCTTATCTCCTGCATCTGCTTTGAGAGAGAAAACTCAGTACACACCACAGACTCAGAGTCAAGAGAGAGCTGCTCAACTAAGTTCAAAATCCAAATCTTCAGGCACCTTGCGCTGTGGTTTTTGTAACCGATTGGGAGCTGCAAACACATGCACATTCTGTTCAAAAGTCTCATGTGACGCTTGCCTCAATGCTTATTTTTATGACCCATGCTGTAGAAAAAGTGAGCTCCACAAATTCATGCCTAATAATCAGTTAAACTATAAATCAGCCCAGATGCCCCATCTTGTTTATAGATAGACTTGAACAACCTGTGTCTGGGGGGGAGGGGCAAAAGGGCTAACAATTAATTTTTCTGACTCTACAGTAAGAAACATTATACTGACCTCTCTCTGTAAAACATGTGCCCCAGTATCTGGAAATACATTTCAGTGATTATCGGTGCCAGGTTTTGTTTTTGTGGCTTCAGTGCTACAAAACCATTAGAGTTCATGCTGCTATCATTTATGTGACTCTTAACTAATTACTGCTTTACATCTTACAAGGGGGAGAAGAGCACATTTTTCCTTTTAAATCTTGGCAGCTGTTGCACTTTAACAAAGTGACATTACACCTTTGTATTACATTTGTAGTCGTCATTTTGCCCACATACAGTTGCATAAGGATAGACAAGGACTAAGGAATTAAGATCTGCATTTTCAGTGGATTATGAATCTACTGCCTGTTTTGAGTACAAAGTCAAAATGGTCCAGAAATATTTGCTAATGACTTTGTATGCCAAAAGGGACTCTCTTCTTTGGCTGCATTTCCTGAGCTCGAAAATGTAAACACCAGGACATCTCCTTTTGTCTTATTTCTTTCTTCTCCCCTTCTTCCCCAAGATGTTTATCTCGCTTATACAATCTGGATTTGAACAGTATGTGCTTTATTTTCTAGTGTTGCCAATACCATCCTACTGGTTTTTACTGTGTGGTATTTTAAAAAGGTGAATCTGTATATGTGTCACTTAAATTATGCCTGGAGTGTTGTCTTTCTGGATGAAAACTGAGTTTATTCACTTTGTCACACATGTATTAAATCCCGTTCTTTACACTGTACATAGGTGATTTGAAAACAGTTTATTTTTTAATAAATATATTCAATATGTTGAGTTCTTAAGTGGTAAAATCATTATATAACTATGAAGTCTCTCTGGGTTATTTGTTCAGGTGACTTTTTTTTTTTTACTTGTACTGTACTTCACAGCTTATTACAGTCACTGTGGCAGACTGCTGTTATTGACTCAGAAAGAGTTCATTGTTTTGTTTGCCTTTTTTTAGACCTGTAGTTCTTACTTGGGCAAGACTCCCACTAAGTTAACTGCAGTCTTGTCTAAGGGCTGTAGGATTTTGGCTCGGAGTACATATTCTCTTCCATTTATGCTTATGGGAGTTGAGTGGGTTAGAAAATACTTGCACCTACCTCCAATGCAAAGTCTGTAGCCTGGCTCAGGAGGTGAGGGCGGTGACCCATTAAAAAAACAAAACAGATGTAGCTTGGGTGATTTCCATGACAGTAAATCTGCACATGAATTGAATAGTTGAACTTATTTGAAATACCAAAACAGCTCTAGTCTTGGATTGCACTTTCTTGTGTTAAGTATGGTACAATATGACCCAAAGCCCATTTAAACTACACCTTTTCATGAACTGAATTTAGCCTTATGTTCAAAGGAAAGCTGCCAGATCCACTTAACTTATTCTTTTCCATAAAGACAAACTGATCAAGGCAAAACATTGGGCGACTCAGTTTGAGCTTTGTAGTTAAAAGTTGGAAATCCTCTAATGACAGTAAATTTAAATAATCCACTGTGCACTGAAATCATACACTTTTTTTTTGGACATTGTAAGAATCTGTGCTTTTAAATTTAAATGTCCATTGGACCCTTTACATGATGGAAACATGCATGAATGATTGGTTGCAATTTTTTAAATATTGTTGTTATTGCTGTTTAATTCTTTTACTGGCTGAGAGTTGGGGGGTGGGGAGAGGGGCAAAGAGTGTAAGAGCTAAAATACTTTAGCCATAACTGAGTGTCAAAAGCATGATGGAAATGAGGCAAACCCTGGGTTTCATGAAAAGCTGAGAATAACAAGCTACTGTATAGCTTGTATTTAATTTAAAGAGAACGAATGGCACATGATTAACTATCAGGAGACTTGTAGAAATTGAATGACTGCAACTAAACAATGCTATAGGCAAGTACTATCTTGCTGATTCTGAAGGTTAGGGTAAATACTGCTTAGGAGAATGATTTCAAGATTTTTCAAAATCTTGTATGGCTTTTTAAATAAATATATAAATATATATATGTGTATATATACTAGAACACATGTAGATATAGTATGTATATAATGCAAAATTTAAAATGGTTTTACTATTAAAATACCTTCTGTAAGGGTGGCGCCCATTTCAATAGTTTTGTTTCTAGACATCTTTCTGACCTGTCATGCCTGTTTGGCTGCTATCCAGTGCATCTCCTAACCCACTACTTCCGTTTCCATATTGCTATTCGCACTACAGTAAATAACTAAAACTGTGATGCCACGTAACTTATACAGTGAACATAGCAGGGACTATATTTGCTTTGAAAAAGGAAAAGTCCTGTGTATATATGTCATGGAACACTGTAGTACAAAATTGTGTTGAATTCAAATGATACCATGCTCTATTTTTTGTGTATCTTACTGTATGAGGTTGCTGTGATTGAGACAGTAAAATATATGCTAATTTAAAATGCAGGTGTTTTGCATCTGATTTCTGCTTTTAAAAAGTCTTTGCTTCAGAGTAATTTAAAAATAGAGGCCTTTATGAAGACAGCCTTTTCTTGAAATTGAGCATATTTAAAATATCTTTCCCATCCAAAGTATCTTGTGGGCAAACTCTGTGAGTGCATGTCAACGTTGAATTGCAACTTCATGAAATTGAGTGCCTTTCTCATGAAATGCAGATTTCTCTTTTTTGTGTGCGTGTGCAAGTCCTAGCAGCATGACTTGATCCATGATGTGAGGTGGTTGTGTTTAAGTTGTGGCAAAAAGTATGCAGTTATCAAGGTGATGTGGGACTCGCAGAGCAGATTTTGGTATGTACGGTGCTGGGCTAACCAAAGGAACTTACCACCTTCACTCCGATATTTCCCTGCAAAGGATTTAATACACACTTCTTTTAAATCAGCTTCATAGTATAAGCATGTGTTGCATCTCATTTGTAGAAGGCATGTGGTACTATTAGTGTGCTTCTTGGCAGGCTCATTGAGGCTACTGGCTGTATCCTACTAGCTTCAGAGCAATGATATTTGCCAAATTCCAGGTGACTGACATTAGGCTTGCACACACTTTAAAACTGTTATAGGAATATTTAAACTATTAGAGGCTCAAACCTACAAACCCTCTGTTCTCCAGATCCATTGGAGGTGTCTTGCTGTACCAGATATGGGCCTGGGAAAGGCAGGCCAAAGAAGCAGAACTGTGATGCATTCCTGCTGAAGGGGAGGGAGGGGCATGGAGGGACAGGGTCCTCCTATCTGCCTTTGCATTTTTAGCACCAATTTATTTCCAGTACAAATCTCTCACTAATTTATTATCTACATTTCTGGTTGTGTTTCTCATTGTCACTGCTTCCTCTAGTACCTGAATAAGTTTAAAGGGACGTGGCAGTTTGAATCAAATGCAATCTGAACTTCTAAGTTCTGTGGGAGATTGTCGCTGGATTTTAACCACCTGCACTATGCATCATTACCCCTTGAGAAGAAGAGACTGAGCTTTCCAGGAACTTTTTTTTTCTTAAAAGGTACTGATCTTATCTCTGGTGCTCCTACTGTTGACAGTACGTTGAGCCTGTGTGGGTAAGGCAGATGAGTGGGAGTGAAAAGAAATCAAGGCAACGTGCTAAATGTGATTCATTCTTGATATCAGAGAGAGTTGGAGTAGGCCTTTAGCTACCGCAGTAATGGACATGTTAAGCTGCAAGAGTCGGGCTAAGAATGCTCCAGGCCATTTTTGACTGACAGTCCTTACTTGGCTCTGAAAGGTGGGATTTTGTTATCTTTCTTGCAAAAGGTCACCTCAAGCTTAAGGTGAGGGTGAGGCTTAATTTTCAGAAAGATTTAACTTGAACACACTGCTCATCTCTTCCTTGTTGCATACCGTCCATCTCCACTAGGGCTGTAGCTAACCTGAAAACATTCTTTTCCTGCCAGTCTCTTCTATATGAAAATCTAGGAGGCAGAGGCAATTAACTTCTTGTGCATCTGTGCTTCAGCATCACGGCAGCGCATGTCCTGTTCTGAGTTGGCAGAGTAGTCTGATGCAGTACACGGGGGCAAGAGGTCAAAAGGGTAAGATGGAAAACCTGGATGAGGCTTCATGAAAACCTGGATGAGGCTTTGCAGATTGGTGAGGAGGAGACTGGTAAAAATAAGGAGCAGCTGCTTCATTGGCTAGGCTCAAAACCGGTTTCCAAGCACACTCGCATGGAAAGCAATAGCAACATGTCTCCATGTTTTGTGCATGCACTGTGCCCAGCTCTGGGATCCTAATCCAGGTTGTTGAGGTTTGGATGCTACTGTGAAGCATCTAAGGCACGGGCAGGCAATTATTTTGGGCGGAGGGCCACTTACTGAGTTTTGGCAAGCCATTGAGGGCTGCATGACAGGCAGTCTAGGGCAGATTAATATTCATTTTCTAAATTTTTTAGGGGCCCTGCAGGCTGGATAGAATGGCCTGGCAGGCTGCATTTTGCCCACCCTGATCTAAGGGCTACATATGTAGGTGCTATGGAGCAAGCAGGTAGCCTATGTACTAAAGTCAGGGAAGCAACAAAACAAACAAAAAGGCCATCCATGAGCAGCCACAGGAAGAAATCAAGTCTTGATGTGGAACTGTGTGCACGACACTCTTGTTCCCATCTTCCCAGCCTGTATTGTAGTGATTTATATAAATTATTTTAGTTTCAGGAGGTTATATAACCTAACAGAGGCATCTACTTGTGCACTTTTCCTTTCTTGAAGTCTGTCTTATGCAAGGCGGGGAGGCTGATGTAAAAATGAAACCATCTACTTCAGTGCTGCTCTAATTTTTACCATAACAAAGGGCTTTGTTTTTGCATTTCACATGTTCAGAATCTGGAGGATGCCAAAGCCCACATCAGAGTTGGTTCAAGGTATGTAAGAGTATTACTGTATCTAGTCCAATGCTTCTTAGTTACTTACAGCAGCCTTTCCTGGCTGCAGAGAGTCCTAGTTTCATACTGGTGGTACTCCTGCAATCTTGACCTATAAAAGGAATGTTTTCTGTAGCTGGACTATCAATCAAAGCAAGTCTTGCTTTAAGATGGGGAGATGAGCCTTCTTCTGAGTTAGGCTACTGTTCAGTTAAAAAAAAAAAAAAAAAAAATTCCTTGCATCTGGTTCTTGGTTGGTTTCATGCTTGAAGGCAGTATAAAAATCCCCTTACTTTCAGTGCTGAAGATCAAGCCTGTAGTAGGTGGTGTAACAGCTTGAGTGTTACAGCTGCTGCTGCACTTGTGAATGGTGGGGGCTGATATGTTCAGTGCTTTAGAAATCGAAGTGTGACAGTTGTTCTAACCAGAGGAGACTCTTTCCTTTAAAGAATCCTCTCCCTTCCTTTCCCCCAGCTCAGGATGAAACATCACCCTCCCTCTGCTATCTTGTTCACATTCCTCTGTATGCAGCAAGCATCAATTCAACTACTCTACCCAAGATTCCCATATCACACCAACATTTTGTTGAGTAATTCCTGAGGTGCTACCTTTCCGAGCAGGGACGAGATTGCACATTTTACCATTGTGCCACATGACACAAATGCTACCTTCTGGTTTACTTTCAAATTAAGCAAAACTATGTGCTTCAGTAGTGACCTAAGTGTGAATTATTACCAATGGTATGTGTAAACCAAAGCCCTCTAATTAACTGTTAATCAAAACAGTTGCTACCAAGCAGCATGTCTAAAAGTGACAGTTTGTTTGCATGACTCACTGTAATTACATGTAGTCAGGGTGATTCTTCAGTGTAAATGTGTGACAGGAGAGAATCGACCTCCATTAAAACTCTGCTCCCTACTCATGCAGTCTGACACTAATGTACCTTCCAGCCCCTCCCAAGAGCGGTGCTATCGGTTCACCTCTGGAAGACAGCACGCTTCATGTAGCATGCTGTTACGAAAAAGCATTCAAACAAATAGAATGAAGATTGGTATGAGTTTTCAGAGCATGTAATAGGAAAAGTACATGCCAAAGGCAGGGTAGATTATATACAGCAAGCACAAGTTTTTGTGGGTTGAAGCTCACTTTATCAGAGGCACAATTGTACATACCACCATTTAGGTTTAGTCCACATTCAAAGATAACAGCATGTTATCTGGCTGCCCCAGGAGGAAACAGCAGCCTTAGCCAGAAATCCTTCAATAGTTGACTGCTAAAATGTATGGAAAATCTCCAACTCCCATGTATGTTGTGTATGCATAAGGGTCTGTATACACACAATATAGATGCTGCTGAAGGGAAAGGGAGCATAAGGAACTGCAGGCTACTATAAACTCTATGCTTCATGAGACCAGGACTTTATGACCTATCTAAACCTGTAATCAGATGTTAAATGAATACTTGTGTTTAAAACAGGGTGCAGCGCTTTTCAGGAGTAGTGATGTGCATGAACTGCAGAACCTGAGTGAGCTTTCCCTAACCTACCCCTGCTCTGCTATTGGTGGTGTGCTCTCCTCCCCAGCGCTAAGGGGACAGCTGTATCCTCACCATGGCTACAGAGCCAGGACCAGCCAGTTGCACCCTAACAGAGATCCAGTGAACACTCCTGTAAATTCTGTGCAATTTTGCCAAACGCTCAGTTCCACCACTTCCTCTTGGAAAACTGCCCTCGCAGCAGCCTGGGAATGTTGCCCACATTCTTGTGTTGCTCATTCAATCCAGCACTCAACATTGAGATTTGATATCAAAAGGGAAGTGCCACTTCCAGTTCTTTTTATGCCATAGGTTCCATCAAAAGACAAGATACTGTTGGAATATCTTTTTTACTACAATATACAAGAAGAAATGGGGTTCTGTGGCCTTGGGCATTTGGCCCAAAGGCCTTGGCTGCCTTTCAGCCATCTTGGCAGAAAGCAGGGAACTGAAAGGACTATGGAGATTGATTTAACCTCTGGCTTTTAGAGGGCTGCTGCAGATCAGGTTTGGAACAGCTTTGCTCTTACCTGCTCTGAATTATAAGGATCTACTGGGTGCTGTGATTATGACATCTTATATCAGGACTCTATTCACTTGCATTCTTTTTTGTCCACTGGTTTCCAAGCCTAGGCTGGCAGCCACACCATGCATGCAAGCATCTGCATATGTATTTCCTCCTCTGGTCTCTTGTGAAGTCATATGAAGTAGCTATAGATGGCACTCTGGTATCAGCTATTATTTGTGCTCAGCACTCTTCACGCTGAAACTATACAACACTGATCTGGGGGAATAGATTTATTTCTGGCCAGTTTCTGAAAGATCCATTTACCTACAGCTTCTGAAGTGAAGTCAATGTCAGATGGACCATGCCTTAAGGCTGGAAAGCAGAGAAATGGATAAAAATGATAGCACAGGCAAACAAAAACTAATGGAGGAGGAAAAGGAAAAACACCATTTAAAGTCTATATCTAATTGCACAGAGGGGGTTTTTCCACCCATGAGGATTCTGTGATACCCAAGACACCGGTTTTATAGGTTGACACTAGAGGTCACAACATGGGATCCCCATCTGCCCTCAATGCTTAGGGTTACAGTCCACCCCGAGGTGCTTCTGGGCAGATTTAGGAAGCAATAGTAACCAGACCCACTGGGTTCAGTAACTGGGGTCCTTCTGCTCCCTGACCCTTCTAAGATCCCCACTGAAGATTTCCAGCCTACATTTGCAAAAGGTATTGGTGTAACTTAGGCAGCTAAACAGAAGAATAGCCTTCAAGCCTGTGGTGTTTAGTATGAAGATTTCTCTCATTTAAAGACTCTTCCATTTTATTAACACAGAGAGCATGACAAATTCACCGAGGTGTGTTGTACAGTGAGCATTCTGAGCTGTTAATTAAGACACTGGTGTCCCCTATTAACAAACTTTGCTTGTAAGGGGGAGAGGGAGATTGCAGATGACCTGATGCAAGTACCTGGGCTCTAACATCTTTGCAGTAAGTTTGTTCCCAGTGTAATTCTGTTGTCTCAACCAGGTAAAATTCCCTCTTAGAACCATAGACAAGTAGGGCTGGAAAGAACCTTTGGGGGTCATCTAGTCCAATCCCCTGCCTGAGGCAGGATCATCCCTATCAAAACCACTCTTTGTCTAACTGAATACAAAACCAGACAGTCAAACACCACAAGCACAAGCCCTAGCACCCTAACCTGCCACAGGTCAGGCAGTGGGACAGTGGTGGCCAGGGTCCTGCTGCTGCAAGAATGGTCAAAATACACTCAAGAGATCCAAAGACAGCCATTACCCCACCAGAAAGGAAGCCAAAACCCCCCAGAGACTCTACTAGTCTTAACTGTGGGGCAAAATTCCTACCTTACCCCAAATATGGCAATCTCTCTTCACTCAGGGTCAGATTGAAGACCGTTTTGTAGCTACTGTGTAAAGGATAAGCATCTACAGTAGCCTACCTATCCTTGTAGTCTGGTTTGTGGGTGTGTGTCCATCCCCCCAACCTGGTGAACCCAACAAGCAAAGGTGTGCCCATCACCACATCCTGACAACAACATCACTCCACTCACAGAACAACTGTATGTAAATGGTAGCAAAGGAGCACATTTACTCACCCCGTCCAGCAGGTCTCCCCTCAGGTACCTTTTTCAGTCAAGTGACCCACTAAAGCAAGACTCTACCACAGACTTGCTAGACTATCTTGGGCAAATCACTTTAACTATGCACTTCGGTTTCCCCATCTATAGAACAGGAGATTGTAATTACCTTGCAGCAGGTCTGCGGCTTCATATACTGTATCTGTAGCAATCTGAAATCCTTGAATTAAAAGTATTGTAATACAGGACAATTTTCACCTCCATTGACCAGGTAGGTGCTCTTCACAGCAGAGTGGGGATTTAATAGTGATGCTGTAGGAGGTGCCATGTAGATTTGAGTGTTTCTTTGCTTGTTCGATAAGGCTATGTTCCGCAGGTGCTTGACTTAAACGTGAAAAGTGGAGATTCTGTTTCTATTATATATGATACTGAAGCAGCCAACCAACACAGCAGCCCCTGCCTTGTGTGTATTATAATGATATTTAGTTTTATTTGATGCTGCCACTCCCATTTTTAGTTTTCAGCATGCTACAAATTTTAGAAAGTGTAGAAGGCAGTTCAGGATTGTGGGTAGCCCCATAACCCCATTTTCTGGCAGGTTCTGCAAAATCTTTAGTGATGAAGTACTTAATGCTGATGCCTCTGATGATTATGGTTATTCACATTTCAGAGCTATTGTTGCAGGCTATTTGTGAGCCCAGAGACCATTGTTGACAGTAGTTTCCAAGGCTTCTCAGACAACTGTGAGGGCTAGAGATGTGCTTTTTAAAGCAATAAATGGAGATTCTGGTACACAACTTTTCAGCTGCAGAATGCATGTGGTCGCAACCAAGGCTTTATGACACCTTGAATTATTATATGTAAGCAAAACTCAATGCCATTTGCTACAATAAATGAGCAATGTGCATCTCTTGCTGCAGTGTGCCTTTTGCGCTCTGCCTGAAGGTCTGGTCTGGACTCTGAGGATCTCTGCAGAGGTACAGGTTTCTACCGCCTCAGGCCTGAAATAACTTTCACAGCAGATGCATGTCCAGGAGTTCTAGGAAGGAAAAGGCTGCAGACTGTCTGACTCCTATTTGTGTTTCCGTGGAGGCCAGGCCCTTCAGACCTGTGGAAGAGGGAACAGGTTTTAGGGTCTCTTTGCTAGTTCAGAAAACACAGCAATTCCTAGAGCGATTGAAAAGGCAGCAATTCCTAGAGTGATTTACAGTCCAGGCATCACATGTATAGTTTGAGACTTTGCATTAAGTTTGGTGCCAAAGGAACTCTTTCCTTTACCACTTCTAAACTTAGCCTTCTTAATTGTGGACACACACATGCTCCCTCAGCCTGGTCTTCCAGTTTTCACTGTGAAAGAGAAAGGCTTTTGCAAAGAGGCATGATTTAGAGCCATGCCCTAAAAACAGCATGACTTTGGTTTCTTCTAATGTCTTTCAGGAAGATCTTCTACTGAGAGGGTTCCCAGCACAGAAAACCCCTGTTCCAGGAGGCCCTGAACTGACCCTGGCTCCTCCAGCTTCAGCTGTCTGGGTGAGGACAGTGGCCTGAGTGGTTCTAGTGCATCATTAAAAAGTGCGTGTGACCTCTGCCTCGCTTTGCTATCAGTCTGTGGCCTGGGAAGCAAGAAAGAATCTGGCAATACAAACTCTCCCCCAGCAGGCTATCTTGGCAATGTGCGTCACTGTCTTTTAGGCACAATCTTTCTGAGAGAAGGGAGAGACCCTTTGGGTCCCAGTGTCTCCTTACTCTGCTGACACTTTGCCAGTTAGTTTTGGTGATGGCTTTTATGATGGGAGATATTTGTCCCCCTGGAACTAGGCTGAAAAACACCAAAATAATGACTTGCCACTGAGCAAATAAAGATAAATACAAATACAAATATAAATGCAAGGTAAATAAAAATAAGAGAGATTCCCATTGGGAATATCTTTTAAAAGCACTGATATGAAGCCCAGAGGGCTGATCTTGCTCCCTCTATACTCACAAGTCCTACAGAAATAATTCTGGTATTCACCAGCATATCTCTACTGATTGCAATAGAGATGCTCTTATTTTACGCTGGGATGTGTGAGAGCACATTAACACTAGACTAGGCATGAAAGTATCATTTAAAAAAATATCAAGCTACAGTTCAGAAAACATGAGAAAGAGAAATATCATTTAGCTTTTGCCTTCAGGGAAGACAATTCATAGTACATAACACCAAGGCCATGTAGTACTACAAATAGGGAGATAAAATGAGGAAGGTATTGGCCTGGCAGTTTTTCAAAGGGAAGGAGGAGGAATTGATTTAAAAGACTGAGCAAGATAATGAAGTGATATCTAATGAGTCCACATGCATAAGTGAATCTTTCCTGAAATACCATAGTTGTAGGTTCTAATTTGGAGGAGCACAGTATGCACAAAGGGAGTTGACAGATTTCCAAGGGAATATGAATTAGAAACAAATAGAACAGACAAGCAAATATCTATTTAAACCAGTGTATCTCCAAAGGGAATTAACTGCAGACATATTTTCTAAAAATTAGAGACTGTGCCAAAACTGGTTCTGTTCAGGGTAAAAGGATACAGGTTGTAGCTGTGTTGGTCTAAGGACATAGGCAGACAAAGTTCTTTGGGTGAGTATGATATCTTTTATATTCATTCAAAGGTGCTCACCAGCTTGAGTTTGAAGTGTTCAGTGAACTTCATTGTTGCGGGGTGGTTAAGGGGGCCATGGGGACAGGATTCACTCCTCTCCTTAGTTTGCATAATAGCGTCCAGAGTACTGTATGCAATTGGTGTTTGACCTTTTGACCCTGTGGGCTAGATGAGGGGTGCAGGGCTGGCACACAGGCTAGACTGGACCCCCATGCCAGGCTCAGGCCCCATGTTGCGTTCACCTCGCATGGCCTTACCTGGCCCCTGAATGCATGGATCAGACCCTGAAGCTCTGTATCACATCAGCCTGCCCCCATGCAGGGATTGGACCCTGGAGCTCTGTGCTACCTGTACCCAGCCCCCACATCCTGGGATTGGGCCCCAGAGCTCTGAGGCCTTGAACCAGCTTTAATTTCTAGTGAGGAGAATTTTTGAGTAATTTCCCCTGTTAGAAACCATTCCAGGAGAGGGAACAGCACAGCCATTCAGCCTGCATCTGCCCCCTCTCTCCTGCTCTCTGCTGGTGATCAGTATGGGGAAGGCACAGGGAGCAGACTGCTCCACTCCTCCCAGTCCTGGGGGACTGGAGTAGTGGAGAAAAGCCTCCCCCTTTCCCAGACTGGGGACCCTGACAGATCTGTGGGCACAGGCTTTGAAGGTGGCGTGAGGTGCTTCCTATGTGGGGCACTAGGACATAGATTGTGGGTGTGGGGCTCTTAAAAATGCTGTGCAGGAGGGAAGTTCATGCCCATGCCCACACTCCCCCCCAAGGCAGGGAGAACAGCAGGACAAAGCCCCCCCACCTCTTCCCCTAACTGTGCACTGTCCAGTTTGGGGAAGAGGCAGGAACAATGGTTGCTGCTCCCCTCCAGGTGACCATACAAGCACTTACCCTTGCATGAGAGTTTCTCTGACAAGGGAGATCTTCCAGGTTGACAGAGTTTCTGCTGAAAATGAAGCAGGGAATTAAGCTTTGACTGCCCAAATACCTTTAATAAAGCACAGAATGGGACAACCATTCCACAGTTCTGCCTGGAAAAGCATGCTGGGGTAGCTACCAAGGAGACATCCCAGACAGAGGACACAAGGACTCGCTGTGTCAGTGAATGATGTTTCATCACAGCAGGTCTGCTCCCTTTGAGATAACTCCATAAAAAAAAACCTATGAAAGCAATACCCAGACCTTTTACTCCATCCCCCAGCTCAGTCCATCTCTGCTATAAATTAGGAGAGTGTTGAAAGTAATTACATGTAAATCAGACAGCCAGACCCCCCCCCCCGGCCTTTGTGCTTCACAGTGCACCTGAATTTCTGCATCGCCCAGAGCCCTTTACATGCTGATAAGCATGGAGTGAGGGATGTTGCCCTTTGTTGACTGGGCCACAGTGAGGAAAAAAGGTTTTGTTACCTCTTAGAGCTCAGGAAGTTGTCCTTTTACCTCAAGGACAAACATTTTACATCCAACTTCATCTATGCATAGTGATTTTTCAATAGAACTGCTTGAAAAATTTCTGATAGAACATTTTCCATCCAAAACTTTCCATGCAAATGTGTTGGTCTTATTGAAATTTCACTTTGAAAAAAAATGTGGAAACACAGAGACTCTGGTTTTGGTAAAATGTTTGACAGAGTGAAGCAAACTGAACTAATATATAAGATGAGTAGGCACTGAATGTGCCTGTGAGACACAGAAAAATTAAGGGTTTCAATGAGATTAAAACATTCCACTACTGCTTTGTTTGAAAGGAACATTTCAATGAATTGTTTTGAAAAAGGAGTCGTGTTTTGAAATTTATAACAAATGACAAATAACATAAAATTAAAAGTTGACATTTCAATCTACTTAAGCTGATTGTTTTTCCTCCAAAAAATAATTTTGTGGGAAATTTGTTTTCCTTCCAATTGGATATGGGGAACTAGAAACATATTTCAAAACCACAGCATGTGTTTTATCCCATACTCCAACCCAGCATGTGTACCCAGGTTCAGCACATGCAGAAGCACATCTGGTGAATGGAAGGTAGGAAGAGGTCGGAGGTTGGTTGTGCAACACACAGCTGTACCCTGCATTGTTACTCATGCATCATTCCTCTCCAGCCTCTTCCCACCTCACACCACAAAGATGTCTGGCTGCCTCTTCAGCACTAGTAAGCTCAGGAAATTATAGACCAGCATGTCTGACCTCAGTGATAGCTGGGATCCTAGTGACAGTAATAAGGGATGAGATCACAAAAACATTAGGAGAAATCCAAGTTGATAAAGACCAGCTAGCAGGCTTCACCACAGCTAAATCTTGTGCAGCAAATGTGGTGGGAATCGTTTTTTATAACACAATAATACACTGAGCAGAGAGGCAAGTGGGAAGCGACAGACACTGATTTCTGTCAGACATTTGACACAGTGAAGCACGGTAAACTAATATACAAGATGAGTAGGTACAGAATGTGCCTGGGAGACAGTGAGAAATATATTACTTTGCTGGGTTGTAAAACTAATTCTGCCAAGATCTAAGAGCAATGCACAAACATTTAATTATTGGAACCTCATATAACCCTGTGTAGTAATTAGATGCGACTGTCCTCATTTACAGCAGGGGAAACTGAGTCACAGAGAGGCTGTGATTTGTCAAAGACTACACAGCAGAACTTGAAATAAATCTTCCAGGATCATTCCATTCCAGGATTTTGCAGAACATATAAAAAATCAGCTAGTTTTTCAGAACAATCCCTGTAAAACAGGGATGCCAGGCATCAACAGGAGCCCTTGCTACATGTAGTCTTCCAATTTCATTTTCTTAGGAAATGAGCAAATATCCAGTCTTCGGTTAGTCAAGATTCTAGCTAGAGGGGCCTGCATAAGCAACAGCAGTTATTTCTTTTCTTTGGTTTCTAATTAATAGCAAAACATGTCCTGAGAACTGGATATTAGTATTGGATTTGGTTTCCTTAAAGAGGGGATTCCCTGAGTGCTATTTGGGGCCACCTGTATTCCAGGGGGTTGTATAAACAGAACAAGTTACAGTTAGGATAGACTTAGACTCCTCTGGTGTGTACAGAAGTGCTCCGTGCACATTTTATACCGCTGTAACTTAGAACACTTTTTATAGCACTATAAATGTACAGTACTCTTAAACATGACAGGGGAAACTATCATTTTTCGCCTGAAGTGCAGTTTTTTGTGGGGGGAGGGGGCGCAGAGCTCTGAGTCTCACCGCACTCTCCAGGCTAGGATGCAGGGAGCACTCCACAGAGAAGTGACTTTAGGCAGGCTCCAGTATACAGAAGTTATTTAAAGTGCTGTAAAATACACTACTTCAAATTTAAGATCTCAGTTAACAATGGCTAATTTAAAGTGCGATACCCATTTTTAAAGTGCTGTAAAGCCATGCATCTCTGTTAAGTCACTGCAATAAAGCCCCTTAAATGGTGAAAAAGTAACTCCTGTACACACCCATCATTGCTGAATTCTTTTCCATGGGGAGTTCTGGTTCACCTGAAGGTGCAGACAGAAGTGACAATTTTTGCCCAATCTGGCCCCTGAAAGCACTCTACCATTGTAACCAAACACAAGTGCATGGATGCAGAGTGCTTTAAAAAGGCACAGTCCCATGACAATCTGAACACTCATTACATGAGGGTTCGGATGAAGGTGCTCCAAAGCAAAGCACCTTCATTGACCTGTGTCTGCAGGCAATGGGAGCAGGGCAGGGCTGATGTAGCCCAACACTGCTCCGGTGCTGTTTTCAGAACGGGAGTGGGGGGAAGGCAGCAGAGGGAGCGCATTCTGGGGGTTGCCCAGTCAGCACTGGAGAGTGGGGTTGGTGGACTGGAGGCCCCCTGAGGTGGGGGAATCCAACCCATCTGTATCCCAACTCCAGTGCAGTGGGGAAACCCCAGAATGGACCTCCCTCCCCTGCCTTGTCCCTGCAAAGCCTATAGAGACTCTTCCTGGGTCGCTTCAATCCCCCACCCTGCCAACCCAACAGCTAATATCTGTTATGTCAGGAGGATCTGTCTAACTCATGACAATTTCTGTGAAGTGCCATGAGTTAAACCAGGGAGCAGCACTTCTATCCGCATCTTTAAATGTTTGCAACTCTAATGAATACAAATGAAGCTATGGCAATTTATACTGGCTTAGGATCTGTTCCCAGTACTCCTGATTCACAGATTACTTCTTGAACCTCTAGAAAAAAATCCTCCCCAGAGTCGGAAATGGAGAATTGGGGATTTCTAGGTTCTATCTCCTCATCTTCCCGGCTCGATTCTCCTTACTTTGCACCTTGTATTATCATTAAGGGCATGTCTAGGCTAGTTAAAAAAAAAGGTTGGTTGCTTTGATTGAGATAGCTAATTTACTTGAATTAAAAACCTATTTAATTTTAGATTACATTGGTATTAAGTGAGGTTTTAATCTGAGTTACACTTATCTAATCAAGCTCTTTGCACTGTAACCCTCCCCTCTCTGCTAGCCTGGAAAAACCTTGTGAAGCATACAGGGGGTGTAAAATAACTATTTTGAATAGGCAGCATTTTACATCTGTTTTGTACTCTCTTTTAGCTGATTCAAAACCATGGGGAGTAAAGCCCACTTCCTCCCACAAACAGGCCAGGAGGTGACAGAGGGTAGGTAGAGGCAAGAGACCAAGAAGGAAGCAGACTACAAACAGTCCAGTGCCATTGCAATTATTATGGGCTGTTTTATTAACAAATCACACATATACACACACTCACAAAGTATTTGGATCCTGAAGAGCAAACATTAAAACATGCAATAAATTCAATCAAATGAAACAGCTGGCAAACTGTTTCCCTTTATAAAGATGAGGTACATTCCCCACTGAAGTTATTGGGAGTTTATCTTCAGCAGAGACAACTAAATTACCGTATTTGCCTGACTATTGATGATTAGCTGTTACCTGTATAAAGATGGAGCAACTGCTCTGTACTTTTTTGCTCTGCTCAAATTATGTTACACACAGAGAAGAGCTGGAGCTTCGTGGCACAGTTCCAACCCCAGACCTTCAGAGGCCTCAACTTTGTTTACATCCAAGGTTTTGGTTTGAACCTTGTCTGTAGGAACATTTGAGATTTTCCCATCCCTAAGAATCCAACCTCTCTCATCAGAGAGGACGTGAAATTCAATTTTGCCATTGAAATAAATATTAAAGGAGCAAGCCCTTAAATGCCACCTAGTTCATCTTTAGCTGTATAAAACCACTGACCCTTGAAGACCACTGAAACTCTTGTTCTCCACTCTTCACATGCTGTCTAAAAGGAAATGGTCCAGCGATCTGAATGTTAGTTAAATATGCCTTGATCTTACACAAGCTCTGTTAACTTCCATCCAGTCTGTGCCAAATTCTCCAAATGGAGAAGGGGACCCTCCTCCAGAGCATAGTTAGTGTTTGTGGTATTCCTTGAAGATGGGAAATACTTTAAAAAAACATTTTGGTAAGGGTGACCACAATCTGGAATGAGCTCCCAAGGGAGGTGGTGCTCTTCCCTACCTTGGAGATCTTTAAGAGGAGACTGGACAAGCACCTGGCTGGGGTCATCTGACCCCAGCGCTCTTTCCTACCCAGGGCAGGGGATCAGACTTGATGATCTACTGAGGTCCCTTCTGACCCTAAAAATCTATGAAATCTATTAAGTTTACCATCTCTCTTCCAGCTGTAAAGACAGACATAAAACAGCCACTTAACTACCTGGCAATCCCCTGCACCCTACCTTCAATTCCAAGGTTTTTTTTTTAAATTTAATGAATCAATTCTCTATTTTCCATTGTATTTACTGCTATTGTATATTTGCACATGTTTTTATTTTTATTTTCAAATGCTTACCAGCTTGGCACCCTGGGGCTTTTTTTTCTTCACTAATTATCCTTTTCATCCATGACTGCTTACTTTTATAGATCACTCCTCATAAAAGACTCGATATTTTTAAAAGCCATCAACCCATGGCTTAGTCTGACCTACACCCCACTGCAGAACCACACTGGCTACCAAAGGTTTTTCCATTGATTAATCTGAATGAATGTCAGTGGAACATCAGCCGGTATTTCTTTAATATTTAACACTGGCTTGTGGCAGACCCAATTCAAAAATCACAGGGCTGGGGGTGGGGGAGGTCCAAGACATGCTAAGTCAAAGAAAGCAGAGGAGTCGACATATGACCCGATTCAAATGTATTAGCTAATTGGAATTGGGTCAGTTGGATAGGCTGGGTTAGCCTTATAGCCCTTGCAGGAGGCAGCAAAGTGCTATCACTATTTTACAATTAGAGAAACCAAGGCAGAAAGAAGTTAAGTCACTTGCCCAAAAGTCACAGAGAAATTTAAGGGCAAAGCTTGAGCCACAATCCAGCAGTCCTAATTCACAATCCTCCTGCTCAAGCCACTATTGTATATAAAGATCTCTGTAGCCTGCTGCATAGTATCAGCACAACACAGGTATTTGCAGAAGGCTCTCTTTCAAAGGGCAGGAAGAAATGACTTTGTCAAATGAAAATGAATGATCAGCACAGGCTGAGGTGCACACGGAAAAAGGATTCATCAAATAGTTCTACAGATGCGATAAACATTAGAGGGAAGCTTAATGGAGCGGAACTTTTAAGTGAAAAACTATGAAAGAGAGAAACCAATTTCAAGGTAATGCTTTTTATATTTACATAGCTCCTGAAATGAAACCTCCATTTTAGTTTTGGTTGATGGGTATTGTTGCCCACCTCAACTACTCTCTGTGGACTTTTGTGCTTGGAAAAATAAGAAGGCTATTTTGATGTTCAGAAAGGGAGCATGTTTGCTGGAGGGAAACTGTGTTGTCTAGAGGTTACAGAAGGAGACTGGTAGCTAGAAACACCTGCTGCCTCTCCCAAGTCAAGATGAGAGACAGTGGCACAGTCATTAACCTATTTGCCACCTAGATTTTCAGTACACAGAGTTGCATGTATAATTTGTGCAGCAATTTATTGACTTTACATGCAAAAATTGCTAGTGAATGACTGTATATGCAGTTGCACTCATAACATGTGCAATCATATAGATATTTTTGCACGTGTAAAACACTAGCAAAGTGTGTGCAGTGTCTTCTTCTAGCACCTACTGCACCATAGGATAATGGTTTACTACTGCTCTCAACTAGAAGTTTTACTCCATTAACTTAAATAGCAAAGAGCTGTGCTACAATGCTTAAGGTTTTGCTTTCAAAACTGTGCTGATGACCCTTGCAGATTATACTGAAAATTCTTAAAATGGGGTAAGTAGCCCTTATCAATCTCTTGAGATTTTATTTATTAAAGTTGATATAGTATAGTGAGGTACTATGTAACTGCTAAGCTTTATTACTACTGATCAGGCAGGTAAGTGTTTATCTATCCATCTATGGTTTTATATCACACCCATTGCTTTTTTGTCTGTGCCCCCAATGTTCGATTATTCCAATGAGTAGTCTAAATATAGGCTGGCTCTTCCTTTAGTAAGCTCCCCTGCCCCAGTACGCCAACATCGGCCTGCAGGGAGGAGATAGTGTGCTGCATCTGGTACCGAGCCTTTTGCTGCCTGCAGATATCCCCAGTATCAGACAGAGCTGTTTGGACAGCACTCTGAGCCATTAATCCTGGCTAGTATGGAAATAGTTCCCTTCTGATTGTCTCCGTGTTCCCTTGTACAATGAATACACCCATTAACTAATTTTTCATTTGACTGAAGGACGAACCTCCTTTCAGCTCACTGACAATACAGGCCAGGTAGCATACAGCTCTGAACGCACAGCACTGCTGACTGGTGTTCTTCATGACTCCCCATTGCTGCTCTTGGCAGCTTTCAGGACGTGCTGCTATTTCTAGTCGCTTTTCAGATTCATGACCGTGTTCTCTTTTGTGTAGCAGGAGCTGAATTTCCATTTCCTACTGACGTAACATAATGGCCTCTGCTGCATCATATGTTTCCTCGCACATGCCTTCTATCTCCCTGAGTCTCTTGATTCGCAGGAGAGTGATTGTGTGGAATAATAGCTCTAATTCTCTCCCTCCACCCTGGGCTGCCCACTGCTGAAGGAACTCCAGTCTGAAGTGCTGGGAAGGGTAAGACCAGCCCTCAGTGTCTCCATATTCCTCTCCCACCGACACAGAACAATTAGACAGATTCATCTTTAAATGAGCAGCTTGAAGATCACGTTCTTTTGAGTGGAAAATCCCCAGAGCAATTTTACACTGGAAACCTGGGTCCCTCCACTTTGTCACATTATTTTGCCTCTCCCATTTTGATTATTGATGAGAACAATTTGCTGTACGTGATGGTTTATTCAGCAGGAACAAACTAGGTGTACACAAGAGAGAGGAGTAAGTATCCCTGTCCTCTTCACGTGAGATTGGGTAATACATTTCCTAGTCTCTGTACACATGTCCTGTCATTGATTCATGTTTCTGTGAACAACTCCCTCATTTGCATATAAACAAATTTGGTTCTTTCAGGCTTCACTACCTCCTCAGCTTGCAATTTGGTTTCCTGCTCATGTCTGGAACATGTTCCCAATCTGTATCTGTCAATGATACTTAATGTAAAACCTAAACATTGTTTCTCTAGTAGGGTCCCCTGATGGCTCATTTTGAATGTGCCACTAGGTATTTTTTATGTAGCGTGATAAAATAAATAATAATAGCAGCTTTCTACCTAGGGATCTTCACACACTTTACAGGCAGTAAATTAAGCTTCACAGCTCCTCTGTCATACAGGTTTTCCTTGTCACAAGTGATGATAATGAGGCACTCAAGGCAAATCCCATTACATCGCCTACTGCATTTTCTGTCAATGCAGGGTTATTCTTTACAGGACATTAACTAGTGGTTTGTCCAGTTTAGTTTTAAGCATCTATTCCATCTTTTTACAATCCTAGCTGTGCTTTTATGCAGCATACTGGGGGCTCTGCTAAGTTACAGCAGCCCACCCCAGGCTGCCAATAGGCTGATCTGCATCCCACAGTCTCCACTGGATGACCACATCCTTTCCATTTCCAACATGTCCTGGCATCTCTCTGCCTCTGGACCACTCTACAAATTGATGCAAACCACTGTGTATGCAGACTTTCATTAGGATCAGTGTAGGCACTGCTCCAGGACCAAGGGGTTTCTTCACCTATTTTTTGTGGCTCATTTTTATTCTCTCTGTGCCAGAGAGACTAAAAACAAAAATCAGATTTATTTCCTGGTACCTTTAATCTTTCTTCATTGCCGAGTTCTTCCAGTCCCCAGTGCATTTTTAGGTTAACTTGCTCAAAGGTGCACTATGAATCAGAAACAAAGTCAGGAATAGACACCAGAGCTCTGGCTTCTGTGCTAACTATTCAACTTCACATTCTCAAAATAAAAAACTGCCAGCACAATTATTTTCACTAGAGTACCACCTAAGTTATCCACTGTCATAATATTTGCAAGGTAAATTGATAATATTTATGGTAAAGTGTCTCTTTTTAAAAACCCTTCTTACTGAGCCTTTAATATTTGAAACACCATTGGGATATTTTTGTATATTATTACAAGTTTATAGCAGGTGTGAATTTGCATAAGAGAAATCCCATGCTTTCCATAATCAGATTCTTGCAGCTAGCTGAGAGATTCCTTTTGATAGATAAGTTCTTAATAAAAAAAAAATTCTTCCAGAGTCCCCAAACTCAGATCTGCATTGTTTTCCCTGGAACTCAGATTTTTGATCAACACTCCTGGTGCAGCAGTATTTTGTGCTGAGTAGGGATTAGCACTTAGACTTGATTAATCAGACAGACTTTTTCTCTTTATTCAAGTTTTGTAGTACACTATTGTGTACTATACTTCCTGTCACCATTCTCTTCATATATTTGTCCTCAGCACTCAATGTGTTTAAGAGGAGTCTCTTGCTTAGATGCCAAGAGTAACACGAAGAATTTTCAGCCCTGAGAGTTTATTTAGAAGGCAATCACGCTAACAACAACTTCACATTTTTTAATCTCTCTGCAATGACTCATCTGCCAAACTTCCCCCAAAGTAGAGAAGTATCATACTCATTTTAGAGTGATGAAGTGAGGTAGAGGCTTAGTATCTTATCCATAGACATGAGTCCATGGTACAGGCAGAATTAGACCCCAGGGGTTCCCAGCTCCTAGTACTCCCTTAGCTGCTTTCCATTTTTTGTAGGTGCTAAAGTATTGTTTAATGTTTTATTGTGAACATTTCACTCCTAAGTTCATTGAGACAGTGGAGATAGGGGAACAGATTATGTACACACAGATGCACTCAAATCTTTGGATTGCCTGGAAGGCACCAGGCAGGCTAACAGTTAAATGTCAAGATATGTCACATATGAAAAAACTGTTTTCTTTTGACAGTTTTTTCTAATGGAAATAAATTACTTTCCTGTTTTGAACTAAGACATCTGATCAGATGAGTCTAGTTATGCCAAGTTCTGAGCTTCATTCATTCATTCACTCTTCATTTGCAGAACTGTACAGGTATTCTTGGATCTTTGGATCCAAGTTACCTTGTAGCGTGCAAAACTTAATTGATGTGACCAGCAAAGCTGTGTTCTGACAGCAACACTGAGCACATCCACACTCACAGCTCCTCTGCAGCAGCAGAGCCCTCCTCTCTGCCAGTCTCTGTCTCTGCCAAGTAGAATAAGGCTTCTGCACCAAACTCAAGCTACGTGCTCACACTCCTTCTTCTGGCTGCAGCAGGGCCCTTCCTCTGTTAGCACAGCCCCTGCATGGAGCCACCAGAAGCACATGGGTAGTTTGGCAGGGGTGCCTGCTACTTGCTGCCAAGACTTCTGCAGGGTAAGTACAGACATAGGCCAACACTGGATGTTTTTATCATCATCAATTTGTTACAAAGAAATTATTCAAATGCACATGGCTTATCCTAAACTGTAAGTACCTCAGAGTCTGGGCTACATCCTTCATTTTTCTCTCTAATGTACTGTACAGATTTACTGCACTGTATAACTTGCAATGCCAGTCTATAAGGAATGCTGTTAGGAAAGACACAGGATTTCTTTGCATCTTTGCTTTAATTTTTGCTTTATATGTATTGAGAATCTCAGCTAACATTTGGAGAGCACATCAGCATGTGTATGCATGCAAAGTATATCCATGATTTCATACAAAGACAAAGTAAAACTGCAGGTTAATTCTTATGACAGGAAATAGGGATTCAAAATTTGTGGGTTCTTTTTCCTACCCTTCATTAATCCTTTGTTCCTGACTTTCTCCAGTACCAAAATTTGAAGAACAGTGAAGATTAGTTTATTATTTGTGTAGGTGCTAGATATTGCCATTCATGTAACTCAACTATCCTTATCACATCTGTGTAGCTTTCCACAAACTTCAATCAATAATCTCTCCTATACATAGCATTGTCCTCTTGCTATAGACCAAGGGAACTGCTTCTACGACTGTGGTAGGGCCTGGGAAAGAATGCCACAAACAGCAAGAACAGTAAAGCAAAAGTTTCTTTTCTATACACATTTACCTAGCTACTGCATCAGAAAGTACATTAAAAAAGGTGAGTGTACAGGACTATTTACAGGATAACATAATAGCAGCCACTTTTACAGCATTACATTTTCCTAAATTTAACACAAAGTGCTTACCATATGGGATAAAATTTAAGTAAAAATGTAAGTAAAACTTGAGACTTTGTGTAAACAAGGGTATTCCCTTCATGTTCACACTGCAACACATTACCACAAGCCACAAGTAAATAAATAGATGTAGTTTAGAAAATATAATGGCAATTTGGGCTGCTGTAGGCTATATTAACACCTTTGGCTAATTGAGATATTCTGATAAAGCCCAATTAGATTCACAGCACTAACAAGCATACTAACAAGCCCTCAACAGTCAAAGAAGGGGGCCAAATACATCAGTAGTGATTAATCAAATACCATTACCAATCACTAACAAGCCAAGACACAGGAGATCTGTAGATTTCAATCTAATCTCAGCCTAACAGATCAGCCACAATGTACAACCTTTTCTGACTTGAAGTGAATCAATGCTTTTAAGAATGACTAAAGTACTCACAGAGGAGTACTAGCTAACCTCATCTAATTTAAAAATTAAACATGTGTACAACTAAACCACTGAAATCCAATAAATTCACAGATTACCTCTTAGCTATACCACTATACAATCCCTTAATGCAATTCTGGACTCCTTCACCTTTTCCCTTCTTAAAATAAAATTCTAAATCCAGTAATAAACTGAGCGAGGCAAGAGATGTATGTAATACAGCTGGAACTAGCCATCTCAAAGAGGGGTCATAACACACAGAACCTAACAGCATTTTTATACAGCTGGAGTGGCTTGTGGTTGTATGTGGTGCATTCACAGATCTCTCAGTTAAAGATAAAGCAGCCAGAAACATTGCTTCAATCACTTAAGCAGCCCTAGTGGATTGAAATGGTTGGTTAATTCACTCACTGAATGACAAAACTCATGAAGAGCTAGTTAGGGCTGTAATTCATGCTATACCCTGTTGTCACAAGGCTGCTAACATGATTGTTTTATGAGGAAATAAAGCTTGCAAGAAAGGGTCAGCCCCAGAAATCTAGATCTTGACTCTACCCATTAGAAAATGTTTCATCAGAGAGACTGGCTGGGTCCAAGAAATTGATAATGGCTTATGGACCACCACTACAATTCAGTCTGGCTCAGACAACATCCTCTGTTGGTGCTCTGGATACACATATCACAAAATATATCTTTATAAATGGCAATAGGTGGCCATTTAAACAGAAAGACTGAGGTCGCCTTCTCACCAGGATAGTTCCCATTGGAGAACCCAGGCAGGGACACTTGTACTGCTGCTGTACCTGTGGTGGGAATGAATAGGGGCCTTCGATCTCCAGGCCTGTCAAGCCAGTTATTTCAGAGGTCTGGCTTTGATCTCTAAGACCTTTTAACAGCACCAAGTATCATTGGCTAAAGTCAGACTTGGTTTCTGGAGATGCAATTTTACTTCAGGCATCATTTGTACCTGGTCTGCATTTGGCCAGAGTTTAAAGGTACACTACAGGGAATGATCTGTGAAAGTGAATTAATCAAGTAAACCTCAACCGCTGTACAGGGGAGACCAGGATTTCAGCTAGCAGAGGTCAGTACAACTGCATATCTTTAGGGGAGCTAAATGCCAAATGCACCAACAAAGAATCTAGCCCATAGTATCCTTGCTGTGCATACTTAGGAAAAAAAAATATTTTTTGCCACTTCAGCATTGCCATTGTCATGCAGGATCAGAGATGGATGTAGAAGGTAAAGCACAGGAACCGGTGTTTAAAGCCTGGTATATGCTTCTGACTCACGAGCTTTCATCTGTGCCTTTACTGACAAAGCCAGGGCTGTAGCTGTCACCCATGCATTTATGAGCACTGCACTTCATTGCAAATGCCTCACTCTCGTTTGTTTAGTGGACACGTTCCTTGGCTTTACGTATACAAGAAGCTGGTCAAACATCGACACTCCAAGTGATTTGACTGCACAATTGTGAGGAACATATTCTGCAGGCATGTCCCATGACAAATAACATGCAGTAAGGCTTTGATCCCTTCCCTCCCTGTGCTGGGCAGCACACTACACTACTCCAATACTTTGCAAGAGCCCCACTTATTTCAGGAGGAACATTTACAAAGTATGGTACTATTCAACATGACAAAGTGACAGAAACAGTCCTACTGGGGCAAAAAAGGCAACTGGAAATCTTCTCCCTTCAGTGATCTTTGTGCAGATGTTGGTGCGAAGCATTAAAAGCATCAGTGGCCAGCTGTAGCATGCAAGTCAGGCAAATATTTACTAATATCGATTTATAAAATGATCTTAGAAGCATCTGCTCCTGTTTCAGTATCTCTAATATTAAAAACAATCCCTCACTGTCTCAGTAGAAGCTGCCCTTATATGGATGCTCCTCAGAAACAGGTCCAGCTTGATAATGCAAAATAGGACTCCAAAAACATAGCTCTGATTTGAATGCCTGGGAGAGGCCAGGGATGTTGAGAGTTCTTGGGAGGCTAATTCTATTTTAAAAGCAAAGAACCCCCTGCACATTCTTGGTTAAAGGGACACTGTCAGTTTAAAAGCCCTTAGCCAGATCCTGAGGTGGTGTGAATTAACACACTTCCAATTAACTTCATAGAATTATACCATTTTACATCTGATCAGATCCCATAGCTTGTTAATTTCCATATTTCTTTGTAACGGGACACATAATGCTTTTTATTTTTAAACACCCAAGAATTTTAAACAGCCAGGTCACTTGTAAGGAATATACTTCTTGCATTTGTTTTCAGCTGCCTAAATTAGGTTGCTGAACACCCACATCACTTTTTAATAGTCATTTTTATTGTCAAGTTTATTTGTTCTTAAAAAGACGATTTCATTGGAATTTTCTAAGAAAATAGTCCTATTGGTCTTCAAATTTATAAAATGTATTTTTTACCAAATGTTTTAGTGTGAATCCAGTTTAAGTTGACATTGTCCCTTTATGATAACATTTAGCAAATTAGGGGATCTTTACAACTTTAAAAGCTGCTGTTTTTTTTTCTTTTTATACACAGCATCGTTAGTCCATGTAGATGGATGGCTGCTCTCTGTTTGATTGTCAATTATCTGTTTATATTCTATCAGATGCACAGTTTTGCTCATAGCAATTTACTCTTCTTCCTAATTAGATGTAGCAATTAGGATATCTTGTCTATTACACTGGAGTTTTCCTTTAATGAGTCTGCCTGCACTTGAATTGTCTCTCAGACACCTGTTTCACAATAGAACTAAAATCTGAATTAACTCCCTGTCACACCAATTAGAGCTCTGCTTCTGTCATCTTTTTCCTGAATTGTCTTCTGCCATTGGGGAGCCCCCTGTGTTTGACAGAGGGCATCCTGCCCCTAATCAATATTCATTATTTTTTCAACTGTCAGCCGGTAGTAAGTCCTCTATGAATCTCTGGGACTTGTTAGCAGCCAGCTTGCCATCCCTCTGTGAGTAGCAAGAATCTGTATACCTCTCAACAGGCAACTCTGGCCATTCAGAACATTCCCTGCCTTTATTCAGAGCATCTCAGTGACCTGAGCTGTGGCCGTTCAATACTTTGTTTTTATACAAGCCTTACATGACCGTCTTACTAATGGTATCAGAGCATCTCAAAATCATTCAGGGGGTTTTACTCACAATGCTCTTGTAATATAGGAGAAAAGGCTCTTCTTTTTACAGGTGGGGAACTGATGGTGAGGAGCAAACCAGGGTAGCACAAGGAATGAATGGCAGAGCCAGGAACTGAGCCCTGATTTCCTGAAGCCAGTCAATATTCTAGCCAACCGATCACCTTTCTTACATGCCCAAATGTGTACTTGCTATTCTCTTTCTAGCTACCTTTGTTTGCAAATAGTTGCTGTCTGATTCTGCAAATGTTGTCTGTATCTAAAGAAATGGAGAATCCAGAAAGAAACCTATTAACACCTATACAAGTGCCACTCAGACAGATCAATTCCTTTCAGTCTCATCCTTGTCTTTCACTAAATTCCATTATTCTAACCTGGAATCTCTTGGTCAGAGCCAACATACTGTAGCTAAAAGTAATCCAAGACACATTTAAAAATAGCCAGAGTATTTGACTAAGTCAGTTTAATACATTGCTGGTGCCTTCAAACATGGGGAAATTTGACAACATAGGGGGAAACCCAGTATTTTATCTCTTTTCTGCTAGTTACCTTTGTGCATATTCCTGGTTTGATCTTAGCTTCATTCTCAGATTTGTCTTTCACCCAATTAATACTTAGTCTCCACTTCACAGGCATGCACTGAAGTCTGAGCAGCAGCTTTCTCTGGCCCTCCCCAAGTTCCAGCTCTTCAAAAGGTATCCTGTACATCTGCTGCCTTCTCGGTGCCCCCATTATCAGATAGTTTTATTGGCTTAGCAGGTGTTTCAGGATCGAGATCAAAACTGACACCCAGCCATACAACAGTGTCACAGAAAAACACAACAGAAGAGCGAAAAGCAGATCTCAGGAATCCTAATTCCTAGGCTCTGATCTAAATGGTAATAATAATGATTACTATGCCTAATTTGCCCTCAAAATTACTGCATAGATCAGTTAACTGGGTACAAAGATCCTTATAATTCATTCTTTGTTAATAGAGTTAGCCAGTTTGCTTGGATATTTATATTAGTTGTGCATACAATTTAGGTACACAGTTACATAGGCATTTAATACACAGTTGTCCATTTACTTTGTTTAAAATTCTTGCCCTCTTTGTCTTGCAGCATAACTAAAAGGAGGTAAGTCCTTGATACTCACCAAAGACAAAATCCCAGGAACACCATGTACTTTTCTATCCCCAAAATCTCCCATGGCTGCCAGTCTATCAGTGATATGCTGCCAACATTTTAACAAGAGCCTTCTCAAAAACATAATGTGTCAGGTCCCTTCTGGTACTGAGTTGGGAGTCCTCTTTGTTCTTGAGCTAAACAGACTTCCCAGAAGTACTGGCTTCTCCCAGAGCAAAGGTGATGGGTTAGCTGGGGATAAAATTAACGCCCTTTACTAGGAATTAGGGGAAAATGAAGACTGATACTCCAAGAACTACGGCTTCGAACTCTGAGCAATGCAAGGCTGTAAAATTACAGGGATTTGTTTTTTTTATTAACATATTTCATGTTCCAGGTCAAAAAAGCCCAATCAGTTCCAAATCATATCGATGGAGCAGAATTCAATCATCCCAAAAACCATGTCAATTGAGCAGGCAGAACTCAATCATTCTAAATACCATGTATGGTGCTACAACTGGCAAGCATCCTCTGTTTCAGGCTCTGACCCTGGGACATCAGATACTCCCAAATCCGTTGGCAGGCATCCCATGCGCAGGCCCAAGCCCAGAGGTCTTGGGATTCAGATACCTCCACTTGATTGTGGCTCATTTGATCTGAGCTGCTGCTGGAGATATAAAGGTGAGAGTGTTTGTACTGCTAACAGTGCTGGTGGTGGATGCAGGGTGTGTCCCCCTTGCAAACACTCCTGTTTCACACCAGTTTCCCCAGGAAGCAGCCACCTAAGCAGAGGGCTACAAAATGTAACAAACAGTCCCAAATGCAGCAATTTGTGGATGGCCCTGGAAAACAGCACAACATCCCTCCCCTCCCCGCCACTCATCTTACATAAAACAGGCCTAAGGATTTCTGGGGAGGTATGCAAGATGACTTGGTGGGATGCACTATACTTTAAATGACTTCTTCAAACAGCTACTAGGTGGAGTGGCCACATAAGAGTGATCAACCTTCCCTGCACAAGCAGAATCTGGATGCTTATTCCTTTTAACCTCCACAATTGCATCTCAGCTGTTTATTCTGTGCAGCTTTTCAACATATTTGCTAGGAAGAGGACTATGAACTTAATTTTTTTTAAAGATGCAAGATAGGATGCCTGCTTATAAATCCCTGAGGCTGGCTCTGTTAATGAGCCCTTGAACAGAAGAGTTTCTGTGCTATCAGTAGATCATCATCACCACAGTTTACTGCAATTATGCTGCCAGTTCCCCATTCATCTGTTTAGGCTAAAAACACAAAGTCTTCTTAATCACATGGTGATAAATGCTTGTCTGAGCTGATTAATGGAAAATTACAAAATATGGAGAAAGAATATTTTCTAGCAGGAAAGAGTTATTTCATTTTGACAGAAGAATAGGAATAGTTAGGAATAGGGAGCCAAATCCTGGCTCCTCTTTTGGAAGCACTTAGCTGGAATAAGGCAGGCAAGGTTCTTTGGGCAAATCCAATATCTTTTATTAGACCAACTAAAATAGTTGGAAAAATTCTTCTTTGCAAGCACCTTTCTTTAGGCTGAGGAAGCCTGCACTTGGTCTGTGCTTGTCCTGGATGGATGCAAAGAAGTTTTTCAACTATTTTAGTTGGTTTAATAAAATATACCAGATTTACCCAAAGAACCATGTCTGCCTATGTCCTTAGACCGACATGGCTATAACTTATACCCCTGACATAGCTGGAATAAAAATGCTTTAGCTGGTTCTGTGTGCTGGGATGTACTAGAAATCTGGCAGGATTGCCTTGTACTGAGGTGAACCTGGGCAATTACAATGCCATCTATAGGGCTATTCCAGCTGGTACAAGTTGACTCTGGGAGTGTTCAAGCTTGTGCCCAGGAGCAAAATTAACCTTAGACTTCTTCCTAGGATTGGGCATCCTTAAGATAGTGAAAAGCCTTTTACACCATAGCTGAGCTGCACCTGCAAAGTATGCTCAGATGCACTTGGGGGGTCTAGCTAGAAAGCAATGGAAACTCCCTGGCTTTGACAGCAATGTCTGCAGGACATGGGAATGGTATACAACTTCACACATGGGGAAAAAACAAGCCTAACTTTTTGTAAAATATTTAAAAGTTGATCCTGCTTCAGGAGACTTGACAAAGATTTTGCTGCTAACTTAAAAAAGTTAGCATTGCTAATAGGGGTAAGGTTAGTATTGAAGTGGGGAAAGGGGTCTTTGTATTATGTCCCCAGTCTCAGGCTATAACCTGTACCACAAGTTTCTTCAAGTTTAAACTCTCCCTGTTGGCACCCATAAACACACAGCTTACCTGGTGTTGATTTGATGTGTCGTGTTTTGTGCAGTCTCTTTTAGTATTATTTCTATAGTGTTTCAAGGATCCTCTGATAGTTTTCTGTCAACAGGGTATCGTCTCTTCTGGGATTTGGAGTTGCAAACATCAAATCATCTTTTGTCTTTGAGTCTGAAGAAGGAGAAAAAAATACTTTAGTGCTTGAGCCAACATAAACAATACCTGAATCTCTGCAATGTCTCTTTGGTGGGGCTTTGGATCTGGTGCTTGACTAATCTCCTAAATAAAAGTCATCATAAAAAGTTCAAGTATTTTTCTTGTTCTCTCTCACAAAAACAATTTTGATTAAAGTCTTCTTCAATCTAAACAGGTTAAAAATATTCAAATAAAGCAAAAAAAAAGAAGTATGCGATTTTCTGTGTACACAGTCACATATTGAAAGGAAACAGTTAGAATCAGTACCTTAGTAAGGCCATGTGGATAAGGCACTAAACTGGGACTTGTGTTTCCACCTCTGCTCTAAATTTTCCTTATTTCTCTGCACCTCAGCTCTTCTCCTGTAAAATGGGGATAACATTTCTTTTTGTCCTACGTTTTGTCCTGTTAGTTTGCAGGCTCCATGGTTTACTCTGCCTAAAGCGATCAGCAAAGTGGAGCCCCAAACTTGACTGGAAATTTAGAAATACTGTATTTATTTACTTGATTCTAGGATGGGGGGAAAAAGCCCCTCATCTTAGAATGGAGTATGAGGGCGGTGGGGGTAGCTCCAGCCCCTAGCCAAGGGTCAGAGCCATAGCCCCAGCTGCTGCCTGTCCCCCCTCACTCCCCCATCTTCCCCCTGCAGCCTCTTCCTCTCTCCCCTCGGTGCAGCCTCTGCTGCCCCACCCTCCCCATTACCCTGTCCCTGCTCTAGCCTGGGGTGCTGAGCAGGCCCCAGCCCAGCCCAGCCTGTGTGCAGCCCGCTGCTCAGCGCCCCAGGCTAGAACAGGGACTGAACCTGCCGGCCTGGAGCACAGGCTGGCAGGGGAGGTGGGGACGGGGCAGAGGTGGCATGCACAACCGAGCTACTTGCCCTCCCCACTGCCTTCTCCCCTGCAGCGCTGGGGGGAAAGGGGCTGAATTCGAGGTGACCAGCCATTCGATTCGAGACCTGGAAAACGATGGTGCCGATACGTATTCCAGGTCTCGAATCGAACTGGGAGGAGGGAGGTCATCTTAAATTCAGCATCGTCTTCGATCCGGCGTGTTCCCCCCGCGTGCAGGTCCGCTCGTGCTTCTGGTCACGCTGCGGACGGATGCCTTCTCCGGAGAGCGGGGATCCCCCGCGCCTCTGCTGCTTCCCGGGTTTCTGGGGGAGCCCAGGCTAGGAAGGGAGGCGCCTGCTCCCACCAAGCTGCAGGTTTCTGTTTTCTGGCTTCGTTTACACGCGTGGGCCCACCCCGTGCCACACGCGGCCCTGCCTACGCGGGGCAGGGGCAACCCCCGGGCCTGGGCAGCGCGAGGAGCGGGCGGCGGGCCCGGACTCCGCCTGCCTCAGTTTCCCCCCGGTCCGGGCGCGGCTCCGGGCTTTGGGCTCCGCCGGCCGCCGCCTCCCAGGAGCCCCCCGGCCCGCGCCGCCCCCTCGCTTCTCTCCTCCCCTCTCTCCTCCCCCTGCCGAGCCGCACTGGCCGGGGCTCCCCGGCGGCGGAGCAGAGGCTCGGGGGCTGCCATGGGCGCCGCGGGGCCGGGCGCGACTTGGCGGCGCGGCTGAGGGCGCGGAGGGCGCGCGGGAAAGGTACCGGGCGGCGCGCGCACGGGCACCCACCGGCGCAGGTGCGCGCGCACCCACCGGCACATGCATGCCCCGATGCACACGCGGGGCCCCCGCCCGCACACGCGTGTCCGTATGCACAGCCGCCCTCACACGCACGCACCTGCGCGCAGGGAGTGGGGGGCGAGCGCCGCAGCCGCGGCTGCCCGTGCGTGAGGGGCCCCGGTGTGAAGCTGTGCGCGCCAGAGAGGAGTGACGCGCGGAGCCTGGGTGTGTGGGGGGAGGAGAAGCCCCCCGCAGGTGAGGGTGCTGCGGGCAGGGGCTGTGTGCGCTTGGGACCCCTGGGCAGCGAGGTGGGGGCAGAGGCTGCAGGGGTCCCGCAGCTTTGGAGACCAGCCTGGCCCCGTTCCCTTGTGGGGGAGCCCCAAGATAGGAAACCAGCCGTGTCTGAAGAGCTCCCAGTGGTGGGGACCCCCCCCTTTACCACCCCGGTTCTCTTCACTAAATGCCCCAGCTGGAGCGGGGGTGGCAGCATTTGGGGAGATACCTTCCTTCTCTGCATTTCTCTGATTTGCCGTATTTCTTAAGCATGTGGGCAGGTTTCCTGGCTTTCCGGCTCCTGTGCTATGTGGTCGCTTCCCCATGCACTGGGAGTCTCACAGATCAGTTGCCGGTATTTGGTGGTGCAGGTCAAACTGGAGGTGCGTGGGGGCTCGGATCCAGCAGGAGAAGCTGTGGGGCAGCTGGAACGGGAAGAGACGGGGAAAGTGCAGAGAGGACTAGCTCAGCCCTGGCAGCAATTCACAGTAAAAGAAGGGGGTTGGGAGTGGACGGAGAGGGTGCCGCAGGACAAGCTCCGAATTCCAGTCCAGCCGTTGTCTGTGTCTCCGTCTTGGATGTGATTTGGGGTCCGTGTGTTGTTGCTCTCCTGACGGCAATGAAAGGGGCTGTAATGTGGGACGCTGGGGTTTCTGGTGCTGCTGCTGCAGCTGCTAGGAAAACTTCATCTCGTTTTGAAATCTGATTAAACTGAGCAGAAAGGAGTTTTTACAGTCCTCCTCTTCTCAGGAGAGACCTTGAGCAATGGAGCTTAAATCGAATTCAGCCGCAGCTTTGGGCCTCTGAAGAGCGTGGCTAAGCAGCCAGCTAGGACAGGTTGAGGGGAGTCTCCTTCCCCTCCCTTCCAGGACATTTAGGGTTGGTCAAGTAGAGTTGGATTTTTTTTTTTTCTTTTTAAGGAGGGACGAAACTGCAGCAGTCACTGCTGTCAAAAAAAAGAGTGCATTTAGCATTTGTGATGGACACTCCTGCAGCTTGAAGTCTTTTTCTCTACTACAGAGCAAAAGGTGTGTAAGCTTCCCTCTACCGCTTTGCTCCCATATTTCCAGCCCTTACCTGGTGGAGTACCTCTAGGGGGAGATGCTTGCTGTGTTCATCTTTTCCTTGGATTTCCAGCAGTGTAAGTGGTGCTGGGGTTGATTTTTTTTTTTTTTCGTGTTAACATATGCATAGGAAGGGGATGGAAACCCACCACCTCCTTTCACACAGTCACAAGACAGTGCTGACTTTTGTTCAGTACATCCTCAGGCCAGATTTGGACCTCTAGATGAGAGGAAAAGGTCTGTAGAATCTCGGATAAATCCCTCTCCAGCCGTCTGATCCCACCTACTTAATGAGCTAAAACAAATTAACTCCTTTCTGATTTATCTGTTATGGGGAGAGATTTCCTGAACCCAGAAAGAAAGCAGCGCATGAAAGAAATGGATTTTTTTTTTTATGATGATATCCTCACTGATTCTAATTTACGTTGCCCAGGCTCACCAGCAAGGTAAGTAGACAGGATTTAGTGTCGTCTTGACTATCTTGAGACACAAACCTGACAAATCTCCACATTTCTCCACACTGATTTGCAGTCAGCCTAGCTTAGTGTCAATGATCTTAGCACATCTATCAATGTAATACATATACATTCCTCACTGTAATAGAGAAAATGATAAAAGTATGTTTACAAATGGCTCAAGCACTCCAATAAAAACAGGCTATATTCTACCTAATATATTAGAAATAGAAGCACATCTCATGGATTATTTTCTTGACATCCTGATTTCATACGATGACACCTGCACCTTAATGTATTAAGAGGATGGATCACTGACAGGTTTCTGCCTATAACTGAAGGAAATAATGAAGTCTTGCAAACTTTGCCAAGTTCTTATTCTTTGTGTATGCTAAGAAAAGAAAACAGCTCATTTCCACAGCTGATCTGACCTTTTTGGGCTGTGTTTTACCAGGTTTTGTTTCTGTTTCAGAGCTATAATGAAGTTCCCTCCTTTTTCACTTCATATTTCAATAGGCTCCATCATGCCTACTTAAATAAGCTCTTCATTGGAATTTTCTTAATTCTTGTGCATCCCATAGGAGAGTTTCAGCTGTGCAGTTACGTGCTGGAGACAGCATGTCTCCCATTCCAGTACTCCCAAGGAAGAATGAAATATGGCCTCCAAGGAGAATCATGCATAATTAGAGGCTCAGAAATGACTTGCATGGCACTAAATAAAGGTGGTTTCCAATTAGGTTAATGAAGCTACATAAGGGCTCTATGGGACAGATTCACTGGAGCTGGTACAGGGAGGTATAAATTATACTCCCTGTGCTGCTGAAGCTCCTCAATCTCCAAGGAGGGTTCTGAATTCCCCTGAGCGCTCCAGAGCCATGCCTTCATCCTCACCTTGGGACAAGGGAGGCTGCAGGTGCCAAGTATTGTAGCAACCTCCTTGTCTGCTAGATTCACTGTCACCTGCCCCAAACTTCATCCACCATGGTTCAGCCTTATGCATCCAAATCCTTATGATTTGGAAATGCTTTAACAGCATCCCGTTTTTTCTCACTAAGCTTCCTAGTTGGCCTGGTGAAACAGTAGTGGTCCAATTGGCTCTTCCCTAGCAGTATGCTACTCTGGTATCTTTTTTGCTGGGGCTCACCAAAAGTTGTGTGGTTTTTTTCAGATTCTGGAAAGAACGTATATTGATTGGGTGCTTGGAGGTTGCTTTGGTCGGGAGTTAAGCCATGCTAACTGAAGGCCATAAACAGGACAAGATGTTCCCAACTGTACCAACAAAACAGAATATGCATTTGTATGAACAAGTGGTGTAATGTAATGAGTTACACATATAACTGCTTATTTATGTAGTCATTCACCCCAGTGTATAAATGCACCAGTTTCAATTATGGGTTTAGATGTTCTTGACATTTTCTGTTATGTTTTTGAGGAAGGGGGGGCATCTACCCCACATCAGATTCTCAAGAAATTCTGGAGAGAAATTTAAAATAAGATTTAAAACAATTAATACATAATTAGTCAGAATAATACAGCTCCCCCCTTCCCTTCTCCCCCTCCCCCAAAAAAAAAAAATCATCACTTTTCTTATTTCTCCACATTGGCACTTTGGATCTAATAACTTGGTGGTTGTCTAATAACTTTAACCTTAGCATTAGTTAAAATGCTTAAATGCAAAAGAGTGATAAGAGGTGAGCTCTTGGGGACATTCATCATACAAAATTGGATTTTTGTTAGCTGTGAAATTAAATACTGTGAAGCAGCTTTTTCACTCTGGGAATGATGAAAGCACCTTCCCATCCTGCTTCATGTGCTCCTTTCTATGTGCTCAGGTAAGGAGGAGAGCCCGGTTGTGCTGTAGAGAACTCCTGCATTGCAGAAACTCATTAAATGTGAACAGAAAAGGGAGGGTGTCTGTCCTTTTATGATGGGGAAAGTTTTTTTTTTGTGGAGAAGCTTTTTGCATCATTCTTCCCCCCCCCCCCCCCGCCCCCAAAGGAAAAAATAGATCATATTTAAAAAAAACCTTTTTTCCCTCCATCATAAAGAAACAAAATTGAGTGCAAACCCCACTGGTTTTACAGTTCTTTACACAGATCTGTTGTGCATGTTTGGGATTTGCACAGAGCAGAGGGGAAAAAACTTGGGAAACATTTCCCTTCCTCAGCAGAGGGGGCTGCCCTGTATTAATCCTTATGGTTTCATTGCTTCTTTGTGGAAACTCTGTGAAAAACAAACCAGGAGGACACTCAATAAAAGGCAAAATTCAGCTGAAATTGAATCTCTTAAGTGAAGGAAACTTGGTGCAAAAGCAGTTGCTGTGTTTGCAGGTAGCTCACGTCTCAAAGTCAATACCATGTCTGCGTTAAAATGAAATTTCATTTTTAAAAACAAAGCTGTGAATGCAGGTTAAATACAATGAGCTATATTCCCTTGTGTTGGGCTGCTGCCGCTCCATTCATGGAGGAGTACAGCTACTTCTCGCTTAACATCATACTTATGTTCTTGAAAAATATGACTTTAAGCAAAACCCAGTTACATCACAGTAGTTACCTACTAGCAGGTGGCGGCCAAACAACTTTATAACCAAACATTGCACGATTTTAAATGAGTTTCTTCTCTAATAGATCAGCAATGTAACAATAAGACAGTGTTAACTAGGATGATGCTAAGTGAGGAGAACCTGTACACAGGTATAGCTAAGAGGAGGATTAGCTTCATGGTGCTAAACAAGTTTTGCCAACTGTCCTAGGCCCTTTCCAGTGGCCAACAAAGGGCATATGGTAAAGTGAAGGGGGCCTGGCTGAGGTATGGGTCCCTGTGGCAGCTGGCTGCCTGAGTGGTTTTTAGTTACTTTAACTTATGCTGGAAGCCAGGCCTACTTCAGCTGGCCCGGCCCAGTCCAGGATCATGGGTGCATAAGCCCAGTTTAAAGCCACCATTGGACCCAGTCTCTTTCTCTATGCTGTGTGCATTTTCACTAGAATTCATGCTGTGGGCTATAGACTTCAAATAAATATTTCCACCCATTTAATTCTCAAAAAGCCTTTAGGGTTAGAAAGCTACAGGGCATTCTGACCTTTCTGGAGCAGGGAAGCGTGCTGGAGGTCTAGGATCCATCAGTTATTCAGAGGGGTCAGAGAGGGGGCAGTCACCCTCAGTATACATCTGAGAGCCAAAGGCTGTGAGCTGGGCAAACCAGGTTCTCCAAGACCCATTTAGCATGGTGTGCATGTGGAAAGTGGGCAGCACATTAATTTCCTCAGCGATTTAGCATGTGCTCATAGATTCCTGGATGCTAGGGGCTGGAAGGGACCTCATGAGATTATTGGGTCCAGCCCCCCTGCACTTGAGCAGAAAAGACTGCTGAGGTCAGATGATCGCTGCAGGGTGTGCATCCAGTCATTTTTTAAAGATCTCCAGGGCAGGTGATTGCACCACCCCTGGGGGGGAGCCTGTTCCAGACCCTAGGCACTTGAATCCTAAGACGTTTCTCCTTATGTCATTCTGAAGCAATCTGCAAGCAGTTTGTGCCCATTGTTTCTCGTCTTCCCCTGGGGGTCTTGGTGAACAGATGCTCCCTGATGAACGCCCCTAATATACTTACAGGCTGCCACCAAGTCCCTGCTAAATCTTCTTTTCTCCAGGCTGAAGAGTCCCAAGTCTTTCAGCCTCTCCTCATATGACCTGGTGTCTAGACCTCTTAATCATGCATTTGGACTCCCTCAAGCTCCTCCACATCCTTCCTGAAGTGCAGCGCCCTGAACTGGACACAGTACTCCAGCTGTGGCCTCACCAAGGCCGAGCAGAGCAGGAGGATGACATTCCTTAATCTTACTCGAGATGCCTTGGTAGATGCATGCCACTGTTTTATTCACTTTGCCAGCTACGGCATCGCATTGATGGCTCATGTTCATTGTGGTCTATCACGATGACCCCCAGGTCTCTTTCAGCTGTGGTGCTGGCAAGTGTAGCAGTGCCGAGCCTGTAAGTGTGTTGCAGATTATTTCTCACCAGATGGAGCACTTCGCATTTTTCCGTGTTAAACATCATCACATTTTGATCTGCTCACCTTGCAAGTCTGTCTAGGTCAGCTTGTATCACCAGCCTGTCCTCAAGCACAACCACATTGCTCCATAATTTGGTGTCATCTACGAACTTTGCCAGTACGCTTTTAACACCCTAATCCAAATAATTGAACATGTTGAAAAGCACTGGTCCGAGTACTGAACCATGAGGGATGCTACTGGTCCTGTCTCGGAGCCAGTTACCTAGCCACCAGATCGTAAAAGTATCTGAAGCTGCATTTTCCCAATTTAACCATGAGGACATTGTGGGAGACCAAGTCAAAAGCCTTTTTGAAATCCAAGTATATGTCTTCAATCTCATTTCTCTTATCTAGGTGGCAAGTTACCTGATTGTAGAAGGAAATGAGGTTGGTCAGGCATGCTGAAGCTATGTTGGCTGTCCGGTTTGCCTAGCAATAATGGATTCTTTGATTTTTTTTATTTTTTTCCCCTCAGGATTTTTCCAGGGGTTGAGGTCAAACTGATTGGCCTGTAATTCCCTGCATCTTCCTTTCTCTCTTTCTTGAAGATAGGTACTGCACTGGCCCTCTTCCAGTCTTCTGGGACCTCTCCCGAGTGCCATGAGTCCTCAAATAGCTTTGCCGAGATAAAGATGAGTGCAAAGTTAAAGATAAATGTGAAGTCCCAAGAAGCTGACATAGGAAATTATCACATCTCAATCCTGTTCTTCAATTTAGTGAATTTAGCTCTTGGCAGGTTTTTGCACCTTGTTCCACAAGTTGGACGCTTACTTTACCCTGATAATTATGTTACAGTAAAATTACCTAAGGGGAGCTGAGGAGTTTCCTTTCTTCCTGCAGAGCTATAAAGCTGAAGTGAGTGGGCGGAGGCTGCATAGACTTACAATAACCTTCTTATGAATGTATTCTGCTGTTGTTGAGACACTGGTGACAGACACATTTTCTTCTGCATTACAAACAGTTAGAAAAGCCCCAGCAAAGCCAGGAGGGGGTCTGAAAATGGGATAAAACAAACATTTGCAAATTACAACTGATCTAAAAATCAATGCAGTTAAATCACCCTGTAAATTAGGATATTCAAATATAGGAGGCTGGAGCAAGACTTAATATAATGCCAAAATAACCACTGCAAAGCAAACTGAACAACACCTATAAAACAGAAACACACAAGAAAAACTGGATAATATTAGCTATGAGCTCACGAAACTGAAAAGCAATTTCCTTATCAGTAAGTAAAAACTAATGGGTATTTGGGTTGCTTCTCTGACATCAGCTCTGTGTTCTTTATAGTGGAAAATCTCCAAGGTGCAAATTTTAACTTCAATTTTTTTCCTGTATATTTTTAGTACTGTCAGATATACTTCTGTATATTTTTACTACGCAGACTGAGATTTTAAGCCCGAGTGTCAAAACTGCATGTGTAAATGGAGGTCAAAAAGTGTACACGGTCACGTGTCTGCTTTGTATATGCAATTAGTGACAAAATAGGGTTATTTTTCACATGCAGATGGGTAAGTAGGTGTTTAGCTAGCAATCTGCATGTATAATCACATTAATTTGTGTCTTTTCCTATGCACAGCTGTATATTCATGGTCCTAAAAATCAGTGCCTAGTAGACTGTAGTTAGAGCAGTAGTCTTGGATAATACTAGCAGAAGGCTAAAGTTTCTCTCTAAAATGCAGTGAATGTTACAATGGTCCATTGCTTCTGTCTCAAGCTTCCTCTTCATTATCTACACTTTGTTCTGTGCACCCAGGTGTTTCCATCTGTTAAAGCAATCATGAACCTTTATTGTACATACAAACAGATAGTCACCTCAAACTGTTCAACCAGGCAGCATTTTTACCTGCTTGACAAATGTAGGTTTTTGGGTGCAGAAAATCAAAGCCTAGCTTAAGGATGGATTAAAAGCTTGTCTCAACATAAACCAGACATGCATCAGCTAGCTGCAGTGTTTGTGTGGCTCTGAACTTAGCCAGGATCACTTAACAGCTCTTCGGTGCCAGCAGACATGGCCCTGGTCTGGAAAGCAGGAGACCCACACCTACGTTGGCTTCTGGCTACCTCTTTCCATTACAGCATTAAAACAGCCTCACCCTCCTGTAGTGATATATTTTTCCTTTTACAACAGAAATCTTGTTCTACTGAAGTTTTTTTAAAATAATTCTCTGAGAATCAGATGGTATTTTGCAGAAATAGAGTAATCTGACTGGAGAGCTCTTTTGTACTGGGAAACATGAACAAATAAGCTAAGATCCTTATTTTACAGATGATCACAAGTGACCCAAGAACATCGTTTAATCAGACACACCATACCACTCAAGCCCATTCAGGAAGATGCAACAGTCCTTAATACAACACATAATTCTCTTCCTTTCTCTCCCTATCAAGGAGGTCAAGGAGGGGGAATGAGGGAAAGTGAGTGTGACAGGATTGCAAGACTCTCAGTAGGATGAACATCAAGGAGTTTCAACTTACGATCACATTCATGCCTAAGCTGCCGATCCAAAAGCAGGGATGAAGCAGGTCCTGAGGATCTGAAGGCTTGCCAATAGCACAAGAGTTGTCTTATGTCTGCAGAAGCAGCCAAAATCTGGCTTGTCGATGCTCCCTATGTTTCAGATTGTGTTGTACATGTTCTTTGGAACATGCCCAAGTATGATGGCCAAAATTATGTGGCTCGGTTCTACCGTTCCCTGCTCTTCTTTGTTCATTAGAAATCGTTAACCTTAAGCAGTATTCTGTGCAGAAATGGCAGCTCCATAGGGGATTTGGCTTGGAAATGCTTTGGATGAAAGGTAAGAGGAAAGAATTTTTGCTTCTTTTATTGACATTTACAGTTGAAGCAGGAATATGGCAGGAAGCAGAGCTCTGCTCAGTACAGGACCTGGTGTGGAGGTAGAAAGGTCTTTACCTTACTCTGTAGGCTGACTTGGGGCCAAGCAGTCCCAGGGTAACTTGCAGCACCTTAAGATTATGTTCTGATTCTGCCACCACTGACATGGGTGCTCTGCATCTTGGAGGGGGACAGGTGACTTACAGATGGCTACACTAGTTCATGCAACCCAGGGACTCCCTCTGCAGTGTGTCCCCTTGGCACTGCTGAAGGGGGCAGACGACTGCTATGAGTCTGTTGCACAAAAAGGAGGAGGAGGGCACCTGGCAAAGCTGCACCCTATGGAGTTCAGTTGCACAGGGAACCCTGGGTTGCAGGGAATGGGGATTGCACGCTTTAGATACCTATGGGTATCTTGGCAGTTAATCTGGTGAGGCCCCTCTGCCTGTGGTCCTCCTCTAAGTACAACCCAGCATCAAAACCAACACGGTGAGTACTCAGCAGAAAGAAACTGAGGGGTAACATTTCCCTTTATCCATCACTGTTTCTGACCTTTTGTGAGTCAAAGCACAACCTGTAACCAAATTTGAACTTGAAAGCTGGATCTTAGTGCAAGATCTAAGCCATGACACCCTGGTGAGCCTTGAGATCCTTTCAAGAGTGGTGTAGAGTTTACTGTTATGTGGGACAACATGATTCAGAAGATAAACCCAGAGATTTCAAATAGAAATCCGTAGTATCCAAAATATTTTGATATATGGTCTTTACTGAGTTCTTTGCAACAAAAGAATTGCTGGCATTTTTGAGGGGTTCCTCAAGTCTGAAAAGGTCTGAAAACTGTTCTAAGCCTTAGCCTCAGCCTAATCTAGAGCTAAAAACTGTCTTCATGATTCAGCAACTTAATGCACATTGGTGCCCTTCAAATACCATATGGCCCCCATGTACTTCCTGCAGTGTGGTCAATTTGTCTGCCATGGAGGGATGAAAGGCTCCAAGATATGAACCCATGTTTCCTTAGAGAGTCCAGCTGCTTTGTAGATGGGATCTAGATTCCTAACCGAGCAGTGTAGAAGGGCACTCGCAACAACTAATGTGATGCCTCTCCTGTCTAATCTCTTGAGGCTGCGCTCTGATGCTTGGACAGCAAACCATTGGGAGCAATATGATCACTGAAGCATTTATATAGCTTGGCTCCCCCTTAATCCTCACTTCCACCAGCAATGCCTTTGAAATGTTCCTACAGGATGCTCCTCAATAATCACTGGTAGGTAAAGCTACCCAAACAACCAACAGCCAGTAACCTGTGCAGAGAACCAACCCAGTGTCTTGAGAGTGTCATGAACCAGGCCAACCTGGTCCAGGGAACAGTGGTGCTCAGGAGGAAGTAATTGGAGAATTAAGATCTATTGGCAGGCTCTATTGGCAGTTTAACACCAATTAGTGTCTTAAAATACATTTACACTCAAAGCCAATTTAGTTGCTACTTGAAGTAATTAGCTCCATCTGTCTGAGTGCTGTTTTTGGAGGCCTGTCTGGCATTTTTACCTATGTATAGATACTAGTTTGTGGTTGCTCCATTTGTGAGAGCCAGTCATCAGTATTCACGGAAAGAAATACTATATCCCCCAAAGCTATTAGCTCATTCGATATCCACTAAGTAGTCTCATGTCTTGATTGAGATACTGCAGTTAAAGGTCTGTTAGCAATTCAATAACATTTTGCGCTTAACAGTGTGGTCTAGTGGGCCAAGCACAGGCCTGGGAGCCAGGAAGCTGAGAACTTGAACTCCAGGCTGACACTGACTCCCCTTCAGTAATCTCGGGCAAATCACGTCACTGCTCAGTTTCTCCATCTGCAAAAAGGAGGTGCAAATAACACTTCCTTTGCTCAGTAATTCATAGAAATTGGAGGTGGTAAAAATGCAGCTAGGGTCTCTGAGAGCAGGGTGGGATATTTCTCCGCAGTATGTTAACGATTCCTTTGTGCATTTTAGCTTTAAAATTCTAAATACTGGGGCTTCCACCTTTGTTGGTGAGAGAATCTTGCACTTGATACACTGTCAGCTTCTTGATATCCTACCCACATCTTTCCCGTCTCACAACCATCGTGTTCCTTCTGGTTATACCCCTCAGAGCCTGTTAAACCATTCAGGATCCAAAGAGAGATCACTCTTGACCCCTAACTAAAGCATTCAGATCCTGCACATGCCTAAAGCTCTGTATTCAAACACTGTATTTGGTGGCCCATGTCTTGGAAAAGACCTTCCTGCTAGTGGGCAAGGCAGACTGTTCGGGAACTGCGGAGAAGGTAGTGCTGGCCTACCTCTGCTCCTCTCACTTCCTCTCTGTGCATGGCTAGGTCTGTCTAGTTAATATTCCCTTTCATGACTGTATCCAAATTAGGGACAAACTGTTCCTGCATCTAGGATAGCAGCATCTGTCACATGGCTCGCTCACCTGCTTTCTCAGCTCTTAGATTATGACTAGCTGTCCCCTGAGTCCAGCTATCTTCAACAACCTACTATCCTGAATGGCTCCTACACCCACTTACCAAGCAGATCCTCAGAGCAGGTACTCGGCACACCCCACCTGTCTTCCCACTTCATCACTGAGTGAGATCTCTCCTCTCCATTGACATGTCCTGTTGGTCTCGGTCTTCCTTACAGCATGGTGACAATTCTTACACAGTGCCTTCACCTGTGTTCCTTTCGCAATGCCTGCTGTTTTATTATTCAGTGCCCTGCATCTTACTTATTAGATTGCCCACATGATGCTCAGGTGGAAGAAAAAGAAGAGAAATACTGCAGGCATTAAACATCCCAGAAGCAGGCCAACAGCTATTAAAACATATAATTATGCCATTACTTTCTCCCCCCCCGTTTGTTTTTAAACGGAGCAAAATATTTTTCCATTTATTTGTTATCAGTTGAAGAAGTGAATATTCTGAAAGCCCTCAAATGTTCCACTCCACTACCCCCTATTAACTTTCTAAGCACCCAGGAACCTTTGGCTCAGCTTCATGAAATAGCAAGGAAACTAATTAGACCAATAAAGCACAGTGATTTAGTTGGGCACCCTGAGAAAGGGAACATAACTTTTTAAATTCTTTAATATACAGACATTAGCAAGCTAGTTTCTTGCGATCTACCCTGGCAGGAAATTTAATGAGGAATTACTGGAGTAAACAAACAAAAAATTACCTATGAGAAACAGCAATGCACTGTTGGAAGGGGATGAAAATTTGCTGTCCTTTTCAGCGATGGCATCTCCTGGGTGTCCCCTCCAGAATGGGATTCAGCAGTTTCTCAGAAAACGGTGTGTCTGTATCATTGTTCTTGTGCCGTTTCATATTTTACCTGGCAATGGAAATCAGAAGAGGTCTCAAGGGTTATGCAGATGAGTTTCAGGAGTTTCACACTGTAGCACAGAATGAAGAACTGAGTTCAGGTCTTCAGATGATGGCAACTTGGTGTCACTCTGACTCCAGTGCAGCAACAGTGAGGATCTTGCCCCCAGTTTATAAGGAGAGAAGACATCATAAGACTTCGAAAATGGTGTCTAATAACATAAAGTAGACCATTCCTGTCAATGTGGTTATAAAATCCAAGCCCTGCTACATATAGCAGGAGTGGCTGTGATACTCTTTGTGTAGCCATTTCACAACTCCCCCTCTCATACACATCTACAACTAGAATTTAAGTGACAAAGAGAAAATCCAGCAGTCTGCCATAGCCTGGGAATTTGCTGTTACCACAGTATAACAATGAGATGACTTGCATAGGAAAGGACTTCATTATAAAAGAAAACACCATGAGACAGATGCACTAGTCTTGGCACTTAGTGTATCTTTGAGATGCAGCCATACACTGCTGGTTCCAGCAGGTTTTTTAATGGCATAAAGCATCATATGCCTCCAAAAAATGTTTTGTGGAAAGACTGTGCTGGCTTTCTAGCCTCTTTGCACTTCAGGGGCTACATGTCATACAAGAAATACTACATGATGGAGTGCCTATGGGTTGTGAACGCCCCTTGTGTCAACGGTGAGATTTGAAGCTATGTGGGTAGTTTCTTTAGCAGCTTGAACCAGACAGCTTAGCTACAAGCTTGGTGGTGTGACCAACCTGATGAGAGCAGTTTTTATCAAATGCTTCCTGCTTTTAAAACCTTTACAGGATCTAACTGGCTGTATTCTGTCCTACTTTTGAGTCCAGTGCCTCTGCTTCAGGGGGGCAAGGAGGAGTCTTGCCCTTGCAGCCTCAGCAGTGGGAGGCAGAATGTCCCATCAGACTTCATAGCATGCATGAATGTCTCAGCACTTGCACATTTTGAAGGGATGCTTAGTACCAGCCCCTGCCTGCTGGTGGTACTGTGAGGGCTGGGGAGGAAGGGGAAGGTGGGACTACGTGGGTGCTTTGTAAGGGAGGGAGGAGGGTATGCTCCTGGAGTTCCTCTCAATCATGGCACTGCAGTTATGCCTGGTTAATACACTGTGAAATGTGTGGGGGGATCCCTTACTTCTTCCTCCTGCTTCATAATGAATCTCTGGAAAAGGACAAGCACAGTCCAGCCCTGCTTGTTGCTGAACCCACGTGTTGGTCTTTTGTCCAACACTTGAAAGACAAACATAGAGCCCCAAATGTGCTAAGTTAGGTGCATACCTATATGCAGTTGGGCAGGCAGGTAGCAGGAGTGCTTCCCTTCATCTGCACTGAACACTGAGAATCTGGCTCACCAGGATTGCAGCAGGGCGGCTGCAAATGCTCAGGGCCTTGCGGCCGGGTGATGACGAGCACCCACAGCTGCTAGCAATGGTAGCTGGACTTGTGGGAGTTCACTCATTCTGCACCTCGCAGCCTTTCCCCACTTCTCTTTCCTACTCACCGGGTGACCAGAGGCCAATCAGTTTCTTTTTTTTAAAAAAAAAAAGGGGGCAAATTGTGTGAGATTAAAACCTTATCATTTATTTGGTAATACAGCATGTAATTTGGGGACAGAAATGGATGGAAGCAGGACAGGAGGGCAATGCCAGAGGGTTAACTTAATGAAGTGAGTCTTTAAGAGGGGCTTAGGAGGAGAAAATGGTTGTGAGCCATGGGGAGGGATCGTGGAAGGGCAGGGGTGAATGAAGATGCAAAAGGTTTACATAACTTATTGGCATGTAACTGTCCTAAATGAACACAAAAAATAAGAGCTGTTTGCTGGAAAGAGAATGAACCCAGCTTGTCCCCTGGAGTAAAAATCTTTGGAGGAAGGGTTGGTTCTGGCAGGTGTGAAATGGCCTACTTTCACGGATATGCATGAAGCTAAACAGATTGAGAGGGAGCTGGCCCAGCTTAAAAATAAGCCGAGTTCATGAACAAGAAGCAGTGTGGATGGGACAGAAAGTTGTTTTCCAGGTTGGTTCTTGTAGTGAGCTCACCATGCAAGTACTTGAAAAGACATTCACCAAACAATACCATCAACAGAAGAGGTTGTATATAGCAGTGATCACTCGGGCTCAAGACCAGCTGCTGCTCATTTGCCTTCAGCCTTTTGATCCAGGAGGTACTTTTGTATTGAATAAGGAATTGATTGGTTGGTTGGAGGGCATGTGTGGGTAAGAAGAAACACCATGCAAATTGTCTTTTTCCCCCTGCTTCCTTCCAGCAGGCCAACAAACTTGGACCTGTTAGTTAACTTAATTAAAGAGAACAACCAAATCCCTTCTGCTCATCTATGCCTGTGAAAGGGTGTGATCCATATCCCATTGGAGATGGAGTCTCAGTGGGAGGACTCCATATGGATCAAAACTTAAACCAACTTCTTCCTCTGAGTAGTCCCCTTAAGCATCTCGGGTGAAAGCTTTTGACCCCACTGAAGTTATTTATTCAAGTCACCAATCCTTGGTTCCAGTGTAGATCGTGAACTCCTTGGGCAGGGATGGTTTTTGGTTTGGGGGTGAATTTCAGGTCACAGTCCTCTTTCTTTGCAGGCTTGATTTTGTTCTTGTAAAATGTGTGGGCTTAAAATTTGCACCAGTTGCATAATTAGGGGTAGGCGAGTGGGGCACCAGCCCAGGAAGCTGATGTAGAGGGCCTGCAAGATTGGCAGCAGCTGCTGGCAGCCCCACCACGACTGCTGCCTAGGATGCAAACGCTGCCTGTCACGCATCTGATTTATGCCAACCTATGAGCCTGGCTTTAGTGAGCCTGCAGTTGGCTGCCTGCAACTTTTATTTGTTTTTGCAGGTGGAAGTCGTGTCTACCCAAAGGGCAGCTGGGCTCAAAGATAGTCTTGAGAGGGAAGGCACAGTATTTTAGGTTTGCTGCCCTTTCTGAAAGAGTTTTATATAGAAAACTGCTGCCTTTTCAGCTTATCTTTCTCAGAAAGGATGGAGAGCTGTAAAATCAACTGAAAAATTGATCTTAAGTTGCAAAAAATTGTACTTAAATAGCAAATAAACTGCTGAAGTGGATAGCTTGATTTCTCATGGAATTCCTGAAATATATATGGACGGGAAAGTGAAGAGCCAAAGGAGGCAGAGCAGAGTTTTCTCCTACCCAGGCTTGAGGTGATATATTTCTCCTCCCCTTTCAAAGACATGCATTGGTATTTGTATTTATTACAACAAGCAATCATTGACTGGTCTGACTTTCTGCCAGCAAGTCAGGGACATGTTTTCAGCCTGCCCGCTTCTGTGAGTGGAACCGAATGGCCCAGGAGAGGTGATTACAATTGTTTTTTGTACACAAATGGTTATTGATGAGCACAAATCAGGCAGAAGGATGGAAATGCAAACTGAATGCAGATGCCTTGAGCTTGACTGAAAACCTAGTCCCCAGAAATTAGGTTTAACAGGTGTGAGCCCGCTCTCTCTGTGAGTGCATCTTCCACAGGCAAAAGGGAACGGTCAGCAAAATCTTCCATGCAGCCTCTTCAGTAAAATAGGACAGCTCCCCCCCTGCTTTAACTCAAATGGGGCTGGGATGTCATTCATAGTGAGAAACATGGGACAGCTGGATCGGCAAGTGGCCTTTTACTCATGTAAAGTACACAAGCTGGAAGGTTTAAAAAGCATTACCATGCAGCTAATCAGTGTAATCTGTAATTAAATACACCATACTGTAATTGAGTGAGATTACCAGCAGCTATGCAGTCCAGCCTGATCCTATTATCAGCCCAGCGCACAATCTGTTAGCTCGTTGCCACATTCTGTATTAACTGTGTCGCTTCCTTTATTCACAGCGCCAATGATGTGTGCGCGGTTCTGGCAGCTGGCTTTGTTTTAGCCACAGCCTGAGGGAGGCATTGGGCCAAAAGTGCATCTTCTGCGAGCAGTCCTCCCTTGGGAAGTTGAACATTCTTTAATTAACCAAAAATCAGTCTCACTTATATTTGCATCCTGTGTTGCAGATGGGAAATGCCTCCAACTCCTCAGCATTCATTTCCACCTTATCAGAGCGAGAAGACCTCATTTTTGGAACCCTTTATTCACTCTTTGGTAAGGAAAGACTGCCTGTTGTACAGTCACATGCCCACCTTCATCAAGGACAACACAGACTACTGAAATGCCTGATGCAGAGTTTTTTGGGTTCCTTGCATTCACTCTCACTAACATTTAAAAGTGATGGCGTTATATCTGCATTCACATTGCAATAGCACATTGAAGTTATTTGATGAGATTTAATTACTAAACAAAGACTTACACCATTAGGAAACATGACTTAGCTAGATCTAACCAACTGTAGGACGTTTTCTAACTGTAAATGGTTTTCTTAAACTTTAAAGAATGAAGATTTTTAGAGTGCTCATGGAAGCCATTATTTGTAAAAGGAAAAAAATCTAGCACCTTTTGAGTAGGTTTAAACTACAGGCTTGTTCTTGTACGGGAAGGGAGCAAAGGAGAACTTACTTTCAGAGCTTACTTTGAGGTGCGAGAACATGCTCTCTCCATTCCTATTAGTTCCTAAATAAAGCATTCTTTAAGACATTTAAGCCTCTTTTTAAAACCTAAATATGTTTTGAAGTCCGTTGCTTAGGATAAAACCATGCCTAGTCCATGTGATGTCTTATGCCAGACTGCTGTGTTCTGGTTTTTGATAAAAATAATCTGTTGGTAGTTTCCTTTTGAATTAAGGCTCCTTAGATTTGTAGTCTACCATTTCTAGCATTAACAACTTCCAATTAAAAACTTCTATTGAACATTTTAAATAAGACACAGATCACACTATCAAAAGCTTATACATGTCTTTCAAAATGCAACTTAAAGAAAAATTTCGTAGAAAGTTTTAAAGCAAAATCAAAATTACATGTTCAGACTTTCAAAGTTGTTTTATGGCTCCATGTGGGGTATTAGTGTAGACACACAGCTCAGCAAGTATGTCTACGCCAGAGTGGGCAAAATGCGGCCCAAGGGCCAGATGCAGCCCACCAGGCCATTCTGTCTGGCCCGGGGGACACCTAAAACATTTAGAAAATTCGTATCAATCTGCCCTGGACTGCCTGTCATGCGGCCCTTGATGGCTTGCTGAAACTCAAGCCATCTTGAGTGGCCCTCTGCCCATAATAATTGCCCGCCCCTGGTCTACACGCTGCCATATAGCAATATTGTTATGGTGCCGTGCTTTTAGTACTTCCCTTTTGAAAGTACTAAAGCATGGCGCAGTATGCTTGGTTACTGTGCTGTGCACATGGATGCATTTTGCTGCTACATTGCTGTAACAGTGCACTATCCCTGGGGAGTGCGCCACTATGGCGATGTAGCTGATCGTGTGTAGACACACAACTGCTATGTTGCCGTAGGGTGATGTATAGGCTCTCCAGCTGTGTCTGGGGCCAGGGACCTCAGGGTTTTCAGGACCTGTGGCTCCAGTGAACTGGCCCACTGCCAGGACTTTGTTCTTTTCAATAAGGAATGTTGAATGTCTTTTTTTTTTTTCCCCCCCCCTAATTGAAACCAAATGAAGTTTTAAACATTGCAGATTTTGGAGGTGGTCAGCCTTTCTCTGCTCAGCTCCAGTAAAAAGTGTGAGCTGAGAGAGGAGTCCTATAGCAGCCACTAAGGTATGGAGAAAGATAAGTCCCAGGAAAAAAAAAAGCAAAGGACTCTTTACAAAGAGCACCAGGGCTGCCCAGTATTCACAGGGTCACATCCTGCTCTGTGACACTGGTGTAAATCTAGAGCAACTTGTTTGCAGTCATAATACTTACTGGTGTAACCGAGCACAGACTTTTGGTGCACGGTCCCGTGCGGCTGTCTTACACATGACTTGTCTCCTGTGGGTTTCAATAGGGAGCAAAGGAAATTAATCAGTGTCAGTTCTGCCAAGTAAAAGGCAGGGTAGATATTGCCAGGAGATGCTTAAAGTTGCATGGAACAGAAGGATGTCTCCTGGCAGACACAGAAGGGACTAATCACTTGATTGTCTCTGGAAAAAAGTTGCTTGTTGAATAAAGGGATCACCCAAGTCATCTGAGCAGGCCTGGGCTCCTGAATTAGATACAACTCACCCAGTGTCTCTAAGACCATTTCCAAAACCTACAAACCAGGGAGCCTGCCCTGACCTCTGAACTCACCTTCATAGCTGAAAGGCAGGCTGGTCACATCCTTAGAGTTTCATTCCATTCTTCTCCAATAAACTGGGACTGTGCGACAGGCCACTGTAATGCTGAAAGGTTCCCAATAGCTGTGCTGGCAGCTCTTAGGATTTTATCATGAATCTTATGTTTCTCATGAACCCACAACTCCGGCAGACACATAAATAAGGGAGCATCTCAGCATTCAATGACTGAAGTCTTTAGCTCTTGCACTTCTAAGCTTTTACTCCACAGATATAACCTAACAGCTTCTTAAAGACTCTTAGGGCCATGAGAAAAAAGCAGAGAACCCAGCCTGTTATAATTAAATATCATGATTTTCAATATCAGCATTGTGATTTTCAAGGGGTCTTATTGCTAAGGATCTGCATTTTGCATACTTACTTTCCTCTTATCCAAGTCTGATTAGCTTCCTCTTCTGGAAGGAAGCCAGTCCAGGAACAGCACACCCATCACAAACCCCGGAGCACAGAAAATCTTGTTCCTGTACTTGTCTTGTTCTTATTCTTGGTTGGAGACTCCCTTCTGTGGGGGATGGAGGGATCCATCTGCCAGCCTGACCTGTTGTCCCAGGAGATCTGCTATGTGCCTGGAGCACAGATTGGAGATGTCATGAGGATTACTGAGACTCATCCAACTATCTGACTACTACCCCATGTTGCTCATACTTCCAGGGGTAACCCTGAGCAGATCAAGAGTGACTACAGGGCTCTGGGTGCAAGGGTGAAGGGGACAGGAGCATAAGTCATGTCCTCCTCAATCCTGGTCAAGGGGAAGGACCCTGGCAGGAGTGGACGGATCCTACAGATCAATACATGGCTGTGCAGGTGGGGTCGCCAGCAGGGATTCAGCATCTTTGACCATGGGATGTTCCAAGAAGAAGGGTTGCTAGGAAGATGTGGGATCCATGTGACAAAGAGAAGGAAGAGCATTTTCACAGACAGGCTCACTAACCCAGTAAGGAGGAAGGCTTTAACTAGGTTTGCCAGGGGATGGAGAACAAAGCCCTGAGGTAAGTGGGGGACCTGGAGGAAGCAGAAGCAGGAGAGGCCTCATTCTTCCTAAGAAAGTAGGGCAATTGACTGGTTACTTTAGGTGCCTGCACACAAATGCATGGAGCTGGGAAACAAGCAGGAAGAACTGGAAGTCCTTGCACAGTCAAAGAACTATGACATGATTGGAATAACAGTCTTGGTGGGAGCTCACATGACTGGAGCACTGTCATGGATGGGTACAAACTGTTCAGGAAGGACAGGGAGGGGAAAAGAGAAGGAGGAGTTGCACTTTATGTACGATTGCTCAGAGCTCCAGTATGGCAGCCAGTATCAAGTGGAGTGCCCCAGGGGTCGGTCCTGGGCCCAGCTTTGTTCAATATCTTCATTAATGATCTGGAAGATGGGATGGATTGCACTCTCAGCAAGTTTTCAGGTAACACCAAGCTGGGTGGAGTACTAGATACACTGGAGAGTAGGGCTAGGATTCAGAGACCTAGACAAATTGGAGGATTAGACCAAAAGAAATCTCATGAGGGTCAATAAGGACACGTGTAAAATCCTGCACTTAAGACAGAACAATCCCATGCACTGGTACAGGCTGAGGACTGACTGGCTAAGCAGCAGCTTTGCAGAAAAGGACCTGGGAGTTATAGGGGACAATAAGATGGATATGAGTCAGCAGCATGCTCTTGTTGCCAAGAAGGCTAACAGCATGCTGGGCTGCATTAGTAGGAGTATTGCTAGCAGATTCAGGGAAGTAATTATTCTGCACTGGTGAGGCCACATCTGGAATAGCATGTCCAGTTTTGGGCCCCCCCACTTCAGAAAGGATGTGGACAAGTTGGGGGGAGTCCAGCGAAGGGAAACAAAAATGGTTAGGGGGCTGGAGCGCATGACTTATGAAGAGAGGTGGATGGATCTGGGTTTATTTAGCTTGCAGAAGAGAAGACTCGGGGGATTTAATAGCAGCCTTCAACTATCTGAAGGGTGGTTCCAAAGAGGATAGAGCTGGACTGTTTTCAGTGGTGGCAGATGACAGAACAAGGAGCAATGGTCTCAAGTTGTAGCAAGGGAAGTTTAGGTTAGATATTAGGAAAAACCTTCTCACTAGGAGGGTGGTATAGCACAGGGATGGGTTACCTAGACAGGTGCTGGAATTTCCATCCTTGGAGGTTAAGGCCTGACTTGACAAATGACCTGGAATTGTGGCCTGACTTGACAATGATCATTCCCTGGCTGGAATGATTTAGCTGGGGATGGTCTTGGTCTGAGGAGGGGGTTGGACTACATGACCTCCTGAGGTTCCTAATAATCCTAATTTTCTATGATTCTATAACACTTAAGGATATTACATTGTTTTATACAGCTTGAGCTCATGTTAATTAGGAACGTTGGTCCACTTTTATGTCCCACGTAAGGGTCTTTGCAACCTGGAAGGTGTGCAGGTACTGCAAATGCTGGGTTGCACATCCAACCAAACTATGAATGCACGTCCACGCAGCCCCAGAAATGCACACAAAGAATACACGCTTGCAGAAACCTACAGAACTGGATTTGTTGGCAGAAATTCGAGTGGCTGGTGGGTTGGCAGCAGTGGCTGCTAAGTGTGCACACATCCCTGGTTCCACTGCATCTGCTGTGCTGCTGGAGCACAAAGCGCACCCTTGAAAGTGCATGGGAGTGTCTGCTTGCACCTTCCTGCTGCTGGGCATCAACAGAAGCCTACTTCAGCTCAGGAGAGTGGATGTAACACTGTTGGCAGAAAGGGAAGCACGTGTGCTGCTACAGAGGAACCCTGAGGTAGACACACTCAAAGAGCTGCTGGGAGAATGTAGTATAGAGTAGACCACAGCCTGGGTACATATGCACCCCTGGTCGTACATATATGAAAGAGTGCACAGAAGCACCCATATGGAGAAGAATCATAGAAAATGAGGGTTGGAAGGGATGTCAATTGAGGATGGTCCTGCTTTGAGACTAGATGACCTCCTATCTCATCCCAGAGATCGGCACAACAGCGGGCATGGAAAGAAACAGGTCTGCACTCCACTCACAACTATGCTGGAGATGGTAAAGTTGAGAATGCCAGGTCCTTCTAGATAGATAGCTACTAAAGATCCTAGAAGATGCTAAAGCTGGCAAAATGAGATGTGAGGGAAGGAGCCAAGAGAGGTTTACAGAGCTCTCACTAGACTGGAAACAAGAACAAATGTTTCGAAACCTTTTCCCATTAAGTGACCCAGACAGCAGTGTGCTCAGGAGCAAGCTCCACTGCTAATGTATTGAGGAAAAGATCTTTGTATTAGCCATTATACAGTTTAGGTATGCAAATTGTAATCAGAATATTTAATTTACAGCCTAATCCATTAGGAAGTAATTCCAGTACCATGTAACCTGCCCCTGGAGTAGCTGGGGGCCCCTTTGTGGATACATAAAAACACACTTTAAATGAAACTAATGTTGCTTAGTAGCATGAGAAAACCCTGGGCATAACAATTTAATTACTGCTGGGTTTTTTTTAATACGTTGAAAAGAAAACACCAGCTTTTCCCTGTCGTTTATGCTAGATTTTCCCTTAATCTTCATAATATCCTCGTTTACTTTGTAAGCCCAACATTGTACAGCACAGACTCACACTAGGGAGATTTTTAATTTCTTCCTGGCGAACAAACATGCCTAATTACTTGGCATCATGTCGCAACAGCAGCAGCAAAATACATCATGTATCTACATGGAAATGGCTGGGCTTGTCTCTTCAGTCATCAGAAGCAAGTTTTGTCTTGGACTCTGTGTCCTGCATGCATCTATCTACCTGCTGCCCTGGGCCCATGTGTTCTGAAGCATCTCTAGCAGCAATTGGAAGTAATGACATTGAAAGTTGCCCTCAACACCCTCAGAGCCTGATGCCATTGTGAGTTAGTTTCGTGGATGTTCTGCACTGAACTTTTAAAAGCCACTTTTTTTACCAGCATGTCCAAGAAATATGTCATGTGTTGGGGTGTGACAGACCTTGAACAATCTGAAGACACTGCTGTCCTTGGAACATTTCAGATGATGCATCCAAGACAGCTTCAAGTTCCTGGCTCTGGCTGGTTACTTGGTGCTCCTTAAAGCAAGGTGCAGGGGGAGGTAGTATGAGAACAGATGCAATTCTACAAGATAGTGTAGCTATGGTAGTACAAAGGACTCCTGCCCTAGCATACCCAGTATTAACTATTTCGTTTCAAGAGGCTGGTCAGACAGACTGAACTGAATTCTAGTGCAGTCTCATATTTTGTCTCCAACCAGTCTGATTTCTGATTACTCATTAACCAATGCATAAGGTACTGAGATGAAGGAGAGGTGCAGAGTTAGGAGCTTTGCTGATCATGCCCATCTTGGAGGAGCATCCCCAAAGTACTCACTATACTCCCAAATTCCTCTGTTTATTCTTGATTAAGAATTAAGAAGATATGTTTTTCAGAGCATTATACCAATCTTAAGGCCAGTCCCAAGGTCTGTGCATGTGAGGTGTATCTGTTCTCCCCTCACCACATTCAGACAGGTGGGGGAGAGTTGGCCTCTGGGTACACATAGAGGATTGGTTAAGTGAACGCAACCCCACAGTGAGATGGCCTGTGACCAGCAAGACGCATACCTACCTACAGGGATGCATCCCACTCCCAATTGTTCACTGATCCTGCTGCTGGCAAGCTGGACATTTACAGGTTGGTTTCTCTCTAACTTTCTCAGGCATCGTCTCTCTCTTTGGGAACTCCCTGCTCCTGCTGGTGGCCTATCGGAAGAGATCCATGCTGAAGCCTGCCGAATTCTTCATCGTGAATCTGGCCGTCAGTGACCTGGGCATGACACTGACACTCTTCCCTCTGGCCGCCCCCTCCTTCTTTGCACACAGGTAGTTCAGCTGAAAGCCATTGCACTTCAAGTGGGTTGCCAATCTGAAGATCCTGCCTTGACCTGATGAATTCTCAGGGGGGACAAATTCAGGGGTTGTTTGGAGTAAATCTCATGGAATGAATCCAGTGTGAATGTGGAGAAAATACAGTGTTAATTCTTCTACAATAGGAAGTTATTCCCAGGGCCAGGCCTAAGACCTATGTTCAACAGTGAACTAAATGTAATGTGATATGGCTCCAGCTGTGGGAGTAGTCATTGCTTGTCTCCTCCTCTTCTCTAGCCAATACTCTCCTGAACACAAGTAGCTGCTGCTGGCCCTGCCATGGGCCCCATATGTGTGCTCTTCTCTGGACATAGCTTCCTTCTCATTCCCTGTGCTGACTCATACTGCTCCCCTTGCTGATCCTGGTTTGGCCATCAGACTTGCTGCTGCCAGCATATCGTTTGCAGGTTGCACATTGTCTCTACTACCCAACAAGGGGTGGACCTGCCGGGCTTTGAGAGTGACAGTCCAAATCCCTGTGACACTGCAGGGAACCACTGGGGCAGTGGAAGAAGCCAGAGTTGTCCCAAAGGAGTCAGTTACAGGACATAAACTGTAGATGCCTTGCCTTACGCCGTAGCAGGATGTTATGGCAGCAGGATTTGTAACTTAAAGTATTGCATGTCTCCGAACTAAGCTTTAATACAGATATTTTGGCTACATGCATTGTCCTTCCAAAACAGACCTGTTACATTCTTGTTCCTAGCTCTGGCACTGACCTGCTGCACAGCCTTGGGCAAATACCTTCATTTCTTTGTGCCCCAAAGAAAGTTGCCCCATCTATAAAATGTGGACAATGATCCTTCCTGACCTTTGTAAAGAGCTTTGGGAGCCGGATGAGAAGTATTAAGGACATGCTAGCTGTTTTTATTACTTCCCTACAACTGATACAAGGTCACAAGCCTGCCAGAAGAGCAGGACTGTGTCAATGAAATGCAGAGAAGGAACTGGAGGCCTCAGCTTAATATATTATATGAACACAAAGGGCTTGGTTTGACCTGATGATTTTTTCCTTCCAGGTGGCTGTTTGACCATGCAATGTGCACGTTTTATGCCTTCTGTGGAGTGTTTTTTGGCCTGTGCAGTCTAACCAGTCTCACAGTGCTAAGCACAGTTTGCTGCCTGAAGGTCTGTTACCCAACATATGGTAAGTGCTGAGATATGTTACCCTCTCCCTCCCTATGTTCCCTCAGCTCCTCTCAGTCTTCCACATTTTGTCAGTCACTCACAAATCCCTTGGCAATTCCCTGCTCTAAGAGCTTTCTATTAGGGAATGGATTCATCAAACAGTTTTCAAGATTACATTAATTACCACAAACAGTGATCCTGCAGCTAGTTGCTTTCCTTTTGTAAGATGCAAAATGTAAATGTATCATTATCCCAGCCACTATTTCATGCAATGCGATCAATCCAGCATGTTTTTGGAGGCATGGGTGGGAGCTAGTTACTTATATGTCTTATTTCACAGTCCCAAATTAGATGGAGCAATGAGTTAGGACACCGGGCCCAACTGGACACACGAGTGTGTCTTCTAGCAATCGAGAGATTGATTGGCTCCGTGAATCAGAAGTTACTTCCCAAAAACAACTCCCTAGGTGTGCTGGGGCATTTGCACTAATTATACTTACTTCATGCAGCTTCACTGTGTAAGGATCAGGCTGGGAAAGATTTCACAGCTGGTCTCAGAGGTAGGCAAGAATTTTACACCAGTTTGAGAGTCACTGGGTGCATCTATACGAGATGTTTTACTGTGCAGTAAAGCTAATTACTGTGCAGTAAGTATCTGTGTACCTGCAAATGCAAGTAGCATATTTATTTGAGATTACTTACTGCGCAGTAGCACACATGTAGATACCTGACTGGGAGCAAATGTGCTGCTGGGCAGCAGAAGACAGGAGATTGCTCTCTGCCCTCAGGAGCTGCCTGCTGCTGAGGATCTTTATTTCCCACAGTCACAGGGCCTGGGATGGGAGATCCTTCTCTCCTAGTGCCAGCTCTACAGTCGTGGGGCCAGTGCTAGGAGATCCTTTTGCGATCACAGAGTGGGGGCTAGGAGCTCCATGGTGCTGGGGCAGAGGGATACTGTCCCCACCCACGCTCTGGTGGTGGAGCCCACCCCAGCAGCAGGCAGCTCCCAAGGGCAGGGAGCAATATCCCAGGCTCTGCCAGGAGACAGCTGTCTTCTGGCCCCTGGGCTGGTACCCAAGGGGAGCCTAGAGCTCCCCCGGCAGCTGCAGGGGCCCACTGTAGGACTGCAGGGAGCGGGAGCAGTCTGCTGCTCAGAGCAGCAAATCTCCTCCTGCATCTCTGAACATGTAGACATGTGCCTCAAGAGTAAACTGTTCCCAGACTATTTGCACGTGTAAATGCACCCGCTCTGGCAGCTGAAGGAAGTTATTTAACATGGGCTTATGGCATAGCTGTCACTCACTCTGCCTTGACCTAGTGGCCATATTGCCTGTGTCCGATTTGGGAAGTTTCTTGTTTTATGGCTGCAAGTCTGCATTCAGATGCAAGTTTCATCTTATCATCACCATCAGCCTTATGCTTAGTGTTGTACAAGACTGAAAGAAAAGCCAGTTGCAGCCCCTGGTAAGTAGAGCTTGTCTAGTCCAAACTACTGCACAGCAGCAAATCAGAAATGTGTCAGGACCAACTTGCCTAAGATTGTACGTGCAAAAATATTCAGGCAGTTTCTGTTTCTGCACCTACTGAACAAGGCTGGACCTGAAGTCCTGTCAGCTTATAGGAGGATAATCATAGACTCAGCTTAGGATCAAGCAGCACACACAGATGTAGACTCAGTTCTGAATGTCTGGGCTTTTATCTGTTGCATCTATATCATATATGCAAGAAGGTCATATGCACTGTGGAAATTTCTCAGAGAAAACATGCATGTTCCTTGAGAGCCAAGGCAGTACACCATGGTGTCAATAGATGTGGTCCAGCTGAGTCACTCTTGTATTAAAAGGAAGCATTGTTGGCACTGTGTTATCTTCAAGAGTCCTTCAACCTTCAGAATCCACCCACATTCAAGATCTGAAATGACCCAGGTCACAGTACAAGGTGTGTCTTTACTGAGAGATGCCCATCCCAACACCCCAAGCAGTCTTGATGAAACTACTGAGAGCTCTGGGACAGAAGCAGGCCCTACAGTTTGCTAGGAGGTAGAGGTTTGTTAGAAGCTGAGCTGGTGCAGGGCAGGAAGTACCAGGGGTGCAAAGTTTTGTTGAGCTGCAAGGTCAGTTGTTTCATAGAAACTCCAAAAGACAGGGCTCGTAGGGCATAAACTCCACCTCAGTGCCACAGCAGGGAGAGCTCCATGTGTGCAGTTTCTTAAAACGGAAGAAATGGAGCTGCCATGGCTTGTATGCGTCTTATTCAGACGTGCAAACCTCCAGATCTTTTATGTTGATCCACCATAAATAGTATTTATTGGACTCTATTTAAATCATCAGTACTCTAGGATCAGATTGGCAGTAGGAAGAGTTATTTTCCTAGAGACAGACCATATTTTTACCTGAAAACAAGCTTAGGAGAAAACACGGGGTACAAATTGCACCCACAAAAGAGGGAGCTTCTGAAATTGCAGCCAAAGTGTTCAGCTCTCCTCCTGCAGGAGTTGCTCCTTTTTTGTCCTATTTAGGCAGCCGGACTTGCCCGCCTGCATATATCTTCACAGTGGCTTTTGGCTTACAGGCTGAAATATAAATATCATAAAAATGAAAGATATTAACTTGATTTGCAGACAGATTTTCCGAGATATATTCTCCCATAAATTCCTTTTGCTGTAGCCCAGAATGGATGCTGAGTGGGTATGGTAAGACCCAAATAGCAGGATTTCAGTCACCCCTTACGGTGGCATCCATCTTGTGACGGTGTCTGGCAGACTAGTGATTTAAACATGCTCATAACACAGTAACGCATTTCTAATACAGTGGGCCCAGGAAGGGACACCCAGGCTAGTTTACACAACAGTTTCTCAAAGGGTAATTGAATTCTGATCCCGAACTATTGTGTTTTGTTCATGACTTTGGCGAGAGCAGGATTGAGCTCTCTGGGAGGCTGTACCTTCGGGAGGGACAGCTCAAACCCCTGTTTTGCCACATTTAACCCTGCAGCTGCATATTCAAGAAGTCTGTTTTGCTGAGGCATAAGGATTTGCCTGCAAACTTTTGCAGGAATCTGAGTGGCGGCCACCTCAACATTCACTTGACCCTGGCTAATGACAGTCCAGTTTGTAGCTGGCATTGGAACGGACTCATCTCAGCTGCAGCCAGCACAAGGCTCTTGGGATTCCTTTTTATGGTTGCAGAAAGTATCACAAAAGGTGGAAGGAAAGATAAAGAATAATATTGGATGGGAAAAGGCAGCCAGGTACCAGCACCATCTCCCTCTGCAATTTCTGGTCTGACTCTTGAGATTTTTTCAGTGCTGCCTGCATGGCATCTTGAGCTTATCTGCCTGGCATGCACTTGTGCATTCTCCTCTAGGAAATGACTAATCTCAGCATATTTTTAATTGCGTAGATTCAAAATAAAAGTTATTCTTACATATGTCTGAAGATTTAGCTCTTTACAATTAAGCTCTTGGCAGAACAGAGGATGTAGGATTTAAGGGAGGGAGGGAAGAATTGAGAGACAGGGAGAAAAAGCCCAACCCACCCTTGTGCAGAACAATCTGGCTTTTATGAAAGCAGTTCTGATTATGATGCTGATTTGAATTGAAATAAAAAGACCCAATCTTCCTCTGCTCCTCTCCCCATTCCCAGATGCAATATCCCTTTGCCTGCTTCCCTAATCCTTCTTTCCAGCCGTGTTTAGGGGCTCTCAGATCTTTCAGCCTATAAACTCCTGAATGGCCCAAAATTTTTGGAACTGGAGGTGAAAGAGTTCAAGCCATCATCCATGGGGCCAATGAGGGCCTGAATAGAAAGGGCTTCATTTCAACACATTCTCCATATCATTATCAGCATCATCTACAGTGAAGACAGTATTTAGTATATCAATAATGGGTGCTGCATGGACAAAAGAAGTCACAGCTCTGACTTCAAAGGCTGCCCTGACTCCAAAGACAGTCCCTCTACCAGACAAAGGATAGGCAAGAGTGTTAAATAATCCAAATGCTGATGCCCTCCTGTCTTGCCTGTAAGACTATTATAAGTCAAGAATTAGTATAGCTCATTCTTGGGGTGCCTCCATTTTGCACAGTACAAACTTCAGGCTGAACAGACCCATTTTCCAAGTCACCGGGGTAATCGGGCATTGATTTACATGGACCCCGGGAGCAAAGAGGAAGCCAGGGCTATCCAGCCATTGCAGAAGTCTGGAACTGACTGGCATTTGCTGTGCAAACTGGAGCCTCCCTCTCTTCCCTGCTTCTCTGCTCTGTCAGCTGGGGACAGCAGTACGTGTATGCACATCTCCCAGGAGCCTCACAGAGTTTTATTAATTAATGTTCACGCAACTCTCTGGGCTCCTCTGAGGAACATCAGGCCCTGTTCTTTTCCAGCATTTCCCTTCTGAGCTAAAATAAAGCCAGCTGCTTTTGCTCTTGCTGAGGAAGGCCACGCCGTGCGCGTTTGCTGCAGCATCCTCCTGGCTGGACACAAGTCACAGGTGAATGGCAGGCAGCTCTGGCTGTTTGCCCAAAGCCTGACACTTCGGCAGGGCTGCCTGTAGCCTTGCAGTTTCCATCATCCCCTTGTGCTGGGGGTTGCCTATAGTGAAGTGGAAAGAGTTCTGTTCTCAGCAGCTAACTGCCTGAAAGCCTGTTCTGTCCCATTTTGGCTCGCTGTGTCATGGGTAACAGGCACCTACACAGCAAGGAAAGACGCTCAATTGGTACAAGACCTCTCTGAAATGACTCTAGTCCTGGATGCTTGCAGAAAATAGTGAGGGGCGACTGTTGCTCTCTGTCCAGACTGCTCGCCCATGGATTCTCTCTCCCAAAGCTCACTCCCACCATGTGGGGATGCTGAGGAGAAACTTGAGATGCCGTGGCCTCAGCAGCCAAGGTGCAGAGGGTATCGTCATTAGGGACCTACTTCACTTGCAGCAAGGTGAAACCATTTTCGTGGCTTGCTTATGGCAGGAAGGGCCAATTTCACCGGCATTTTCTGGCGGCCCTGCCCCACACTGCAGATTGGTGGAGTGGCCCCGCCATCGCTGCAGCCAGTCAGTAAGTCTCAAGCACATGAATGGCTGCAGGGATTGCTGTGTTGTCCAAGTATCATGGTAAGGATTGGAAGTTTCTAAAACCATGTATTATATGAATAATACGCTGGTTTTTGGGAGGGGGTTGACTTCATAGAATCACAGAAAATTAGGGTTGCATTCCTGCACTGATCTGCAGGAATTTTCATGGGAAATCACGGCTGATGGACTATTTCCTGGTGATCACACATACTGCCATTTTTGGGGGGTTTCTGTGAAAAGTGTGAATTAAGTAGGTCACTAATCATCTCTTCCGATGAGAAAAAACTCCATCTCCCTCTGGCCAGATGAGACAAACGCCTTTATGAAGATGAAACTAGCTAAAGTAAAAGTGACGTTGGAGTGATGAACTTTCTGAGTGAGAAGATGGAAATACTTTAGAAACCTAGCTGCCACTAACACTGTGCCCTGAATTAAAGGAGGCTGCTAATGCAGGGTTCCCGCGGAGCCCTCACCGGAACTGAACACGTACATCACAGTGACTGTGAAAACTCTTCTCTTTCATTTACAAGTGGCGAGAAGGCTGAGACCCACCTTATCAAGCAGGCCTGACGCTACTGTGCCTCCAGGTGGGCTGTCTGCCCCTCGCTGGGTCTGCGTATGAGCTGTGCAGCATCACAAGAGCTTCAGTAATTCCAGAACACAGCACTGTTCTCCGAATAGCCGCCAGGAGCACCTTGCCTTCAAGGCTTCAGAGACTGCCCAAGATACCTCAAAGCATGCCTCTCTGTAACAATGACCCTGTCTCCACAGCTGTACTCCTCCCTGAACTTGGAAGTTGCCAGGCTTCAGGGTGAGGCTGGCAATAGGGCCAAGACTATGGAACTCCTTACTGGAGAATGTGAAGATGCCCACTGATTGCATGCTAAGAACCTAGAGGTACTACCACACGACCAAGATAGTGTATATGTTCAGGTTGATTTTATGTCAATTAAGTGTGCAACCAAATGTATTTTTTTGAAAATATGAGCCTCATATCTACTAATCTGTGTTTTGTAACAGTCTTGAACAAACAGTGATGATCACTAGTCAGCTGGGAAAAAGACCAAATTCAAAAAACACATCAAATGATGTCCTGCATACAGAAAACCCCAGAAAACAATCTGTTGCAGGTACACATAGTATCAGCCTTCAGGGCATGCACATTTGGTTTCTATTCTGAATTCCATTCATTGTACATGGCAGATATCCAAGAGTCACATTATTCTTTTACTACAATCAATATTGCTATAGTATTACTTTGGCAGTATGCGTGGGGGGCATAATCAGCGTATGGATGAATCAACAGCAGATTAACACTGAAACATGCAGATCCAGCCCTCCAGGCTGGAGCTTTCCACTGACGTTGCCCTTAAGGGACTTCTACTACAGGGCTTCCAAAGAGATTTGCAGGTGCAGCTGTTTGCATGAAACCCTACATACATACATACCCAAAGAGCCCTCTGTGTGCAGACCATTTACTGCCTGAATATGTGCTCCTAAAAAGAACTGCACGCTCAAAAACCTGCATTTCCCAAAGCCCTTTGAAAACCTGAACCAGAAACCGCAAGTTTTAGGACCCCAAACTTACATTTTTGTCTAAACCCTTAGTACATTTGCCACATTTTCTCAAACCAGTTGCTTTGCAAATGAAAACTGAAAACATTAGGGAAGGGGTAGCTGGGTCTTTTAAAACAAGAGTCAGGAGTACATTCACTGCCTGGAAGGAAAGAAACCTGCATCAAAGAGCACAGAATGAGGGTGCAAGAAATATGTTGCCTCTCCTTAGCTCAGCTGTATCTCTCTCTTTTGCAGGCAATAAATTCTCTCCCACCCATGCTGGCATCCTGTTACTGTGCGTCTGGGCCTATGCACTTGCCTTTGCTATAGCACCGCTAGCTGACTGGGGCAGTTATGGACCAGAGCCCTACGGAACAGCCTGCTGCATTACGTGGAAAGCTTCGACCAGAGAGGCAGTGGTCTATGTCGTGGCTCTCTTCATCTTCTGTTACATCATCCCCTGTCTCCTGATTGTCGTCTCCTACTCACTCATCCTTTGGACTGTGAAAGTGTCCCGAAGAGCAGTGAAGCAACATATGTCTGCACAGAGCAAAAACAACAGTGTGCACAGCCTGATTGTAAAGGTAGGAAAGTGGGGTAGGGCAGGGGACATTGCTGGGAGAGCTCTCACCACATGTGGGAAGACTCTTAACTGAGGAGATGCAGAGGCTCACTGGCCTGGGATGCAGGACGCTTGGGTTCTGCTCCGAGCTCAGCCACAGATTTCCTCTGAGCTGAGGCAGGCCCCTATCCCTCTCATTGCCTTCAGTTCTTCAGCTGAAAATGGGAACCACGATGCTTCTTTACTTTTGTGAAGCCCCTTGAGATCTGTGTGTGTAGAGCACAAAGTTTGATCATATATAAAAAAGCAGCTGGGGGTAGCTGTGAATTTGGACTAGCTGCGTTTCTGAGGAGGTTCACATTTCAAGCCAGTTGGGAACAAAATTCTGCAGCTCAAGCACAACTTCTAGTATAAGCAGGGACATAGGCTATGGAGCCTGTTTCCTTGGTATTGCAGCAACATCAGAAAGCATCATGCACTTCGTATCTTCCTTCCACTGTTCATTGATCACCCACTAGTTTAATGCTCAATACATCCCTTCTGGGTTTGGGGTCCTGGTAGGTGATCTAAGAGGCTTTCACCATCTCTCACTATTGTGATATCCAAGAGGAGCTGAACTCCCAACCCCAGTCCCTAACTAGAGGTGACACAGGATTACTTGCCTTAGTGCATTAGGTCACTGCCGCTTCAAGTCTAGTATTCCTCTTTTGACAGCAGCCAGTATCTGATGCTACACCCAGTTCTGTACATGCCCAGTTAAGCAACACACACACGGGCAATTCCTTCCAAACTTCACCAGTGATTGCCAAAAATATGAGGTTTCATTACCCTCCTGTTATCAATGCCAGGCGCCATCAGGTGATACGCCTCCACCACTGCTGAGGGAGGGTTCGAGGGACAAGTTAAATGTACAAATGCATGCCAAATTTTCATGTGCAATTACATATGCAGATGGCTGATTGATTCTGTCAGGCACATAATTACCAGGTTAAGGTGCACACGTGCAGTGAATGCACACATATTTACAAATGACACAGTATCTACAGGCACAGAATCTCATCTTAGAACGTCCCCAAAAACTCAACAGAAAAGCAGTAGAAAGCTACAAAAGCTGAACCTGATTGCTCCTCACTAGTACTGGGCCCAAAGCCAAAGCTGAAGATGCCACATTCCAAATTTTTGTTAAAACTGGATTTGCACTTGAATCCAGATTTTGCAGCTCTGTCCCATCTCTTTCATTTCCAAAAGAAAAAAAAAATACATATATCAGTGTCCAAACGCCCCCAAAATGCTTTGGCAGCTGAGAAGGATGCCTGAGGATTTGGAAAATGCAACTAATAAATAATTGAGAATGTGAAAATAGGAAGGGAGAGAGACAGCTAGTGCCGTTTCCCTGCACAGTGACACATGAATGAAACATGCAGAATCAGGACAGGTACAAATCTCTCATTATATGTATAAAAAATAATCTTTTTTGAGGCTACTCACCTCTCCTCTGATATTAACCAGGCACACGACATGATGGGGGAAAGCATATTATATATAAAAATAAAAGGAAAGTACAAGTCAAAGGTTGGGAAGCCCAGCTTATCTTGTGACAGCGATGTGACAGGCTCCTCCCAGAGCTGCCTTTATTTGTCAAGAAGAGCATTGTCCTTTATTCTGGAGAAACTTGGAGTCAGGCTGGCAAAGCCACCGTCACTGGTGACAGATGGAGGCTTCTTCCTGGGGGTGATACTTGCACACACTAAGGTCTTGCTCACTGATTCAAATGCTGACTTGTTTGGAGCACCGAGCCAGGCACCTGCTTGAAGCTGCATCTGTGATCGACAATCCCTTGATTCGAGGATGATCTCTGTGGCGGGCCAGTAGGGGATCCCCCAGTAGGGGGTGCTCCTGTGTTGAGCCACCCACCTCACTTCATCCGACCACCTTCCAGGCTCCGAGTGCCTCCTAAGGGGTGCCTCACATCTGGCTGACCCCCTTCCTGGAGCACACCTGCAAGCCTACAGATAACGCCACCACTACCGAGGATCTGGACTGATCTTGGCTCTGTGCCCCCTGGGAAACACAGGCCTAGTAGTCCTTGCGGGGTTCTCGACCCACTGCAAGGACTCGGGGTGCTTCTCTCATCTGAAGCACAAATAATGGTCTCCCTTAGTCAGCCAAACCAAGGGGATCCCAAGGCATAATCTAGACCCTCTCCCAATAAGTCTCCCATGCTAGGTACAGAGGAGAACTTTATTCATTACAAGGAATAGGTTTAGAATAGGGTACAGGGTAGAGCACTATCGGAGAAATACCTAAGAACAAACAGTGGTATGGCAGCCTTTGATCATGCATCTGAGTTACTGCAAGCTATATATCTAGTTAGATCTCGAGCAGCTTACTCACAAGTACCATCCAGAGGCAGGTGGAGATTCCCTCTGGAGGAAAGCAGATCCTTGAACATGAGTTTCAAGAGAGAGAGCAAGTTTCAGATGGTCCAGCTTCTCTGAGAGTTTTCATCATGGCTGCTGCCCCACCTCCTGGGCAGTCCTTAACTTATATAGACCTTATGGCCTCATTTACCTGATCGAATGAAGGCCAGCAGCTGTTGGCTGTTGGCCAGCCAACCAATTTGAAATGCATCACTGATTGCCAGGTAGACTGGCAGGGTCTCTAGCCCCCTCCCAGTCAGGATGACATTGCTTAGAACAATAGGGAGTTTAAACCCCCACCCAGGCGTGTGAGGCCAGTCATGTAGGCAGAAAGAGCGGGTTTCTCCCTCCCTCAGGAATGTATCCAGCTCAGGTTAGAACTCAGGGTTACCTGAAGCTAATGGGGCCAGAGGTGTCTGCCCTCTGCAGTGACCATGGTAACCAAATTGTCAGACTGGTCATCCGCCTTATGGCAGAGTTTGGGGAGAGACAGAGATGGCATTCTGCCACAGTCTCTACCACAGCTCAGTGATGTCGCCTGAGATAATTTAAGAGTTCAGTCTGGAGCCACAGATCCATCCACAGAAGTTGCAGGCCTTTCTGCAGGGAAGAGTAGGTTGCAGGCTGGGATTCCTTTCCTTTTTCTTCCTTCACTCTCTTCTGTGCTTTGAGAGCAGGGCGCGATCTCAAAATGGGCTGCCACTTGGTCAAGGTTGCAGCACTATTGAAGTCAGTTCGCAGCCAGCTCCCCCAACTCTTGATGCCGATGTCCAGTTTCTTGAGGTACTCCTTCAGTGTGCCCTTGCAGCATTTCTTTTTGCCACTGAGAGACCTCAGGCTGTTTGGATGGTCACACTGCTGGGGTCATCTGGCCCCAGTTGTCTTTCCTGCCTAGTGCAGGGGGGCTGGACCCAATGATCTTGCGAAGTTCCTTCTAGACTCTAACAATCTATGAATCTATAAGCTGGGAGCAGAAGCACTTGTTTTGGGAGTCAAGAGTCAGGCACAATGTCCAGTCCAGTGGAGTTGGTGCTTGAGGATCACTGACTCAGTGCTGGTAACACTGGCTTCTGTGAGGCTGCTGGCATTGTGTGGCAGTCTGCCCACTTGATGTGGAGGATTTTCCAGATGCATGATTGGTGATACCTCTCTAGGCTCTTGAGATGGTGGATAGTAGGTCCACGTTTCACATCCGTAGCAGAGAGTGGGGTTGATGATGTAGACCTAGATCTTGAACCTGAATCAATATAGTGTATTTGTAGCATTTATGATGAGCATTTGTAGCAAAGGATGAGACTGGTTTAAGGCTTCTGGAAGAAGGAAGAGAGGGTGTTTACCAAGCTGGATTAATTCTCCAGGTGTTTACACTCGGGCTGCTAATAATACATCTCTCCTCCTTATTTAAAGCCATCAGATGAACGTGCTTGTGTTTCAGATTACACTGGAAATAATAAAAGCTGCCTTCATGACTCATTGTTCCCCAGACTGTGAGCCAATATTGTAATTTAACAAAAATCTGTCAAAAGTAGAGAAGATATAGATTAGCATAGATATAGTCCAGCATAGACTCAAAACAAGTGTTTGCGCATTTGTGCATCAGTGAAGAAAGATGGAGGTGGAATCCCAAGACTGGCATGCTCCAGGCTCTTTGGGGAAGGGGCTGTCTCTCCCTGCGCCCAATGGGGCCCTGAGCTCAGGCAGGGCTTCTTGATGCTTCCATTATACAATTAACAGCTAATCATGCCTGTCTGAACCCACTCATTACATGCATTCCCCCAGTGCTTTTTGTCTTTATAGCTCAAAACACCAAGGAAAGTCTCAAGCTTCTTAACCTTCCCCCACTGCATTGTCAGCATGGAGTAGGACGGGACATGACTGAAGCAACTGAAAGCTTCATGCACTGAGCTGGAACATAATTTTTGTTGCGTCTGACCACCAGTTTAACCATGTAAAAGCTTCATTGTACCCCTATTCAAGCATCCTACAGCTTTCCAAACCACAAACCATGGGGGTCAGGCACACCATTTCAGGGCATTTGTATTCCAAGTTTCAAGTGTCACCAAGACCCCACAGTCAGCTGGAGCAAACAGGGAATCTTTCACCCACTGAAACACCACACTTTATTTTCAGGCACACAGTCTTTCTCAGGAACTATTTTTTCTTTAGCGATGTGTCCTGAACCCACAAAAATAATTTAGGAGTGGCATTTCACTTAAATCTGTGGCTGGCCTGGTAGGGTTGGAGCAGGAATACTGATAAAGAGGTACCTACTTAACTTTGCTGCCAGGGGTCTTGACTCACTATTGGCTCATTTCCCCCAGCCCCTTCCCTATTAGCTATGTTGCTGCAGGAAGGAAAGCACCCGAAATACTCAGTGCAGAATGCAGATCTATAAGCTTTATTCCTTATGAGTGTGTTTTGGACACGTGCAAGAGTTCCTGGTGCTGAGCTTGGATGATTTGAATGAGGTTCCAGCTCAGCTCATAAAGGGCTGGGGCTGGGACTGGAGTTGGTTTTTGGGTCCAGGTTCAAACTGCAAGCCCCACCTCCTCCTTAGCATTTCCATGCGTTTAGGTCGGTGGTTTGACTGTAACTTGTGCGTATAACTGGCTTGGGGCACACTGCAGTGCACGGCCATGCCATGTCATTTTTCTTTCCCAGCTAAGCATTGCTGTATGCACTGGATTCCTGACTGCCTGGACCCCTTATGCCATCGTTGCCATGTGGGCAGCCTTCGGAGATGCCAGCCAGGTCCCAGTTCTTGCCTTTGTGATCTGTGCTGTGTTTGCCAAGTCCTCCACACTCTACAACCCTCTGGTGTATCTGCTCTTCAAACCTAACTTCCAGAAATTTCTCTCCAAAGACCTGTCGCTGCTGCAGGCCATCCGCGCCATCCTCTGCTGCAGCCGCCAAAGCATTGTCACACTCCAGTCCTTCCCCACCAGAGAAGGCAGGACATCTGTCCGCTTCTCCACAGCCTTCGCCGACCGCCAAGGGCCCTGCAGGAACTGCAGTGACACCTTTGAATGTTTCCGTAACTACCCCAGGTGCTACCAATTCACCCAGAGTCCCAATGCCATGCCCAGACACCATCCTCTGAGCTTCCTGACAGATGGGGGTACTTGCCAGCCAGCTCTGAAAAGGACCATGCAGGTCATGGTTCTGGTTACAAGGAAGAAGTCAGGCATGGGGACAATGAATGTAGCAGGAGAAGTCCTGCCTTCAGATATTGTGAAAGATCTTCTCTGAGCATTCAGAGAGCCCTACAGCTCCTGGGCTTGGCTAGGTCTCCAGGCAATAGCCAGCTGGGAACAGTTCAGGAATCTCTATTGTGTTCATCTGATGGGTCCCAAAGCATGTTTTGCAGATGAGGTGATACAGCAAACTCGAAAGCAGCCTTACCTCGCCTTCCATTTTTGCTGTCGCAACTTGTGTTCACAACTTGCACCAGTAAAAATGGATGCCAGTGTCTGAAGAATCTGGCCCTGGTAGAATTACATGCTGCATTTTCCAACAAATATGCTCTCAGGGCACTAGATTCCCTCCACCCCATATTATGGTGCTTTTGCGACCAAGCCTGACCTTGGTTCTCTTGAGAAGCATTGTCCAGCACAAAGGTCTAGGAGCTAGGAAGCCTTGAACTATGATCCTAGCTCCAACACTGACGCCTGTAGCCTTAGGCAAGTCAGTTTTCCCATCTGTAAATGGGGAATAACACCACTTACCTACCTCATTGAGGGTTGTAAGATTAACAAGTCTGTGTTGGTGAAGGGTTATAAATCTGAAAAGCCCTAAGCATTATAGATCTCTCAAGAGACGCTACCCTGCGGTTAGCTGTATTACCCCATTCCCTCAATGCTACTGCAAATAACCACCACTCTATAATATAGAATAGGGGCCTGTCCTTAGAAGCAGGATTTGGCTCTAAAATAATCTCAGTGCAAGGTTCCAGGTGCCATTCCCCTGGAGCAGTGACTGTGGCTCCACAGCATCCTTTTTTGGTGGGTTTAAAGTGACAAAAACATCTGGGCTGTATTTGTCAACTGAGCTTTTAGTTTTTATTTAAAAATACTGTGTGGACAGCGCATCCCTAGGGGAAGCAACTGGGCTGGGGAGAGCAAAGAAGTCACTAAGACCCTGTTCCTAAGCTTAGTAAAAATCAATGGAAAGATTTTCCCTCAATTCTCCATCCCTATTCCTAACTAGATGTAGGGCCCTGCCATAGGGCAATCTATTAGGCAGAAGGCAATGGAAGCCAGGGGGCATTAGTCAGCGCATTCAGACTGTCCTATTGTTTTCTGTTCCCAAAACTCCATTTTGTCTGGAAGATGAGGATGGGCATCAGAGGCACAAAAGACAGACACTACAAATTTATAACAACTCCTCCAGAAAGTCCCGGAAGGCAAACAATTTGCTATAATATCTGGATATATACAGTAGGGCTGTGCAAAACGGCACTGTTCTGTTTCAAATTGAGTTTCAAGGTTTGAACAGAACAGCATTTTGTTTCAAATTGAGTTTCAAGTTGAAACAGTTGCTCCATTTCGCTTTCTCAAAACAGTGAGGCTGTTTCAACGCTGTTTCGATGTTTCGCCTGACCATCACCCGTGCTAGATAGGGCTAGGGATGGGAAGCTAGGCCAGCTGAGCTGACTTCCCATCCCCAGCCTGATCACAGCACTTGGGAGGGGAACTGAGCCCAGGCTCAGTTCCCTTCCCTTGTGCTGTGATCGGCTTCCCGCAGCCTGGCGGCACAAGATGGGGAGAGCCAGGCCTGTGCTCCCGGCTGCTGCTGGGAGTGCAGCCCTGGTTCTCCCCTGCCTCCCACCACCTCGCTGCTGGCTTCGAAACTCGAAACATTTTGAAAGTTTCATAACATTTTGACTAGCTTCATTTTGTTTTGAGGCTGTTTTGAAGCCCTTTGTTTCGATTCTATTTCACTGTTTCGAGATCAAAATGAGTCAAAACAGTGTTGATTGGAAACAGCCCGAGAAATTTTACAGAGCCCTAATGTACAGGACTTCCTAAACAAAATTACACACCAAGGCAGAGAAAATACATCCTGCTCCTTTGAGGAAATTCACAATAAATAATGAAGCTCTGCACATACCATTCTGGCAGTGCCACGTCCAAGAAAATCCAGACTAGAGAAGAGTGACAAGCTAGAAGACAATCAATGCCCCACTGGCAACTGGAGTTACATATCCCACCACATAAAAGAAACCATGCAAAGGAAATGCCCCAGGACGCACAGGAGCAACATGTTGGACACTAGATGCAGTGTGATAGGATACGGAAAACATTTTTAAGACCCCATAGAGACACACTGGTTCCCAGGAAGGCTAAACAAATGAGGAGCAAGAGAGAACAATACATGCTGGAGCTGCACCAGACCATGAGGGGACCACACACATACATTCTGGCTGCAGTGAAAGCAATACTTTTTGGAAGATCCCCCCTCGATACTGGAAGATAGACAACAAATATACTCTGTTTAGAAGACAGAGAAAGGAAGAATGGAAAAAGATACAATATGTTTAACAGGTAAGGGCCAAATTCGATACCTGGCTCACACTGAATAGTAACAGCGTAGTCACTCGTTTTAGCAGGGCTTTGCATGGCATAAGGTTCTACTTAATGTGAGCGAGAGGGGACAAGATTTGGCCCCGGTAAACAAACTGTCTCATCTACTGGAGTGCCAGAGCATCTCTGATGTGATGAGAATTGCTCACAGTATCTGCACTAATATGCAGGCAATCATATGCCTAAGAAACCCCCATGAAATATGGAAGCTGCTTCTAGAATCATTAACCAAGTGCAATTAAATGAGATTACAACATTCTCTCCCCTCTCATGCCTTTTAACATAGAGCACAGTACTGGGAGTCCCCTTTGCAGCTTCTATTTTCAGCCCTTGCATCATCTTGGGAGAGTCACAAAACTGCACTGTGCCAGAGTTTCTTTATCTGTAGGGTAGCAGTGGATGCAATCACTGTTTCTGAAGCTGTTTTAGATGCTCAGATGTCAGCATGAAGCCAGTCTCAAGGTCAGGGAGCTGTGCTGCTCAGAATCCAGCCCCCTTTGCTTTTACACCATGTTTATCCACAATGGAAATCACGATGGGGGGAACAACACAGTTCCTTTCCTCACAGATTTCACGCTGCTTTGCAATCAGTCAGCCTTTAAGTGAGTCTCAGCACACCCTGTGAGGTCAGCGAGGCTTGTGACACCCATCCACAGATGTGCAGAGAGGTGAGGGGACAGGCTTAACATCATGGAGAGAGCAGTAGGAGAGAGAGGAATAAACCCCAGTTCCCTGGAGCAGAGTTGGAGCATGTTTTTCCCCGTTATAGGTAATGAGATAAACATAACAGTAGTTTCCCACACCCATGTTTCAGTATCATTCATAAACTACACGGCTCCGCAGTCTGTTCAGCAGCATGGCGGAGGGAGGGGTGTTCAACCACTGAAGCGCTTAACCAGAATGGTATACTATTTTCTCTCTTGAGCTACTGGAAAAGACCATCTCATATAGACAGTGCCACTGTGATAGCATATTGCTCTGTATTCCTTCCACAGTGCACAATAAATTACTTGTCTTCTGTATTCTGCAATCAGATTCTTATCTTGTTCTGCTGGATTCGACTCTCCACATACAGATATTACTATTCTAGTAGGCACTTTGTGAGCAGTGAAATATTGTTGTCTTTACTTAGAACTAATATAGCAGTATCTTCTACTCAAAGAGCACAGAGCACTTTAAAATTATTTAATTTGCTGATACTCCCTTAAGAAAGAACAGTATTCTCCCCAGTTTACAGACAACCGAGGCACGAGGAGCAGAAGTGACTCATCCAAGATCACACAGCAGGGCTGGGAATACAAGTCCGGCCTCCCAATTCCAAGCTCTGTGCATTGACCATATTTCTGTTCAAGTTCATAATACTGATCCAAAGGTGCCTTAAATCTCTAAGGCTAAGAATGGCCATGGGATCGAAGAGGAAACCATGTCGAACGCCCCCACTGAGAGGGAATTACTCTCTGTGCGGAAACCAGGAAGAAGGCAATGGTAACATAAAATACTATCCAGAAGTGTCTTTAATTTCATATTGGATGTGAGTCTTGCACAAGAGAAATCTGTGGGTGCAACATTTCCACTAAATAATCTCACCCACTTCAACAGTGCTTCTTGCATCAGTGTAATATCATCCCAAGGAAAGCAACATCCAAAGGTGGCAAGATGAAGAGACCTATGGAAATAGCTGGTTAAATGAAAACTGGTATCAGAAATTCAGCTGTGAAAGTTACACCTGTTGATCTAGATGGCTGCAGAGGGAAACCTCTGATCCGCCCATGCCTAGGAGAGAAAAGGGGGTTCAGGCGACTGCCCTGCCCCTGACTGAGCTGCAATCGGTTTGTTTTTCCTCACCCCACCAAGCAGATCGTCATGATCTGCAACGGCCTCCAGGGCCCAAACATCTTCACTGTCTTCTGTGAGTTCTTCACTTGTCATTTCAATCCTTGACAGAACTGACACACCTTCCCGCCCCCTTTTCAATGAATATAGAACAAGGCACTATGCAAATGCACAAGCGACTTATACAGAAGAATCCAGAGCGATAACACTTTAGATGTGTCAACCAGATACTGTACAAGCTGTAAACATTCCCAGAAGGGACAGAGGGCTGGAGCCAAGAAGAACAGATAATGTGCAAGGGAATAGGATCACGGGGGGATGGATAGAAGACACCTACTCCTCATCACCTAGGGTAGCACCTTGGCCCGACTGAAACAAATAGCAGAACTCCCATTACTTTGATGGGGTTGGGATTTTGACCCCATACCTCCCACTCTAAAACCCATAAACAACAGTTCCCTACTGTGTATCTTCTAGAGGCTGTGTCTCCTCGAGGCTTGAAGAGGATGACATAGGCAGGCACTATTTAAGAGTCAGGGTGTTAGCCCCAGTGGTGTGGCCCCATTCCAGCTTGGGTCATTATATTCTTCGTACCTTTATTCCCTTGGCAACTCCCAGTAAATATAGTACCCTTCATGTCCTTTCCTTAGACTATTGTGTAGTGTTGCTATGGATTGTTGAAGAGTTGCTGCACTTTAACCCAGAGGTGACTGCACTTCTGCGGCAGGCAAAATGATGACTGTATATCCAGTCAATCTAGTCAGCAAGGCTTGTAAAAGCACTTTGGGATCCAGCTAGACTGAAGGTGCTTTCTACATGTATGATCATTATCAGCTACTGCTGCGTAAATATAACTAGCATGTGATAGCATGACTGTCATGTAAAAGGTAGCTCATGCTTTTGTCTGTTAGTGGTCTCTACTTAGCCACTTCTTCTAGCAATTTCCCCATGATGTGAGTGGGTCTATGAGCCGGAACGGGTCTCAGATTTTCAGAACTGGCTGCACTGTTATACCCCCAGACACTGTGATATCATGTATGTGCACAGGATGTGTCTGTGCAAATGATCAGTTAGAGAACAGGATTTATGCACTGTGGAACAGCAATAACTGTGAAGTCAAGTTAGGTGCAAAATTTTGGAAGTCTGGGCTTTGTTTTCTAACTTATACTATGCAAAAATAAAAAATCTTGCAATATTTGCAAAAGCTGCAAAAACAAAATCAGGGCAGCAAGTGAAAGAAACAAAAACCAACAAAACAAAGATAACAAATTTCAACTGTTTGCAAACATTTATAAGTGTTAGACACTTTGACCAGTCAAGACTGAAAATCCCATTCAAGCCAGGTCAAGACATAGTCACCAATTTCCACACAAATATCTAGGGCTACCATTGTGAATGCCCACTACAATCGTACGCCTGGCACATGAGGAAATAATAAATACTCTACTTCTCTGTTAAATATTCATTGTCTTGCAGAAATTGTACATTTTTAAAATAAATTTGCTCATGAAAAACTTGCATTAAACTCACTTCAATTAAGTGTCAGCCTGGTAGTAGCCAATATAAGAGAGAGCTCTCCATCTTCTGCTAAACTAATATAGCTGCTAATGCGCATCCCCCCAGGCATGTGAATATGGAAACATTTCAGAATTGTGGGTTAATACTGATGTATCAGCAAGATGGTAGGAATGGTGCATTTGTCAACGGTACAAGGAATTGTAGGAGGGAATTCAATTCTTCTCTAAAATCTCAGTCCCACAGAAAGGCCAAATCCCCAGTCAGGTCATTAGAAGGGAGTTTCACCCTTCACCACAACCCCATAGACCCTTTGCCAAATTCTCCCATCGGTGTAAATGAGACAAAACTGCAGTGAAGTTAAGGGGTGCCACCAGTATAGTGAATCAGGTCCATTAACATAAAACTGCATTGTACGCTTCAGCCAATGGAACGCTTAGTTACCAAATGTTTCAGTTTGGCCCAAATTCTGGTGGACCAATACAGGATCGTTCCCTGTATTTTATTCTTCAGGGCTCTGTCTAGCCCACTTCCCTTGAGAGACTACTCCACTGTCCAATCGATCTCTCCAGTAGGAAATAGCTCCTCATATTCAGACTAAAATAGCAACACGGAAGCAAGTCTGGGCTCCCTCCCTGGGAGCAGAGACGGGCTGAGAAGGAGCCAAGCATGCTCATTTTGAATGCAGCGATGCCAGCGAGATGACGACTCTGAAAGGAGGGGAGGGGTAGTTGCACATGTTACTCTTCATAACTCCTTCTATTAAAATTGCACCTAAAGATCACAAGTAAGACCTGGACCTCGGTTGATGGGACACCGCCTGCCTCAAAGAGCTTATGAGGGGAGGGAGAGGCAACAGAAACAGAGGTGAACCCCAAGCAGGTCAGTAGAGCTGGGAGCAGTTCTGCACTCCCTAGTCTCAGCCTGGGGTCTCACCACTAGGCTGCAGCATCTCTGTGCCACCCTGTCTTAAAATAAAGCAGCTTCACTGTTGGAAAAAGAGCTCCTTTTCTAGGCCACCTCTGTGTGATCAGTCGCATCTGGCTACACGGGACCTTTCACAGCTGCTGCTGCAAGTGCCCTTGATCAATGATGCGTAGATGTTTGAGGACACCCACTTGCCTTCCAGGCAGGGGAAAAACAATCCCGAGCTGACAACTCATTTTTGTTTTGGGGCAAGACACAAGCATTTCCTACCATCTTCTGAACCAGCAAGCAGACCAGGCCATCTGGTGTGATGGGCCTGAATGGGTGACCATCTGCTACCACTGACCCCAGGCCTACTGCAGTGCTCACTTGGCACGGCTCTGTGAACACTCCCGTGGGTGGCTCTGTTGCCGTTTCCAAAAGGTAGAAGAGACGGGGAATGTGAGTTGGCCCATAGCCTTGCACCTCCTCACCATGTGCCTTGATATGCACAGCTCCCAGGACACGATGCTATTCACACAAACACATGCTGAATTCACCTGAGTTCTGCTCCCAGAGAGGTTACTTCTCGGTCCTACCTACGAAACAGAGGCTCTTGGAAGCAGCCTGGGAAGGAAGACATGACCCAGCTCTCAGCACAAGGGCACAGAGTTGAGGAGGGATGCTGGCTGGACTCCAGATCCCACAGGGACCATAACAGAATTTCATTTCCCACAGGCTTGTTCCAGTTTACCTCACCTCTTTCCTTCTGGGCTCTGTTCTGGCCAGACAATTAACTAAACTTCATTTGAGATAAATGCACAGCAGCTGCGGAGTGCCTGGTACCGGCTGCCTGCTGCTTTTCTCCCAGATGCTGGTAATTAAGGCTAATTACAGAAGATCAAGACCTTGGAACAAATCCCTGTTCCTTCCAAACCCTGGGTTGTTCCTTATCTCCTAGCACTAAGTTCTCTGCTTGGTGCCCCCTTCCTAGTCTATGACTCAGTCATGGTCCCCAGGAGTAAATGAATCCTGACCTCTGTGGCCCTTGCATCTGAAGAGAGCAGTTTTTGGTTCCAGTAGACCCAGAGTTATACAAGTCCAAACCCATAGGGCGAGAGGGGTTAACCACAGTTGAGTTTCCCTTGCAGAGCTGCAGAACTGGCTGCCTGGCAGGAGGGTTCAGCCCCTTGCTGGGACCGGCCACTGCTTGACTGCTTGTTTTACACAGCCCTTTTGGAGCAGACCGTGTGGTGTCTTTTCCCTTTGCCCCCCATGCTGCCTGCTCGCTCACTCTGCCACCTAACACAAACCATGGTGGGAACAGTTTGCCCTTAAAATACTGCTGCAATGGTGATAACTCCATAGCTGATGGTCTCTCCTGACGATTTTCTCCCCACTGCCTGATTCTCACCCCATTTGATTTCTGCCAGCCAGAGCACTCAGCCACCTTGTTAGTTTGGACAGTGTTGATCTAGCTATGAGCCAACATTTCTGCTCTCAAGGAAACAGCTTATCTGCTTTCCCCCTTTTGACCAAGGCAGATGGGATGACAGAAGCCACATTTTCAGGCCTGCAATTAGAGAGCTAATGGACATGGCATATGCTGCTCATTTTGAGGTAGGCAACATTAATCAGGACTCCTAAAGTGTGTCAGGCCCTTTTCACCCCAGAAAAGCAGCTCAGGAGCACTTCAGCTTCTCACCTGAGCTAGTCTAAGTTTATACCTGGAAAGGAAACCAGGCCTGAAGTTGCTTCTGAACAACTGATCCTCCTGGTTGCCTGGACAGGAGTTTGTCCCTCCGGATAGTTAATATCTGCTCCACTCTGACCTGCAGGGCTTTATTTCAAAACTTAGCATGTTTTCGACTAACCCTGAGGAAAAGGGCTGTGGTTCTGGACCAACTGAAAGAAACTAGCTTATCTCTAGAGCCAGTAGGCTGCATCCCTAGGAGCAGCACAACTTTTCCCTAAAATTAAAGGATTAAACTTTTCCTCTTGGGCCTAGTGAAACTCCACTGAAAACCCTCTCCACCTTGGAGCTGCCTACATGAATTACAGCTGCCGTCTTTACTGCCTCAGGCACATTGCAACCAGCTTTATTTCCTTGCCTTGACGACTGTCAGATTGTTGCAAAAATCAAGACATAAAACATGCAGAGAGGCCTGTCTTGTTCTGTCAGCACCCACGCGCACACATACGTACACACACCCTTCCTCCTTTCCTACCGCTCTTGTCATGCCAGAAGATCCCAAAGTACACACAGTGACAAGACAACTTGTTAGACACCTTGAGCGCCTCCTTTCCTCCTTCAAGTGAGATTAAATCTTGGGTTATTTGCTTAGAGCATTTAGCTTAGGTGCTGTTCGTGCCCCCGGGAGGAACAATACTTTATGCAGGTACATTCAACCTCTCAAGGATATTGACAATCTTAATCCATCTCCTGCCATCTCAAGGGAATCGGTGTCATTTGTGTGTCATTTATCTCCTGCCACTCGGTGCCAAAAACAGACTGCTATTTTAGGAGGCTGGATTCCCAGCATATGGCATCAGAGAAGTCGCATCTTGAAATGAGACTAGCCCTTCAAGAGGTTTCACTCTGTAATCCAGGGTGTCTTTATTGTCTCATATCAACATCCGCATAAGGGCATGTGGTCTGTTGTGCCCTGGATGCTCACATGAGACACCGATGCACTTACAGATAAGCAGAGGAGGAAGAGGGCCCAGTATTACGCTTGGTCAATCTGGGGAGTGTAACAGGGAACCAACCCTGGCCCTGTTACCAGAAAGCAGGCCGGTCCCTTTAAGACCAGAACTTTCTGGGCACAGCCGCTGGCAGGGTAGGGGTTAAAAGCTGAGCCTGGCCGTCTAGTCAGGTGACCAGAAGGGGGCAGGCCAGAACTATAAAAACCCTGGGCCTGGTGACAGTTGGAGGCAGTGGCTAGGGAGGCTGTGTGTGGGAGTGTTGCAGAGAGGCTGGTCTGCTGTGAGAGGGCAACTCCTGATGACTCTCAGAGAATCAGTGGCAGTGCCACAAGGAGGAGTATCACAGACAGCAGGCAGGAGAAGCACCAAGCCAGGAAAAAATGTAAGCTGGCATACTGCCTTCTTCGATTTCTACTTTTTTTGTGGTTAGAGCCCATGGACTTAATGTTTATATATATATATATATATATATATATATATATATATATTATATATATATATATATATATATATATATATATATATATATATATATATATAATTATTATTATTTTTTTTGATTGATAAACTGGTGGTTTGTGGTTCAGGCTGTAGGGGAGGAGGAGGAGGCTTCATTAGCACCTTGGGGTACGGTCATAAAGGGCCTAATGCACTAGTGGGTGCAGCTGTATAGTGCCAGTAGCTCGGAGCTGGCTGCAGGACTTTGAAGCTGGGTCCCAGTGGAGGGATCTTGGCTAGTATAAGAAAGCTCTCAGCCTGAGGAGGCAGAAGACCCAATAACTTGGCATCTAGGGGGTGCAGTGTGACAAGGGGCCAGAAGGCCTGGCTTGTCTGTCTGTCTGTCGAGGACCACAGGCCCAAAGAGGAGAAGGAGCTAGAGCTTCCAAGTCAAACCCTACCTGGTGGGTTTAAACTGGTAGGTCTAGCTAGGGACAGATGGGGGGGTTAGGCCTCTGGTGGCTGAGGCAGTCTCCTGCTCATAAGAACACCTCAATAATATTTACATCAAGATGCGGCAGGCGAGTAAAAATGGGCTAAGATGGAATTGAAACATTAAGGGACTTCAAGGGTGCCCCTCATAGGCTGCACAAAAAAAAAAAAATGCCACTGGGAAGGCCAACCTGTTACAGGGAGCCAGAAGTTTTACTACTATTTCTGATCCTGATTATTTTGTTTGCAGGAGATGAATTGTAAGGCCTGAAGACCTGCTACGTCTCTTAGTCCATCTCCCTAGTGATACCGGGCTGTCACCTGGAACTTTCCAGGGTTCCGTCTGGTACAGTCTACATGTCCTGAAAAATGCTATCCATTTCCCTAGTAGATTTTGCTGCCAGGAAGTTTTGCTTAAATTCATCCTGTTAATCCAAGTTATCCCCCCTCCCTCTACCTGTCATACTGTCTTTTTCTCCTTGCTGTTTACCTCCTTCAAACATTAACAAAATTATTATATCGCTCCTCAGCCTTAGTTGCCTCTGCTACAGCTCTTCCATCAGGTCTACCTCAAACTTCCTTTCCATCTCCAAACTACTCAATTGTCACTTACCTTAACCCCTTGAGTAGCAATATGTGCTGTTAAACAGATGTGGAGTCTCACTTCAGAGGTGGCTTCATTTTAACAGTGGACAAATCCATAGCATGCACTGCCACATTGTGACATTTGTTAATAGGTTACAATAGAGTTCCTGCACCAATGACACTTAGACATGTGTGCAGATTTCTCACACAAATAGGTCTTCAGAGTGGGGATTTCTCCCAGGTGTGCATAAGTGCTCATAGTACCTCAGGCAGCAGTTAAGATTCCCAAGAACAAGCTGGGAGGGATTTTGCCTACTGAGAGACCACAGCTCCAGAGCTGTGATAACTCGAGGAGTGGAGGATGGGGTTTGTGCAGTGCCTCCAAAGCATCCTCTAGATGTGGGATTTTGGTGACTATGCTAATTCATCAGACCTACTGGGGAAGGTTACATATGACCTTGGCATGGGAGGCTAGATGCAGCCCTGCTTCAAATGGGTGCAATTCCATTGAATTCACTGGACTTGGGCCAGGGAGGAATTTGACCCCCACTTTGTGTTTAGCCACAGTTCCCACACTGATGCATTTTTAAAGAGGTGAAGCTTTAAATAAAAGGCAGTGAAGGTTAAAGGGGATGTTTCCAGATGGAGCCAGGGAGGGAGAGTCCAAGACGCCTAATCCTGTGGTGCAGATAAAGAGAATGGCAGATTCCAATAGGAGATGAAGGAAAAAAATCAAATCACACTGAGGATGAAGGTCCCAACTCCACTTCAATGCCAGCCAGCAACCACAACTCGTAGACAGGAAAATGGCTATCGCGGAGCTCACCTACATTTTGCATCTGACTTTGGAGCAAGCCCTCTTACTCGGGCAGCTTGAGACCTGTCCCAGTGCTGGTCAGGATGCAACAGCCTCATGTCTCCTTAAGTGCTACTCCCTTGTCCTTCTTCTGTCCTTTCCAGCAGGGGTGATTAGGCCGCTGCTGTTAGTGTCCTGCAATTAGTTTAACTGCTTTCTTATCATTCTTTGATGTTTTAATTTACCAGGCATCTTAATTTAAATACTAATCTGATGCTGCACAGCAAACCAACATGATTAATCAGTGCTTCACCCTGCAGAGGAAAGTGCCCTGGGGGTCAGTGGTTCAGTATGAAGGGAGGGTTGCATTGCTCAAGACCCCAAAGCTCTTTTCAGACACAGCCCCACTAGATTTTGCAGCAAAAAAGGGGGTCAACACTCCTTTGTGTTTACAGCATATGCTCCAGAGCTGGGTAGAGATTGCTGGCCCTGGAGCAAGGTCGGTAGAAGTATACCTGCCTCCCTCAGACAGCATCACTCTGCTCTCAGCATTGCCCTGATGCTCTGCACTCTCCTAGGAGCTAAAAGGTTAAATACAACTCAGTCTTTTTCCAAGCAGAGGCTCCAGGAGGAGCTGGGTATAAGAACCTGGTAAAAGTCCAATGATTTTTGCACCTAATATACTAGTACTTATCTGCCTCCTGGAGAGAGAGCTTGAAAGAGCAGCTAATGCTGCTAGTTGGATTGTTTCCCCCCACAGAATCACTCTGCACTGATGACAGAAATCCTAGTGCAGGTTTTGCAACTCCTCCATACAAAACAGCTTTGCCTCAACTCTTGCTTGAGGAAAGGCACCAGGGCTGACCTGTGGGGGACAGTCCACTAGGTCCACTGTGGGGCCTGCTCAATCGTGCAAACTTTGAACAAGAGCAATCCAAAATGAGAACTCCCAGGGAAAGCCAAGTCGTGCCTAGCTCACCTGTCTCCGATGCCACATCCACCCAGCGCGCTCTCTCCCACGGCCAGGTCCCAGCCACGTGTAGGCCAAGAGGTTCTAAATAACAACAATAAAAAAGGCACAGCTTGGATGTGGGTTGCATTCCAAGAAATCCCCTGGCATGACCTCCTCCTGCAGCGAGTACCAGGCAGTGATACCATTCACATCAAGCACTGTTTTTAGCTGGAGCAATTAACCCCCATAAGAAAGGCTAGTGTTGCATGTTTAGAGCTTAATAGCTTTAAATAAGCGAAGTTTAAACAAATTAAAAAGCCACCGCTTAAAAATGTGCTGCCACAGCAGAGCTGCTCAAATGGCAATTTCTTTGCATGCCTGGAGCACTTCCATTCATGCTGAGATTGAACATCAAATATATATTGAGCTCCCTTCCCCCGTCTGCTCAATGCCAGTTACTCGTGGTGTGCCCCTCAAACTGGCACACAGACTTGCTTTCTGATAACCAAACATGCCTGCTTTTGCCAGCCTACTTCATGGTGCCCAGCAAGGAACAGCAGCAGAGAATAGGCCCTCCGGAGATCAAGTCCTTTGCCATGGCTAAGTTCCAGGAGCTCTTGGGGTTGCAGTTAAATTGCATTAGCTGCTCTGGAATCCAACGCTGATCATGAGTGTGACGGTCGTTTGGGGTACAAGAACAGGCTGCCTTCTTTCTGTGTCCCTGGCACAGCTCTTTGCTCTCTCAAAGCCCCTTGCACACTGAAACTGTGAACGTGCTTTTCATATGTGGAGCTACAAATCTGTGATGCCTTGTGCTCGTTCCTTTGCTCTAACATCTGTTCTCATTCCATGCACCAGTGCAGACCAAGAGGAAGAAAGTCTAAAGGCAGCAACTGCAGAAGAAATGATGCGACAGTGATACAGCGATTTCAGAAGCATCTATGCAGAAGGTGTCCTTTCATTTGTTGTATTCATGTGAAAAAGCCAATGCTGCTGAAACCAAAGTGGGCCAAGAACAGGGATGTGGATAAAGATGTATAAAGACATAGTAGGGATCACAGAAACGTGGTGGGACTCATCGCATGACTGGGCGGTGAGTGTCAAGGGCTATAGGCTATACAGGAAGGACAGGATAGGAAGGAAAGGTGGAGGAGTAGCACTCTACATCAAGGAGGAATATACTTCCTCGTTAATTAGCATGGGGGTAGAGGGGGGGCACTCTGAGGTGCTCTGGGTTAGAGTAAAAGGCAGTCCAGGGGAGAGAGACTTAACGGTGGGAGTCTACTATAGACCTCCCAACCAGGGAGAAGAGCTCGACCTGGAATTCTTAGGTCAGCTCACAGAGGCAGTGAGGGCTAAGGATGTGGTCATCATGGGGGACCTGAACTTCCCAGACATCTGCTGGGAGGAGCAGTCAGCCAAGTCTGATCGCTCACGTCGGTTCTTAGCCAGACTGCAGGACCTCCATCTAACCCAGGAGGTGCACAGTCCCACCAGGGGAGACGCCTTGTTGGACCTAGTGCTGGCCACGGGTGATGACCTGGTGAGGGGGCTGCGGGTGATGGGCCACCTGGGAGACAGTGATCATCGCTTGCTGGAATTCACCATCCAGCGTAAGGTGGCAAAGGGCTGCAGCAAGGCAACAGCCCTAGACTTTAGGAGGGCTGACTTCAACAAGCTAAGGAGGATAGTTGGGGAAGCGCTGAGGACCCAGAGGGGAAGGGAATCAGATGTCGAAGGTGAGTGGTTGCTCCTTAAGGAGACGATCCTCCATGCCCAAAGGGAGGTAATCCCAACAAGGGTCAAAGGGAGCAGGAGGGCACATAAACCCCCATGGCTCACTAAGAGCATCCGGGAATGTCTCCTTGCTAAAAGGGAGGCATATACCCAATGGAGAGATGGGGTCATCGCCAAGAAGGACTATGTTATAGTCGCCCGAGGATGTAGGGGGGCAGTCAGGAGGGCCAAGGCAGAGTTGGAGATAGGACTAGCTTCCCGGATCAAGGACAATAAGAAGTCCTTCTTCAAATACATAGGGGGTAAAAAGAGGGTCCCGGGTAATGTGGGGCCCCTGCAGGACACGATGGGCAACTTAGTCATCACGCCAGATGACAAAGCTAACATATTTAACGATTTCTTTGCCTCTGTCTTCCTAAGTAGGGACCAGTTCAGCCACCTCCCTGCTGGGCCCCCCTCGGGCCCCGAGAGAGACACGCCTGGGCCAAGGGTTAGTGAGGAGTTAGTTAGGGTACTTCTGGAGAGGCTGGACGTGTTCAAGTCCGCTGGTCCGGACGATCTTCACCCTAGGGTTCTACAGGAACTGGCCAAGGTCATTGCGGGACCCCTGGCGCGGCTCTATGAGCACTCGTGGTGCTCTGGTGAGGTGCCGGAGGACTGGAAGAGGGCCAATGTGGTCCCTATCTTCAAAAAGGGAAAAAAAGAGGACCCGGGAAATTACAGGCCAGTTAGTCTGACCTCAATCCCGGGTAAGCTCTTTGAAAAAATTATCCTGGCACACATCCAGGAGGGCCTTGCGGGGGAATGCATGCTCAGGGGCAACCAACATGGGTTTATCAGTGGCAGGTCTTGTCAGACCAACCTGGTGGCCTTTTACGATCAGGTCACCAAATCATTAGACGCAGGGGTTGCTGTGGATGTAGTCTTTTTGGACTTCCGGAAGGCTTTCGACACTGTCTCTCACCCTGTCCTCATCAAAAAGCTGGGAGACTGTGGTGTCGATGCCCACACGGTCAAATGGGTCGCCAACTGGTTGGAGGGCTGCACCCAGAGGGTGGTAGTGGATGGGTTCTTCTCGACCTGGAAGGACGTGGGCAGTGGGGTTCCGCAGGGCTCGGTCCTCGGGCCCGCACTGTTCAACATCTTCATCAGTGACTTGGATGACGGGGTAGAAAGCACCCTGTTCAAGTTTGCTGATGACACTAAGATGTGGGGGGATGTGGGTGCACTAGAAGGGTGCAATAGGCTACAAGCTGACCTTGACAGGTTGCAACGGTGGGCGGATGAGAATAGGATGGGGTTTAACACTGATAAGTGCAAGGTGTTGCACATGGGGAGGAAGAACCGGCACCACACTTACAGGTTGGGGAACTCCCCTCTTGCCAGCACGGAGACGGAAAAGGATCTTGGAGTCGTCATTGACTCCACGATGAACATGGGCCGGCAGTGTGGGAAGGCAGTCAAGAAGGCCAATCGTACCCTGTCATGCATCCACAGATGCATCTCGAGCAGGTCCAGGGAGGTGATCCTCCCCCTCTATGCGGCACTGGTCAGGCCGCAGCTGGAGTACTGCGTCCAGTTCTGGGCGCCACACTTCAAGAGGGACGTGGACAATATGGAAAGAGTTCAGAGGAGGGCCACTCGTATGATCAGGGGTCAGCAGGGCAGGCCTTATGAGGAGAGGCTACGGGACCTGAACCTGTTTAGCCTCCACAAGAGAAGGCTAAGGGGGGACCTTGTGGCCTGCTACAAACTGGTCAGGGGGGATCAGCAGGTATTGGGGGAGTCCCTGTTCCCCCGTGCGCTGCCAGGAGTGACCAGGAATAACGGTCACAAACTGGCGGAGGGTAAGTTTAGATTAGATATTAGGAGGCACTACTTCACAGTCAGGGTGGCTAGGGCCTGGAACCAGCTTCCAGGGGAAGTGGTGCAGGCTCCTAGCCTGGGGATTTTTAAAAGGAAGTTAGATGAGCACCTTGCCGGGGTCATCTGACCCCGGTGCTCTTTCCTGCTAAGGCAGGGGGTCGGACTAGATGATCTACCTAGGTCCCTTCCGACTCTAGCTACTATGAAACTATGAAACTATGAAACTATGTTGCTGACTCCTGTTTTATGTGCTTCACCAGGAAAACACCTTTTCCCTTTGCTTGTGCACTTTTGTGCTAAATCAAAAATAAAACCGTCTATAAAGGTGATTTGCCATCAGGGGAATTTTGTACAGGAGTTTCCCCTGCTAAGTTGTCACAACTGACTTGGGTCATGTGTGTTCAATAGCACCCACAGCTACAAAGAAAGCTAAGTAGTAGCTATCTATCAGCTATGGCTGATTTGCTTTAAAAATAAGACCCTATTTTCTACCCAGACATTCAACATGGCATGACTGCCTGGACTGCTGTAGTGGTTAGAGGCCTCAAGATTGGGCACAGATGAAGGATTGTCATCTTTGTTGTCCCAATGGGGAGGAAAAAAGACAGAACGTAAGCAATTTGCCCAAGGCCACTCAAGAAGCTTGTTGTATAAGTACAATCGTAGAAAAATAGGGTTGGAAGGTATCTTAGGAGGTGGTCATCCACAGCTCAAGGTAAGATCATCCCTAAACCATCCAAGCCAAATGCCAAGCACCTGCCCTGAAAAATGATTGAACTCAGCTTCCAAATCCATCCTGTAGTAACTTCAACAAAGAGACCATTTTTCTACCTCTTGCATGACCCTAACTGAAATTGCTACCATCAGTAATGAACAAATGTTGCTTTCAATACTAATACCTAAGATGGTGTATTTATTTCCTTTAAGACAATTAGTCATGAATATGTCCATAATTATATTTATTTTGCTAAGCTCCACTATCCAGCTTATTCTAACACTACACTCAACATATCTACCTCTCTTCAGCAAGGATAGGAAAAGCTGTCCTCTGTCCAGGCTGAAATCTGGCTACAACAGTTATCTCTTTAATATACAACCATGGGATGCTGACAAATTCTGTACTTCAAATTTTTCATCACATCACATGACTTATAGGTGGAGCATCCCTCATCACATCACAGGGATCCAACCCGCTCTGGGATACACACAAGTAACCTGGATTCACATAACAGAGTTTAAGGCCTAGAAATCTGAAAAAAGAACTGAAACATTGTCCCGTTATCTGTCCTCGACAACTTTCAGTGTGAAGACAAGTAAAATGCAATGTAGTGGTGCCAACTGTCATAGCTCTGGCTGTGATCAAGAATACACTGATGGAGCACCGAAGGTGTATACCAGCTGAGGATCTAGCCTTTGGGTTCACCTGCAAGCTCGTTCTCACTCTTGCGCTCTCTCTCACTCTCTCTTTTTGGGAGAGCTGCTGTTTGAGTGTGGCATCAGACTGCTCAGTAACTGATACACTTTGGTTATTAAACATCTCCACTCTATTGCTGCCAGAAGCAGAATTACAACTCTGGAAATTTAGCCAACATACATTCACACACAAAGGCACTCGGTATGAATCCTTGCTACCCTCTAGTGGCAGGTACTTGTCTTTTAAACACAGAAATTTAACCTGTACTGGGCAAAGGACTTTTATTTACCCTGGACTGCAAAGTCTTGGTTTTGAAGGAAGCGTGGTCCACAGGGGCTAGGGACAGACATTGAAAAAGCCAGAACCTGAATTGATTCAATCTTTGCAGGTTAGTCTAGCCTGCCTAGATTGAACCAGTTTTCAAGTGAATAGACATTCACTATTAACTCTGGAAATGCAGGCACATGCCTGCAGTGGCTCAAGCCAGGCTCTGGGGGGTGCTAGAGCAGCCCTTGGCTGCAGGGAAGCTGTGCTGGGGGGCATAACCAGCCCCCGCAGTAGCCCCAAGTGAACTGGCCGGGGGGGGGGGTTAATTCCTCCCTCCCTGTCCCACCATCAAGGCCCCAAACCAGGATCTGTCCAATGCTCCCCCTTTGCTGCTACAGTAGCAGGGGCAGGGGTGAGGCCAGAGCTGGGCCAGGATGGTCGCCTGAGGCAGAGGGGACAGGGCGGGGGTTTATTCTTTCTGCCCCCGGGGATCTGCCAGCCCTGAACGCCGCCACTGCCAATCGCTGCCTGCATGGGGGGAACAGTGGAATAACCCTCCTCCGTGCCCCCTCGCCTAAGGGGCCATGCCCGCCAGCCTCTGGTCCTGCTTTGGTCCCTGCTGCTGGAGCAGTGAGGGGGTAGTGATCCTGATGGAGGCAGCAGCATTTCTCATGGCTCCCTGGAGTGTGAACCTCTTCCTGGTGTGGGGGTCACTTTGTGCACGGGGGCAGGATTTGCAGATCTGCCACATTGCGTGGGGCAAGCAGCAGTGGCACTAGGGGGGGCTTGGGGAGCTATGGCCACCCCTCCGAGCCTCAGCGCCACCTCTCACTCCACAGACTACGGCAGGTCTGATCGCCCTGCCCTTGCCTGCAGCGCAGCCCCCTGCTGGGAAGAGGCTTGAGCTCCCGGGACACCAGGACAGGGGCTCCTGCCCCCATCAGGGTCACTGCCCCCTCGCTGCTTCAGTGGCAGGAGCAGGAGCTGCAGCTGGAAGTGAGGGGAGCAGAACAACTCTGCCGGGCCAAGCCAGCTTCCCCTTGCCTCCAGCAGCTACTCCCCCTTCCCACTCCTGCCCCTACTGTGGCTGCTCTGGGTGGCTGGGCCGGAGCGGGTGGGGAAGCCGGCTTGGCCCAGCAGGGCTGCTCTTCTACCCTCGCCTCCAGCTGCAGCTCCTGCTCCTGCCACCCTGCACAGTGCTGCTTGGGGCAGCGGGAACTCCAGCCCAGCGCTTGAAGCTCTGGCTCCAGATCCAGCTGCTATCCACCCACTACACCTGCCTGGCATGATGAGCAGCCCTTGCGGGCAGAGCAGGCAGAAGGCATCTAGGAACCAGGACTGGAGCCAGAGCCCCCTGCGCTGGGCAGATGCTGCGGGGCTGAAGCTTCCTACCTGCCCGCCCAGAGCAGTGCCATGCAGCAGGGGCAGCAGCAGCAGTGGCCATGGCGGCAGCAGCTGGAGGCAAGAGGGGCAAAACAGCCTGCTCGGCCCTAGCCAGCATGCAGCTTGTGATGCAACTGCAGCTGCTGGGTGCTGTGTGGCACAGGGGGCACAGTGGCAGCTGCAACAGGCGGCTGCCAGGCTCAGGGCCTGCTGGCACCTCTGAGCTGGCCCGGGCAGTCTGCTACCTGGCCAGGCCCTGCCCATGCAGAGTGGCAGCCACTAGGACATGACAGCCCCACCTGGCCTGGGCACAGGGAGCCGGGAGCAATCTGGCAGCGCAACCCCTGCAGCCCCAGCCTGAGCTGCAACCTGCTGGGAAGGGCCCAGTCCCCGCGGCCCAGCATGGGCTGGCCCCCATCTGCCCTGCAGCCCCAGCCCCAGGTGAGCTCTGGCCACACTTCTGTCCCTGCCGCTGGAGTGGGGAGGGGCATGGCTGACGGGGGCTGCTTGGCAGACAGGCAGACTCCAGCTGCTCCAGGCAGCAGAGGGGAGATTAAATCCCCTTCCTTCTCTCCATTTGCTTCAGGAGCTGCTAGACCCTGGCTGCCGTCTCCCAGTGGGAGAAGGGAGAGAGGGGGGAATAAACGCCCTCCCTGCTCCCTGTGCCTCAGGGGGCCATGCCAGCCTGGGGTCTGGCCACACCCCTACCCCTGCTCCAGTTAGAGGGGGACCAGCCTTGCTCTCTGGAGCAGACAGCACAGCTCAGCCCAGGGCTGCAAAGCATGCTGGGATGCTGGGGGATTGTGATTTAACTTGAACCAGGAAGGGAGCTGGGACAGACATTGCATAAACCGCTTTAAACCAAATCAGTTAAGTCTGATACTACATTCAACCAGGTTTATCTTAAACCACCTTCGGCCATTTTGAAACTGATTTATGTGCACTGAACATATGTTCCGTTACAAATTTAAGCCAGTTTCTGATCACTTAAACTGATTTATGTGTAACTTCTGTCCCTAGCCAGGGAGGCAAAAGACCTTGAAGCCTGTTGAATTCCAAATCAAGGTGACAAGTCTAGGACCCACGTTAATAGCACTATGCTTCTGCCTTGGCATACTAATAATTTCACAATCCGATTTTTCTAATGATTTAATTCAAGGAGGCTCCATAGTTTGTAGGTGGAGCATGCCATTCTTTTTAATTTGCTAACTCAAATCACATTGCAAAGGGCTCTATCACCCCTGGCTACAGCCGCAAAGCAGCATCCTATGTGCAACACAGATTATTATGCAGAGTGGATAGGGATTATAGTCTTTTTGGGGTTTATATAGCACTCAGCACAATAGGGTCCTGGCCCATCAACAGAGCTCCTAGATTTTATGAAAATACAAAAATTAACAATTATTCTTGTTTAAATAAATACATGATTCAAGAGAGAAGGTCAAGCTTCAATCCTTTTTGAAAGAAAGTAGTTCAACTTTCTTTCATAAATGGGCTGACTTAAAGGAATATCATCCTAAACAGCAAGTAGGAAAACATATGGAAGAGTCCTTCAGTCATTTTTTTCCAAAGAAAAGCCCCAGATCAGTAGTTTCTCTGAACTGCTTCAGGTGTTTAAAGAAATGCATTTATAACTTTGTCTAAGGGAAGTCAGATAAGCTGGTCTTCACGGTACAATATCCGGTTCCTTACTAACTTGAACTAAATTAATACAAGACAGTCAGAAAATGATTTAGTGCCCACACAATGGAGTCCCACCAATTTAATTAAATTAAATTTTGAGTTAGTTAAACTTGGGTACATCAACACAACTTTGCTGTCTGGAGAAAGGAGTGTCTGGAACCTAGGTGTCCTATTTATCTGTGAAACAAGAGTGGTGATGCACATTTCCTCACTAGTTTCTTGAGAGGCTGACCTCCAGGATCAAGAGATTAGACAGCAGGCTCTATGCTCATTCAATGGTTGTCTTCTGTCAGTGTGTATATTAGCCCACCCGAGTGTACGGAGATAGTTTCATAGTTTCAAGGGTCAGGAGGCACCTGAGTAGATCATCTAGTCCGATCTAGATCACCAACCCAGGTCAAGTTGAATAACAAAGAACTGAGATGAGGACTTGGGCAGGATCCAAACCTGTGACCTCAAGGGGCTAGGCTTCACTTCTTACTACAGAGCCCTGCTAAAGCTGTTCCAATTTTTTCCCCCAATATTTTTTCTGCACTTAAGGTATATTTTTTAACTAATGCTACACAGGCAGGATTTAAAGACACTGTCTGAAATGGGGAGGGAAGGGAAAATAGCTGAATATGTGAAAGCAACAGAACTAAGCAGTTGTGCTTTGAACTCATGGGAGAGCCGGAAAGTAAAGGATTGAAACTAGAATTCAATGTACTACATAGGTCATGGCTGCACAGGGGAAGTGGTCTTTGTGTAAGCTGAGAGTCATGGTGCACCATCTAAAAAATACACATAGATCAATCTCAGCTGGAAGAAAGGTGAACTATTTGGTGTCTTCCATCAGTGATTTCTACTAGTGCAATACAAGCTGCAGCTCTCTCACACTATTTGGGCTCTATTTAGCACACAGGCACTAATGACAGCACCATAAAGAATAATTGTGCAGAAACTAGAATAAATCAGGAATATTAACCAGCAGAGCCACAAAAGGTTACAAACCCTGCAGAATCAGACACACCTGCTTCTTTTTCAGTGACAACTTTTATTTAAAAATAAATAAATTTCCTATTCCATTTACAACTTCTTGAAGTTTAAATTGCTCAGGCAAATGCAACCATATGGATTCTGCACACCCATTGCCAACAATACACATTTACTAAAAACTCAATGCAAATCAAGATGGGAATTGCAATGTTAGATTTCACAAACACAGGAATCTGTTAATAAAAACTGAAAGAATCAGAAATCTAGTGAAAGTCATAAGGCAATCTTTTAAAGGTATCTGGACCCATATTCCTAGAATTTGGGGATTAATATGCACATAAATCCATGATTATGCATGCAAATAAGGTAATTTAAAACTGGTGAATTTTGCAAAAAACAATTTAAAAAAGTGAAATTTCCATGTCATTATCCTTGTACTACCAATCTCTTGAAATCTAAACAAAACAATTATGTTATAAAGCTCCCTCCCAAACCCTCTTAGGAGAGTTATGACCAAATAATAAATATTTGAAAAAGTATTCAGAAAATTACTCAATAAAGTGGGCAGAAGTAGTACCGGTATATGCAGATCTGGAACCTGAGAAGCCTAATTTTAGAAGCAAACTCACTTATTCTGAGGGTATCCTTGAGCTTCTCAAGTAAGAACATACTCCATGAAACTAGAAACTAAAAGTCTTAACTGTGAAACGCCACTCACTTCAAAGTCACGCCTGGATATTTCTGGCTTCTTTCATGTGATGGCAGCTCGCAGCAGTAACTCTAATGCAGCATTACTATTCAACATACAACATCTTAATAACAGACCAAAACAGTTCAATTCTTCAAGAACAAAACTTGATCAGTTCTGTCTGTAAGTCTATGGTGAAATGTTCCAGTGAAACACCCAGAACGGGTATAGAACAGTTCTATAAACAGCTTCCAATGATACACGACCTAAATTAATCAAGCATCACCTTGGCTTTATCGCAAAATAGGTGAAGAGAGTATAGGAAAGCTATTCAGTTTTGAACCAGTCTTGTGAATGTGTAACTGCATATTTTTCATATGCAAAAACAAATGGGCATAGATAAAAAGAAAGAGGCATCACACATTTCTAACCCAATATAAATTAAGCATCTATGGGCTTCACTCTGCTCAGAGTAAATGCTACATTTATTTCTTTCCTACACTCTTGCTGGTCATACCCCTGTATCACTTTGGAAAAAACTTTCTTCATGTGTTGCTTTAGAAAAATCATGGAAGGAGGCAAAAACATTCCTTTGCCATGTCCCTCACCCCTCCTATTTGCCATCCATCATAATCTGTCTGATTATTAAAATTGTTGACACTTGAAAAATCTACCACAGAGATTAATATCTACCAAACCTGCTCCTTTAAGCAGAAAGTAGGACAGCTTCGCCCCCAAGAAAGATGACAGACAGCATTTTTTGCTCGCTGCCAGAGAAAGCCAAAGGCTAAAGTGACCCGTCATGAGCTGCTCTACGGTTTAGCCATTCAAGTGGAAGCTCTGAACAGCTGGAAATGTTTGATGCGGAAATACAACAGCCAAAATGCTCACCAAGCCTCCTTAAATAAAAATGTTGTAAGTGACATGCAATAGACTGCTGTGCAGTGAGGGTAGTGTGGAAATTCACTTACTTCCAAGATAGCAGGGAAAATAAATGGATCAAGAATGTTTTAATTTGACAAATGTGTGCTCATTCACTGGGGTTTCAAAAAACTCCCTCTTTCTCAGTTACTTCCAACTAAAAACAAGTTACTACTGATCTTTACAGTCCCACTGGGGGTTTGCCTAGTTGAGGATCCCTCCCTATTATCATGACAGGAGCTGCAAATATACTGATACGTAGGTACCACAGAAGTGGTTACTTTCTCATAGTTTTTTGTTAATGTTACCTCGATCTGATTTTTAGCAGAGTTTGGACACTTTCAGTCACTTGTTCTGAAGTCTGCTTCCCAAATTGGTCAGTCATAGCATTATGCCAATGTAACCACCAGCAAAATTTGGCCCCGAGTTCACTCAGAATTTTGTATGGGAGAAGAGGACAAGTGTGTATTTGTTACTGTCAAAAGCCTGAGGATTAGGGTTTGGGGTAAAAGCTGTAAGGTTTGTGACTTCATTATGGAGCTGTATGATTTTTACAGCCTGTCGCCACTCTGAGCAGCAGTCTCAAGGTCATCACATTGCTAGAACATACCCAGAGGAGCAGCGGAGCCTAGCTTTTAGCTGAAGATTTTTCTGCTAGTGCTGCAAAATTGTTTCTGGCCTGTAAAATAGGCTGTTCAAAGACACATGCCCAAGCGAAAAGCCCTGTTAGCTGAGATGCGTTAGCTTGCTTGTGTCAAGTATGTTAGGTACTCCCTATGGTCAGACAGCTACAGCCAGTGCCAACAGACACCACTCCATTAGTAAGCATCTATTTTACCCCAAGATCTTCTGCTCATATCTGTGGGAAGAGGGGACCTGCTGCAGAAATGTTTTAACGTATGAGGTCAGCAAATGATTTAAAGGTGAAACAACAGAAAACCACATGTACAGATCCTTGTCAAAGGCAAGCAAAGACTGGAGTTCAGGCAGGCTTTAACTGTGCTCTCAGGAGATGAAAGGACATTAGGAAAAAAGAAAATGAAAACAGAATTCAGCTGGAAGGTAAAATCTCATAAGAAAAATTTCAAAGGGAAAAAGAAATTCAGGGGAGCTGGCACTTTCTAAGACTGCCCCATGTGGAAGGAAAGATTTATTTCTATCTTAGTTATTAGGATGTGTCCAGAGCTCTTTAGTGACCTGAAAATCAAACAGGAAATGTACAAAACATGGAAACAAGGTTGTACCGATAAGAAAGAGAACTAAAGAAGAGCACAAGCATGTGTGATCCAAAGCAGAAAACAAAGGTACAAAATGAATTAAAGCTAGCAAGGGAGTTGGTATAAGGCAACACAAAAATGTTCCATAAACATGCTACGAGTAAGAGAAGAACGAAGGAAAGTAAAAGACCACGACTTGAAGGAGAAAGTGAGGAAATTACAGAACTAATTCAGAGAAGGCTGAAATGTTCAATGGGTTTTTGCTTTAGTCTTCAGTTGTGACCAGATACTTAGTACAATCAATATTAAGCACAGAGGGGTAGGAGTACAGTCTGGAATAGAGGAAGAACAGATGAAAGACTAGGTAAGATAGCCATATTCAAGTCAGCAGGGCCTGATGACATTCACCCTTGAGTCCTTAAAGAAACAACTGAAACAATCTCTGAACCACCAGCGATGATCCTTGAGAGCTGATGGAGGATGGGGGCAGTCCAGAAGGGCTGGAACAGGGAAACAGAAAACCTATTTTTAGGAAGGGGAGAAAGGAAGACCCAGAGAATTACAGATCAGTCAATCTAACTTCAACAAGTGGAAAGGCACTCAATATCTTGAAAGGATAACTAGCTTAGTGCATAGAGGAAATACTGTATCTTAACTTTAGGAAGGCATTTAACACCCTCCCACATGACACTCATAAGTGTACTTCAGAAATATGACTCAAATGAGATGATTATGGGGTGCATGTACAAGAGCAGCTATCCATACTTCACTGCCACAATCACCGGGACTCTCACAGGTCTGTCTTTGAGTCCAGCTCTATTTAGTACCTTCATTAACTGCTTGGAGGGTGAAACAGGGTGTTCACTTATGAAAAGTAACATGTAAGTTGCTTGATACCAAGCAACATCAAGCTTTGCATGGCTGCAAGCCCTCTGGAGGATAAGATTAGAATTGAAAATAATGTTGATAAACTGGAGAAATGATCTGAAATCAACCAGATGAAATTCAACACAGAAAAATGCAAAGTACCGTACTAAAGGAATCATCAAATGCAAAATGGGATGTAACTATCTACATATTTATTTGCCTCCCAGCGTTTGTGAAGAGAAAGCCCAAATATTTGAGAGTTGCTAACACTAGAGTAACGAGTGTCACCGAAAGCCAAAGTATTTAAACATAAACCTGAAAAATCAGTTATTTGCAAAAGAAAAAGGGACAAAACCAAGTATTTCTCTACCTGAATCCAACATAGTACGGGATAAAACATACCCAGGGACTGCAAGAAGAAAGACTGTAACCTAATATTTGTGACCTGTTAGTTTGCTTCGATGCCTACAAGCTACTGTCTCAAAATTCATTTGAGGAGGGGGCTGGCATCAAAGCTGCAGTGCTGAAAATGTATAGTGAAGCTGTACAGGGTCTCTGAAAAGTCTTTTGTAATCTAAAAAGTGAAAACCAGATAAAACCATTTTATAGGATAAGAAACCATTTTATAGATAAGAAAGTTGAGGCCTAGATAAGTGAAATGTCGTGCATGAGGTTACAGAGTCAGAGCCCAAAGCAGAGCAGAGACGAGACTCTGGAAGTCCCGACGGCCAATCATGTGGTATAATCTCAAAACCATTTCTCCCTCATAAATGTAAGTTGGTTTTTGTTGGGGGGGAGGGGGGTTCTGATAAATCCATTAAACTCCATATTAAAGCATTAATATAGTTGCCTCTTAATTAAAAAAAAAAAAAAAGAGTTCCTCTAAATAAAGAGTTCCAGGCTCATTTAATTAATTTCAGATATTTCAGTTCATTAGTTAAATGTAAATGGATACTAAATTCCTACCGGCAAATGCTTCGTGAACTAGATCTAAATGCATTTTCACAAATTGCCAGCAGAGGGCAGGAAATGACCAAGTCAACAGAATGAATGAACTAGATCAGTCTTTTAAGGAAGTTATATTAGTGCAGACCTTTCATCCATTTTAGTTAGCTGCTTCTTTCACTGGAATAATCAAATAACTGAGAATGGTGGTTCTGATCTTTGGCTGCCTTCTGTTACATTCCCATTACAAAGTGACTCTAAACCCCATATAATGGCTCCAGGACAAGCAGACCAGTACAGGGGATTCTCCAGTGTGGGGTGGTAGTGTAGCAATGAAAAATCTAGTATTGCTAACAGGGAGAATGGCTAGGGAAAAAGGGGCACAGAAATCCATGTCTGCTAACAGTCCATTGGAGGAATTGCAACTGGTATAAATTTAGAAAAGCCTTCAGATTATGATCAGCATAGACAATGCAAGATCAGAGGGGCTCAAGGTGGCTCTGCAAGCTTCAGGCATGAGCTGCTGTGGGCACTCCTTTGCCTGTGTGTCCTATAACACGAGACTCTCAGAAACAGGTGCCTGCTACTGGTTAACAGAAAGCAGAAATGACCCAATGTCAAAACCACAAAAAAATCTCTTCAGTGACTGAAAATTTACTTCAGCTATTTAGTTCCTATTTAGGTGCTAGTGCGTAACACTGTGCACTACTACCCAAACTTCAACTGTTTGAACTGGGAAAGACTGGCCTGAAATGCGATGTTTACCTATTTACAGATATAACATCTACCTTCTTGCAAACAAAATAAACACAGTAGAAAAAAATCCTCATGCCCTAAATGATCTCAAAATGGCCTGCTGGCCCTAATAGCTTAGACCAGGGCTGTCCAACGCCTAAGCCTGTGGGGGGGCACATGCCTCAGCAGCTGCACCAGTGAAGGCCTCGTATTGCGAAGGCAGGAAGCAGCAGCTGGAGGAGGAAGGGGAAGCCTGGAGAGTCTGGCTGCTATTGCAGGTAGAGTGATAGAGGCAGCAGAGGCTGGGTAAGAGCCTGGGGGCTGCACATTAACTGCCAGTTGAGCAGCCTTGGCTTAGACTATTCCTTGTGTGAGCAGATTCAACAACCTATAAAAAATGGAGCCAGTTGCTCTGGATGGGCACCTAAAAAAACAGCTATACAAAATTTACACACACACGTTCTCTCTCTTGCCTCATGTTTCTCTAATTTCAGTTTTCATATTCTATGTGTGCAAGCGCACACCCCTAGTAAGTATGTACTGGTAACAAAAAGGTTAATTAAATTTACTGTTGCCAAAGAGGATGAAGAAACCTTTTTCATTTTTTTTAAAGATTTGTTCTCCTCTTAAAAAGCATGCAAGAGGTCATTTTTCAGTGCTTAGCACCAAAAAAGGCTGTTCTTTCTCTTTCACAGTCTCACATTAATGCATGTTGCAGTTCCATAAAGCATGACACAGTCTGCTTACATATAAGGACAAGAGATGAAGTGCATTTCATGGTTGATTAATACAGAAAGTGTCCTCCCCTTGTTACCAGAAAAAGTGCATTTTCTCTCATGAGATACAGAAATTTACAAGTGAAAATGCGCAGACAGTGCGCCCAGCTACCATTGAAGAAGACCATCAGCCTCCAAAACTTCTGTCAACGTGAAATACACCTGAAAGACGCCCATACCTCTGGGTGATGCTGCTAATGATATATCACTGAAGGACTTAAGCATGGCTAATCTAGAGCTGAGAGTAATTTTCTAGCATCAGACACTGTAAAAAGGCAAGTTTCAAAGTATATATATAGAAAAGGAAATCAAAACCCTAATCCACTTCCCTAATCACTTTAATCTGATACCACTGACAGTGGGAAGAACATATTGAATCCTCACAGAGGTTTCACCAGCTGCTGCCTTATTTTTATAAATACCACAACAGACTCCAAACATCCACACATAAAAAACTACTCAGTCAACTAAGAATGCAGAATTTATGCTCTCTGAATACATTCCTGACAGGTCTTTTAATCCCCTGGAAAAAATATACAATAGATCTGTGACAAAAATACCCAGTAAAGGAGGAGGAAAAAAAGCTATACCACATGTCCTACGTGCATCTGAATGACTGATCTGCATACACAGAACAGCAGCTGCGCACACAGTTGCAGAAAATGTATGTGGTAATGATCAGGTGGCAATAAAATTGGCTATAAAAGTGTGTGGTAATCACTGCATGTGTTATCATGGCATGTAGTTTTTTTTCAAGCTGACCATGGCATGTAGGAGGAGGTTAGGGTGCCAAAGGTTTTTACATGGCACTATGAACATATAAAAAAAATTAAAGCAGCTGGACAACTTAATGGAAGGTTAAATGTTTGGCATTTCCCAAAAGATGTTTCAACAATGCATAGTATTAAAAAGTCTTGTGAGCTTTTCTTCTGTATTAATTCAGATAAAACATGATATGGAAAGCCTGCTATTGATGCTTCTTAAATTTAAGAATCCATCAACACAGACTGCTGCTGTTTGAGATCAGAAGCCCATAGGACCAGCCAGGAAAAACCCTTGGCTTAATATAATTAAAAAAAAAAAATACAAGTTCCATTGTTTTAAATTACAGATGAGAGAAAAAAATAGTGAAAAAAAAATCTATGTTTTTCAAATGCAGTTTAGGTCCCGCCATGTAAAAAGATTTCAAGATGGCTACTTACAGATGTTAACCCCCTCTGCCCAAAATTAAGCTTTACTTTAAACTTGGTGTGCTCCCATGGTGAGCAAAGGGCATACCCAAAAGAGATATCACATTAATTGGACCTGGCTTGTCCTATGTCTATATAAACTGAATGCTTTAGTGGGGCTTTGGACTTTTATCCAATAGCTGACTGAATCAGACTTAGCTAAAAGTGCCAAAAAGCTCCGGGGAAGCACCCAATCTACACAGATACCGCAGAGCCTGGTCAAACTAACATGCTGCCTTTTCTAGTAAAGCACTTTTCTTTTTTTGTTAATGCCTGTAAGCGGCCGATATAGCCAGTACTGCGGCAGAAGGACCTAGGGTTTAAAAGATACTTCTGCACACATGCAGCATCTTCTTTCTATCAGGTGATTGTTATCAAAACTGGATTCATAATATGCAAAACTGATTCCAGGCAGATTCACTAACTATTGTTGATACAATTCACAATATAAAACCATAATTCCCCTTAGATGCAAACAAGTATTAAAAAAGTAAAGGGTAAAGTGTAATGCATTCTGTTTTGTGGAGCATACACATACAGCAAATTCCATGAGGGGGAATAAACCTACACCCTTCATGCACTCTTAATATTAATATTATTTTAATGCATGTGGTTTGGTTTTTGAATGGGCTGAGTGAAACTTACAGGTGTTCTGAAATTAGGACATAAAAATGGTTCTCTTTGCTCAACCCACCATGTGCCTCTGTACTACTGTAGGACATTTCCAGCAAATGAGTAATCTTACCCAACACAGAGTATCCATTCTGTGAAACTGAGCACAACACCACAAAACCAAGTCTGAAACCCACAGGCTTTGTTCTCAATGCCCTGGCTTTTGTGCAATCAGACTCTTTTTGCTACATATATCTATGTTTTGGTGCTCTGTTATCAGAGCTCATATTCTTTTTCCAGCTTGCTATAGAAGCTCTTGTTCATCATCTTCAGACCCTGAGGGCCCTTGTCGCACCTCTTCATACCATTTATTGGTAAGGCTTTTCATCTGTATGCGTCCATGGTGCAGGTCCTAAGGCAAAAGAAAATAAGAGCAACTGTTATTTAGGTACAGAAATGTATGTGCGTTATAGAACATTTACTTGGTGTATCGCCACAAAATACTAATTTCTACACCTCTCACCTTCTAATACATGCACAATTATGCCTCCTAATTAAAAATATTATACAATCCATCGGTGATTACTTTCAACTATTATTATTTTGATGATGGATATTCCCCACCCCCCATGTTCTATAGAAGGCTCAGTTCACTGGGACACAGCAGTCACAATACTGTTTGGGTGTCCTGACCCCACATCTTCTTTTTTTCTACATGTGCTAGGGGGAAGCAGGAGCTTCAGTGATTCATTTTATTTCAAGAGTCCGCGAGTGCCATTTTGTTGTCCAAGCATAGCTGGCCTTATCCTTCTGGATTCCAGGTAGAAACTGAATGCAAGCTTTGGTTGGCCAACCCCTTGCTGCCAAATTCTGTAGAACAGCACAGGAAGTGCAAACTGAAATGAATGCCTTTTAGCAAAGGAACAGAGCAAGAAAATGAAAGTAGGTTCTACTGGGTCTGCATTTGACAGGTCTTTGATCATGGCAACTATCTCTGAACAGGTACCATATTAGTCAGATTACTCTGCCCAAATCAAAATTTCCAAGCCTGCAGTACACATCTGTGATTGGTCTAGAATGGAATTCAGGAGAATGCTAAACCAATGCTACCACAAATGTTTCTTTTCCAAGGAAGTAGAACTCACCTCTTGTGTGAGCCGCCTAGTGAAAAAGGGATTCAAATACTTGGCATCAAGCCACATAAAGCCTTTGAGGTCTTGGCGCTTTATGTACTGGGCTTCATACTCTTCCTCTGTGAGTTCTGATAAATGTTCAGATTCAATGGTATTGCCCTAAAAGATCACAGAACAATCAGAAATCCTTAAATTCCTTTCTTCTTAGGAAAGAAAATATTAGAAAAATGCTGAAATAGTGTAGGTTGCTATGAATAAGCCATTTTGCCTAGCTGAGTAACACTTGTAGAAACAGTAAGATTGATCTAAACAATACATCTTCTAGGATCTGGACTAAGGCCCCCAATGCCTTATAGAAATTAGTAAATAGCTTAATAAAGAAGGCAACTTTTAGCTTTGACTGATTTGTAATGGAAGTGAGCTACTGGTCTGAAGATGAAAGGCTCCATTTCCAATGATTAATTTTCATTTCATCCCCCACTAACGCTGCAACTTAAGAGACTCAAATGTTCCTTATTTTACAGTGCAACAAGGGAAACCTCACATGCTAGCAATGTCAAATAACTTTAAAGACAAGTTTATCCAGAAACATTAACAGCTCATTGTATGAAGCTACAATACTTTGATACAATTAGCAGAGGTGATTATAATGTTAATTAGATAGTGGCGATGAAGCAGTGGGTTCTCAAACTGTCTAAATGACAAATGACACTGTAGCATGGGCCTCCTCAAAAAGTGAAACAGAAGTTACAGGTCAACTGATTCTGAGGAATATAAAGAAAGGCCTTGACATTTTGTGCAGGACTGAATTATTCCTCACTGCAGCTAACTTACATGTATGTTGGCTAGAGCACAGGAATGGAGACAGGTCTTCTGGGATACAGTTATGCTCTCTCTAATCACTAATTGTGCCAAAGACAATGTGAAATTTTAGGCTACAATTACAGCTAACCTTTGGATAGAATTCTGCAGTACTTCAGATTAGCCAAGATACTGTGTTAAAATAAGCTCTAGTTATACGGATGCCATCTCTACCATCTTTTCATGACCTTTGCTTTATTTTGAAGTATTTTTTAAAAACTTCCATCTGCCTCTTATGATTAATGTGCCCCTTGCCCTCCTGAAGAATGTAACTCTCAATACGCTGGACAAAGTTCTTTGGGTAGCTGTGATATCTTTTATTAGCTATTTTCCTTTTGTATACAATTCAGCCCATTCTCTATCTTCTGCCCTGCGTTTTTATGGGGATGGCTGTAATTTGGATCAATCAATTTAAAATTAGACGAGGTCAATCATAATGTCAAATCCCTGTGCATGAACAGAACTGATCACATAAATATTGGTTTAGTTATGCTTTTACAGGATTTATAAATGATGATTTTTATACTGTAGTGTATTATTTCATTTAATTTTTTCCAGTAGAAAATGTCACTGTATATTTACTATGTATTGACCCTTACTATGCAAATTAAAGAGAAAAAACAGATAATTCATTTTTAAACATGGCAAACATAAGAGAAGAACAAACCATCTTTTCAGTCTTGCTGAGGTTAATATCCTTCTTGTTCCTCCTTCGTGCTTTGGAGTCTTCAATATCAATCAGTCTGATCAGGGGCATAGTTCCTCCCCCCAACAACAAAATTGTGAATAACACAATGATGATTGTTGTGGTCCCAATGAGCTGTCGCTTCTCTATTGGTTCTAGGCCCAAATGAAGGCTCAGGGCATATGGAATTGCTCCACGTAAACCTGGCAACAGTTTATATATCAAAGAAAAGGTCATTCATTAACCTCAGGATTTATTTTCAGCATTTTCTTCAATCACCATGGTGTTTAACACATTGGAAATCTCTTTTTCTAAATATATGTTTTAAGGCCATATAGGTCCTTACTCTGTGGCCATCACCCTGAGCACCTGATTGGCTTTCTAAACAACCAAGCTTTAAATAAATTAAATCTATCAGCCTCTGGATCCCCAAAACAAGGTACTGTAAAAGCAGCAGCTTTGCAGAATCATTCTGGCTGGACTATCTCCACATGGGCCTCCAAGATAAGGATAAGTTCTGCTGAACTTAGGTTTGAGAAGCACAAAAATGTTCACTTTAGTTTTGCTCCACCCACAGGACATGATCTGTTGCAGAGGAGCTAGTACAATGAAACACCATGCCATTTTTTTCAATCCTGCAAACCAGGGGTTAGCAACCGCAGGCCACCACTTGTGACTCATCTCCCACTGTGGACTGCACCCCTGTACCTCCCTAGTCTCTAACAGATGCTGTGAAGGAAAAAGAAAAAAAACAGGTGCTAAGACTCTGGCGATGCCACCTCTGCTGCAGCAGAGACTAAACTGAAGATGGCAAGCCTAGGAGCTGATGTGGGATGGAGCTAGTCCATGGGCCATATGTTGCCACCCCCTAATGTATACTCTGCACTTAGACTTACCACTAAACCACATAATGAACATCATTTTAGGGGTGATTTTATGATCACGAAAGAAGTTGATCAGGTATGAAAGTGGAAAAATATTCACTGCTCTGCCAAGCAGGACAAGCACCTGTAAATAGCAAGGAAGTAATTTAATAAGTGAAAGGCTGTTTACTGCATTATATCCATACCCTACAGAACCATGGTTCTCAACCTTTCTGTACCAGGACCCATTTGTAAACATTGATGGCCAGTCCCAACCCAGTAAATAATTTAAGTATAAAACAGCCCTCTGGCCCTGCCAGTGCCCCTCACTCCCAACCCCGACTCCTGGGGGGGTGGTGTAGGGTAGGAGGGGCCTCAAGCAGCCCCTTGCAGGCTGGAACTCCACCAGCCTGCAATGGAAAACCCTCAGTTTCCCATGTTTTTCTCCTTTAAAGAAGAATCCATTTTTTAATGTTTGTTGATCCATTTTTAAAGTTTGTTTGTGACCCTTTCATATATTCTTGTGATCCACTTTTGGGTCACAACCCACAGGTTAAGAAATGCTGGTACAGAGCCCTCCAATGTACAACTGCCACATGAACAGTAAGGGGAGCATAGTACTCTCACTATTCTTCATAACTAGACACATTGGTCGTTCAATTTAAAGCACCACACAGTTTAGGTTAATGTAGAACTGAAATGCTTAAACACCGGGCTTTTGCAGCCAAACCAGACTCGTTACTACACAAACTATAGACATAATTGAAGGCTGTCAGACACAGTTTTACTAATGACAAGTGAACTGAAAGCTGTGCGGGCATCCCAAGGAACCCAGGGATTAATTTAAGAAGAGGTTTAGTTCCTCCAATGGCAGCCCCAAAGCAGTCCATCTTCTTTAATCATTCCCACTGGTGGAACAACTCAGAGGCAAAAGGAAAATTCCTCAGTGCCTCAGAGGAAAGGACCAAAATCCAAACAAGCAGGCTACAATTCAGTCCCCCAACACTTTCCGGAGTGTCTTTGGTAAAAGAACATACCAATATGTGTGGGTAGCTTTAGGAGACTAACGGCTGTTTTCTCTGTCTCAAAATTAATGCAACCAAGCATCAGGCTTGTGGACAGAGGTGATATCTTTTATTAGACCAAATGAAGGCTGTGCCTTTTTCCTTTTTTGGCAGTCAGCCATAATTGCTACATTGCCTCAGGGCTGCGAGGGAAATTCCAGTGATAATGAAATTCCACTCAGTAGCCATCTGTTCGGGGGGAGAGGAGGTATGCAAGGGTAATGTAGCGAGAGCAACCTTGCAGGTCCCACAGCAGACACCAACACCTTAAAATCTCTTGCAGCCGAACAAGGTTACTCTTGAACCCCTAGTTCAAATGCGGCAGCATTTGGTGCTACCCTCTAGATCAGCATCCCTCTGTGAAATGTGACTGTTATGTATTTGTAAATGAATATTATAATCCTAATGCTAAAAAGAACGTGTTAGCTTTCTGTGAAACGATTCAAAGTGCCATTAATTAAAAACAACAGTTTACAACATCACAACACAGAAAAATTTAAAAGGGTAGAAATGAATAAGTAGAAACTGGAAAGTATGCAGGTCTGGAAGGGTATTTCTCCTTATGGGAGGTAAGCGGGAGTCTAAAAAGTTCATGTATGAGTTCATTTTATTGCTGTCATTGAAAAAAAATATGCGAGAGAGAATTATTTGAAACTGATACTTTGGCTGTGTGCAGCAAGGCAGAATTCTTTGCATTACATTGTTTCTATAGATTGCATTAATGCAGTCTAATACTTTTAGTTTCTTAAAATCTTTCATACTAAATTTGTAGAAAAGATCCAAAACCTTCTCTTCTCTCCAATTTAATTAAAATCTGTAAAAAATTATGAAGTGTTTCTCAGGAACTCTGTGTGCATACTGCTCCCTATAACAATCTCAACAGCTTTTGAGATTCTGAAAACGGAGTATTTGGACATTTAACTCATATAGGGTTTCTGTAGTTCTTTTCAAATGACCTCATAGGCAGAAACTATTGTGGATCATCAGAAGATATGTTTATGTTTCTACCAATGGGGATTAAACATGTATAAACCCACATAACACCAGAATATTTTTTATACAAGTTAAAGCTACATACAGGTTTTGGCATACAATTATGGAATACAAAAAATACTGTAACATATTGTAAAAAGTGTTTTTAGAAATACTATAAGAGATATTTGAAAACTTTCAGAGGAAAATAAATACCTACTATGCACCAGATGACAAAGGACATTTCAAATTTGTGAGGAAAACTAAAAATTGACATACCAAGGAATGCAAAAACACATGTTTCTGAAAAAGAAAGAGATCAAAAATCATTCAAACGAAACTGCTGATTTAATCAATCTGTTACATGGGTCTTATCCTAGTCTTGTAATAGGTGGTTGCATACATGGGATAAAAATATATTTGTTGCTTCTTTGACTCAGTCTAGTTACTAGGCACCATGATCCAAGAGGTCCGATTCTGCCACCCTTGTATTTGCTGAATAACTGTACTCCAGTGAGGGCCACTCTTTCTAGCAGGCATTCCACAACATGCCCTATAACCCGCACATGCCACTCCAATCCCCTTCCTCTGCTCAATCCACCATTCTGATCTCTGTCTGATCTGTTGCACTGTTTGCTGCTCTTTACTGTGTGCTTTTTGCCTGATTTGCTGCTCTGCTTTCTGCTCCCTGCTGTATCTGCTACTATATAAGGGGTGTACATCAGGATCTGGGGAACGCCTGTCCACCAGAGCATCCCAAGGGATGACAAGGTCCAATGGACTCCTCCAAATCCGTTTTAGGCTGGACATAAGGAAAAACTTCTTTACTGTCTGAGCCCCCAAGGCCTGGAATAGACTTCCTCCAAGCACCTTCTCCGGACTCTTTTAAGAAACGTTTGGACACTTATCTTGCTGGGATCCTTTGACCCTAGCTGATTTCCTGCCCCTGGGGCAGGGGGCTTGACTCAGTGATACCCTGAGGTCCCTTCCAGTACTAATGTCTATGAAATCTATACTGCCTGCCCTCTTCCCAGTCTGCTGTGCACCATAGATAGAAACTGCCTGCTCCACTTGTGGCACAAATGCAACAGGTTGACCTCTTCTGCCTTATTCCATGACTATTTTGATCAACTTCAATGGTGAACTAAGCAGCATGAGTCAGGCTGTCAGAACCATACTCCAGATCAGCAGTTCCCAAACTCTGACAGATTGCACACCACCAATTTAAAATGATATAGCCTTAAGTACCACCAGCAAATGTTGTCATATAAAGTAATTATAATAAACCTGTTAATGCGTACCACTGACAGGTTGTCTGCATACCACTGGTGGTACCTGTACTACAGATTGGGAACCGCTGTTTTAGATGACTGAGAGAAACATCTGCACTGGTACAGCTTGCTTGGGGAAGATGGGCCTAATTCAAAGCACAATGAAGTTAATGAAATGAATCCCATTGACTTCAATGAACCCTGATTCAGTCCCTGTAAAAAATTAAAAATCCTATCTAAAACTTTCCAACACCGTGTTATTATTTATTACAAAGTGCTATGACTGTATATTTTAATCTCTTCTGAATTACAACACTTCATAACCTCCTGCACACGAAAATTACTGCATCTTTCCTGCTCTGACACCTGGAAACTATGCTTTAAAGTGTGTAACAGTGCCACCCCTAACAATTATTAAGGCATTCTCATAACAAGATTTTACTTTTGAAGCACGTGGTCCAGTTACTATTAAGAGCATTCAGTGTGCTTAAAAAGCTTTACTTTGCTTGCATAAGATTACAGCTGTTTTCATCCTAACAAGGTGGGCTCTTTGTTTCAAGGGCAGAAACAGACAGTAAATGCTATTTTTGCTATAAGGTATGGATTATCATCATGCAGGCGTCCCTAAAAATAAGGGTATATTAGTGGTATAGAATCACATCATTTCCTAAAATTTTGGCCCATAAAAGGAAAAAAAGAAGGCTACAGCCTGCCAGTGCAGTTCTGAGCTATTTCTGTAGATGTTCCTGTATATTTTTGCCAGTTTCCAAGAAAATACAGTTTTTTTTCCAAAAAGCTTCTTTAGATCTAAAAACATTTTTTTTAACATAATTCAGTCTCCTGCAACTAAAAATAGGCTGGGGGAAGGGAGGAGAGGGGGAGAAGAAGTCAAGGAGATCTATTTAGTTATCAATCTTGTAGCAAGTCTTAGCTGGAGCCTGGAGCATGGGGGAGGGAGAAGATTTACTGCATATTTTATCTGATATGTCAGTAAAGGTGACTTTAGGCTGCCTTGCAGCCTCCATGTTAGTAAGTCTTTTGGTAGAGACAAGTAACTCTGACACACGAATGGTTATAAAAGCCCAAGCACTTCTTTTCCTACCCCACCAAAAATACCAATTCACACCAATTGAATTTTAATTCATGAGTATTACCTACCACACATAAAAGCAACGGTTCTCAGTGTCTGCTGCATTAGAATCTGTGTAACTGGAGAAAGGTTGTGGTGTGTGTAGTGAGACATCACAATACCAGAGAACAGGATTGCCATGATACCTGCGGATGCAAAGCAACAATCAAACAGGAGAACTGTATTTTAGCACTTCCATAGTGACTTAACAAACACTGCTCAATTATTTCTCACACGATGCCATCAGGCAGGATTAGCTCCATTCCACAGCTGGAAATAAGGAGCAAAAGCTGAAGGGGGTATTTACTCCAGGGAAAATTTTTGCATTGTGGCTAGCACCAGTTCATTTCCAGTCATTACAGAAACACTGGAAGCTCTAGAATAAATCAGCTGTAAGTTTCTGCTAGCATTTTAACATCCATATGCAGAGGTTTTCAAGGGTAAAATCTGGCCTTCTACATATCTTTAAAAACAACACATCTTTGTTTGCTTATACAGGATGACAGAGGAGTGTGCAATATGTTGAACCCAAGGACTTTTTCCAGTTCATCTTGTAAGTTAAATTTAAGTCAGGAAAGATAGGAGAGACCAAAATGGGAAGCAAACAAACAATAGGGCTGTAAAACTGCACGATTCCAACACAGTGCCACCATGCACTATATACTGCTCTGCTAGGCAATATTTGTAGAAGAGACAGGAATGGGATATGGAGGTCAGAGTTTAGCATTCACACTGCCATATGTATTAAGCTTAATACAGTTACAAACACAGAGGTAAGATGACAGCAAAAGCAAGCACATCCTGCAATTTACTATCCATCTGAGCGTTCAAAAACTTCTCCTGGCTCTTTGGTCCCAGGGCAACATTTACCCTAGCTGTGGACAAACAGTCAATACACAGGGCCTATAATGACAGGAGGATAAAGCTGCTGTGCAAAGTGACCTCTGTACTCCCTGTACACTGCAGAGGTCCCCAAGTTGGCCACACTAGGCAAGCAGATGGACTAGCATTAGCAAATAACTGTGGGAGCCACTGAGGCTATGAAGATCCAGCTGCCCTAAGACCTGTGCAGCTACCATTCCAACCTGTGGGCTGCAGCATGTGCTTGAAAGAACAAGGTAGCTCACAGTATTTCTCCATGCTTGCCTCAAGGTTGGGATCGATTTCTCTCACCCAGTTTATAAACAGTTCTTGGAGGAAATTAACTGGAATGCATATCGTAAAAAGGACAAGATGACATTTGGGAGTAGAGCCCTATTTAGCCAAAAACAAAGGAAGTTTGAAAGACCAACAATATCTGGCTGGTGCTCCATGGGCAAACAGGAGTGGCCCAGATGAACTAGAAGGCAGAGACAAGAACAAATATCCCAGGTTTAATCAAAAGAACCCTTTGTTTGGAACAAAGGTATGACCTGACTAAGGTTATTTAAAGTTTTTATTCTCTTGATGACTCACTTTTTGAAGTTCAAGCAAATTATAGGCTTTATTAGTATACCATTATTATTACATTTGTGCTAAAAACAGTCTTTATTATTAACAACTAATAAGAAATAAATGTTTTAACCCTCATTTTTCATATATCTGTACTAATGCAACTCTAGTTTTATGATATTTCACTATGTTTTTTACATTAATGGCCAAAATGAACGAGGAATAAAAACAGTTCTGTTTTAAAATGTTTAGCTAACAAGTCAAGTATATAAGCATAGTCCAGATGCATGGCAAAAACCTACTGACAGCATTAAATAACATCAAACACTTTGTTGGGTTCAAACAGTTCATGTTTCCATTTGCATGCTTATGACATGAAAGCGTGTCCAAATAGAGTAGTTGTGCATGCAGATAGAGAAACTAGGGCATCTGCATTAGCACTACACATTTTCCCTGCAGAATTATAGCAATTATAGGCCAGGAAGGCCACACCATTACTTGATATAAATCAGTGGAACTCCATTGACATTGGTAGAGTTATGCATACTTACACAGCTAAGGCTATGTCGTGACCTATCCAAGTTAAATGCACATTTTAACTCAGTACCAAGAAGGAGCAATGTTTATTCACTCATTAGACTATGCACCGAAAAAGTTTGTCCACAGTAAGATAAAAGACATCGTTTACCCCTATGTTAGCTATCAAGTAAGTAACATGGTAAAATCCAGGAGTGGAGAAGGTGGTTGTAATCATCACATGTGCTGGGGAGCCATCATATTTAACTCCACTTTCTAAGTGCTTGTGAAAATTTTCCCCTGAAGGAATCTGCCCCATGTTAGTTACCATATGTTAAACAACGCATGGCAGAAAACCTTTCCTGGTGATGACAAGGCCAGAGGAAACTGAGAGGAGGAAGTAATCACAGGGGACACCTGTATGAAAACACATTTGAGAGGTCTTCTAAGAAAACAGAAACAGTTTCCTCCCCAGCCACCTGCTCGCTGCCCCAAGACGTATGCTAGATGAAATGTTCTTGCTGCCTATCAGCCAGCAGCACCTGTTCCTTTCATCTCACTTCGTGTATCACGAGTAGCACAATATGATCTCTACGAATGGCACTGCATCCCTACTGAATAACCCACATTCACGTTGAACTATTTAACCATATGTTCTCTGGAAGAAGGGGCCTTTAATGCCCTTAAAACACCAGGCATGTAACGGATATTAAATGTATTATAAGAATGTGTAACTCCTATGATATCAGTAAGTTAATAGAAGGCATTACAGGCTTTACTAACAGTTCATGAGCGTTTGAAGAAAAAATTATGCAGACAGATCACACACCTGTATGATCAGAAAAATGTAAGTAACCATCCTGAAGGACAATGATTCAGTAAATCTCATTGTTGCTATAATCTATTGCAATTATTTTTAAATGTTCTAATATGTAGTATTCCCTGTTTATCCAATATAACTATTACTAATTAATATAGTGCCTTGCACTGAATATGACCCATAACCCTATTTGTGAACAGTACTCTATCTCCCCATATTTCAATGAGTTAAATCCATTGCTGTGAGACTTTCATTATCTTAATCATTATTTCTGGAGAAAAGACCTTTAATAGCCACCTAATTTGCAAGTACAGACAGACAGTGGTGCTGCTTTTATTGAACAGGAGCTTGTTACCAAAAAAACTGCACCTGGCTTTGTGGTAAACCTCCCTGAATGCAAATCTGACAAGTTTATCAAGGTGCCTATCACAGTGCTGAAGAAAGAAAATGGGAACTTTATTAAAGTGCTGAGATGTGCACTGGCAGAGAGGTACACTTGGGTGCACATCCTTGACAAGCCAGGGGCTGGCAACATACTGCAGTGTATGTGTGTGTGCGGCAGGGGAAGGCGGAGGGAAGAGGGGGACTTTAACCAAGCTTATTTCCAAGAACAGACCACTTCTGCTGCAACTGGAGCCACAGCCACAACTGCCACTGCTTCTCCCCACTGTCTGGGAAAAATCCCCTGCTGCCAAAATTCCCTAAGCCCCCTCCTTCCCCCCAGTTTTAAGGGCCAACTAAACTGGCTCTGCAGGCCATGGGCCGTAAGTTGCCAATCCTTGAGCTAGAAGGCAGATTCAGAGCTAGTCTGAGAAAGACAGGGCAAGGGGCAATTGCACAGATGTTCAACATTTGGTTACCATAAAAGCCTCTTATCCAAACTGATTATAACACTGAATATTTATGCCAAGCCACAATACTGCTGCAGCTCTATTCAAACAACTGCAAAACCATGCTTATTTTTTCACCCTCACAGATACTCTCATCTCACTCTGGATATGTTTACACTGCAGTTACAGAAACAGTTACAGTGTAGCGTAGGTACCCTAATTAGCTTTAACCTAGATAGTGTTGTTAGCAGTAGCAATCCAGCTGTGGCAGCATGGAGATCAGCGTGGTCCAATTTATTTCCACATGCTGATTACATCCTTCTCAGCAGAGTAAATTAGATCATACTGAGCTCCATCTGGCTAAATTACTATCAATACCTGAACTAGCTTGTATAAAACTAGATTGGGTATCCCTACACTCACAGGTGTCATTTCTGAGACATCCTCTCCCTGGCTTCTTATCAGGCTTTCTATTAGCCCCCTTTTAGACTGCTTGTACAAGGGAAAGGAGTTATAGTTACCTTCTTGCTTACTAAAGATTGGCTACTGCTCCTGCATCCTTTCACAATCAACTATGCTACTGATTTGCTCTGTGATCTTGGATGAATCACTGTGACTCAGTTTCCCACATCTGAAATCAGATTATCATCCTGTTCATACGGGTGGGAAACTTAATGAATACTTTGTAAAGTGCGGTAGATGGAAAAGCTTATAATTATTAGCATTAGTGCTTATAAGTGCCTCATGTACCTTGCCAGGCTGCAGGAAAAGAAAAAACCACAAGAAATTCTAATTCCTGTAACCCCTTATATTCAAATACAAAGTGTTGCATGTATTCATTTTGCTCCATACCTGACAGCGAAATGCCTTCTGCCAATCCATATGGGAGATAAGCAAAAATAATCATCATCCCAAATTCCAAGGAGGGCGTTTTCCTTAAATCAATCTGTTTTAGCACGTACATAATCAAACTGTTATGGAAAAAATAAGAAAAGCAGGGCAAAGCAACATTCCCATCTTTACAAACCATTACAAAACAAATCACCACATTTCATATATTTGTCTATCGAACAGGAAATATTAATTCTTCAAAGTGTTTCATGGATAAAGTGCGCATAGAAATAATTTCTTATGCAGAAGAGTTTTTGTTTTTAAGTGAAGTTCACAGTGAAAGCCTATGAGACTGATAATTCCAGCCACTGCTGGCCACTGCTTCTGGACCCAGTGTATGTAATTTGGATAGCGGCAGGTCAATATACTTAAACCAGCATCTGGAAGGGTCACCTCTTCAGGAATTTTCAATCCCTGACATCTCTGCTTAGACTTGCAGACATCTCCAACAGTGATGTGAATTTCTGTTTACCAGGAGCTGAACAAAGAGCATGAAAATTATAGGAAAGCCACAGACAGCTTTCAAATTGTAAAACGGGGTAGATGCCAAATTGTTCCACAGAAGTGAAATCGGTCTCATTTCTTTTCCTCTTATTCCCTTAAGGAGATAAAATCCTTTTTGAAATGTATTTTGATGTCTAGGAAAATTTGAGCTAACCTTACACTGCACATGTATACCCTAGGTAGTTCCTTCTTTTACTAGAGGTGAAATCTTGGCTCTATTTCAGTCAATGGCACAATACCCATTGACTCTGATGGAGTCTGAAAGAGTCCTGGAATAAATTAAGTTTTAACCAAAATGACTGTCTACTGAGGCAGTGTCAAGAGTTCAATTTATTTGGAACCAAACCCTGGTCCTTTACATATGTTCCAGCTGTGGGGCCATGCTGGGGGTTGAAGTGTCATATGGAGAAAAGGGTATTAATTTCTTCAGGGTGATAAAGCAAAACTAGACTCATTCTATAGCTGTTCTTGCAGTTTAAAGGCTAGAACAGACCATGAAACAAATGCACAGACCATTTTACAAACAGTGTAAACTCCTGTAAAGCAGTGTAATCTCCTTATGTAATTCCCCTGTAACAGACCTCCACTGCTCTCATGAGCAGGGACTTTGTACAGTGTCAAGTCTGTCCTCCATCTCATGCAGCTGATTTGCACCACGGCTGCCAAAGAGGGGAGCGAGATTTTGGCCTATGCGTTTGGCATGGCAAGTGCACCCTCCACAGTATCCACTGTGTACTCTGCTAGATGTCTAGTTGGTTTCAAATAGGTAAAGACTGATCAGTGATAACATCTACAGCAAGCAAACATGCTCATGCATTTGTAGAATCATGCCCTTGTCTCATTCTTAAAACATTCCACATACCATCTTTGTTAAAATGCAGAAGATTAGATGTCTGAGACACAGAAGTTCACATTCCTCCTGGGTAATGAACCAGCAACTTTCAACCATATCTATCTGCCGGCAACTATTATAGATTTCCTTTGCTTCAATGAAATATTTCATTCTAGCAATAAAACTAATATTTTGAAGCTCAAGCAATAACAATATAACAGAAAAAAATCAACTGTTTTTCTGTTTGGTCTCATTTCATTTTGAGGTTACTGAATTCAACGCAGAACATTTTTATAAAGGTCTGTCTTCCCCACCTTCTGCAGAGATGTTGTTGAATAAATTAGAAGTTCATGGAGTAATCCTAATGATTAAAGAGATCAAATGTGCCTGCATTTAAGAAACATTCAGTTCCACTCATTTACAAAACAAAGCGTTTGACAACATGGCTCAGTTTATGTGAATAACTGTAGGATAAAATTAGTACAAAAAATGATCCACAGTGGTTTCTATTTTAAACAGTAAAACAAGCTTGCAAAAGCAAAAAAGGTGTCTGGTTTAAACAAACAATCTTCCTTATCTTTGTAGAAAAGCTCTTGGGTTGTTTAGCAACTGATTCAAGCTGATCTGGAAAACCACAGATAAAATTCAACATACAAACCCAAGCTGTGCAGTAACTATATTCAACTAACTGAATACAATGCATAGGGATGGATGATTTGGTTTGACTTTCAAGTCCCTGAAGGGAGAACTACATTTTTCTTATTTTTTTTAATTAACGGAATGTTTTATACATGTGAAAACTGGGACACATGCTGATGAAAATGGATCAGTGCTGAAAACTGAATTAATATATTATGAATTTAGAAAACAATTAGCATATTTTATAACAGTCTATTTCATGTAATAGAAGCTATTAAAGTAACTTACCCCTTAATTACATTCAACAAAGCTTTTATGCACATTTTTAAAATATGCCCAGGAACACTAACATTAAATAGTGAGAGAGTATCTCCCTAAGTCAAGTCAGCCCCCTCTAAAAAAAAAAATGCATATATATTAGAGAACAACGGGAGGATATTTGTGTTACAATGTTTGTGTTCACCAATTTCTGTGTTTATATTACATGACCCAAAAAAAAAGGATATTAATGCTGAAATAAGCCCGGTAAGGGTGCCGAGGGCTGCAGAGCCAAAGAACATCTTAAGAAAGTAACCCAGTGCTTGTAGAAAGGTTTGCCATCCACTAACATCTGACATATTGTCTCTTGTCAAACCTTCTGCTGTGCTGGGAACAATTTTAAAAATTCGAAAGAAAACAGTTATCAATTCCAAGCCTGGACCAGGAAAAGCCAAATGTGTTTAGGAAAAAAAACCAAACAAACCCAATGAACCAGCCTACATTTTGTTGCTACTGCTCTTAAAAGGCATTTACAGTGATACATACAGCAAGTGGAATGTCAGAAGACATTAAATCAAGTGTTGGTGCAATCCCCAGAGGGAAAGCTAATTCTGCTAAAAGATCTTAAAATCTAGCATTGCTTTTGTAAGGCATCCCTCAATGGCATAAATAGGCCATTATGATGATGCCTTCTGCAGTAAAACATCTCATACTTCTAAGAGGGAAGAAATAATGCATTTTTTATTTTAAAAACGTAGGTCAAGAAAAGAAAATGAGACAGATCCCATGGTCCCTATTCAGGAGAGCAAACCAAACAAACAAGCAGGAAAAGCGCCTCTCAGATATTTAAATGTACATGACAGAAACTGGAGAGTCTCTAGAAAAGGGCAAAAAGAGAACTTCAAGGAAAGAAGAGATCTCTTGGAATCCCAGGGAATATAACTATGCTACGGCATTCAGATTTCTGGTAGAATATTATTTATGGCTGTTCTTAGAAGCATGGCCCTAGGGAAAAGGACATATAGTAGGTACTAAGAGTGCAGCTGGTCCCTGAAAAGTAGTATGAAAATATACTTCTTTCTTACTCAACAGAGCTACTTCTTCTATTCAGTTACATTCACTGACTTACCACTACTGGTTTTATTCCTGTTAATCCTGCATGACCAACACAGCTAAGAGAAAGTAGGCAGGAGGTACATGGTCCCACTAGGGGGAATGCCTTACTGGATCTGGTATTGGCAACGGGGGATGACATAGTAGGGGACCTACAGATCGGTAGCCATCTGGGGGACAGTGATCACCTAAAAGTACAATTCAACATAAGGCGTCGAGTGGGTAAGGTAACCAGTAGGGTGAACGTGCTGGACTTTAGGAAAGCTGATTTCAGCGAACTCAGGCGATTAGTGAAGGATGCACTGCAGAGTAGTAGTTTTGAAATGATGGGAGCCCAAGAAGGGTGGCTGTGCCTTAAGGAAGCTATCCTTCTCGCACAAAGCGAGACGATCCCCGTGCGAGGTAAAAGAGGGAAAGGGGCCAGGAGGCTTCCCTGGCTGACCAGAGAAATCCAGGGCAGACTAAGGGCCAAAAGGGGAGCACATAAAAAGTGGAAACAGGGAGAGATCACCAAAGAGGAATATACCTCTTCTGCTCGTGCTTGTAGGGAGGCAGTTAGACAGGCCAAAGCTACCATGGAGCTGAGGATGGCAACCCAAGTAAAAGACAATAAGAAATTGTTTTTTAGATATATAGGGAGTAAAAGGAAGGCACAGGGAGGAATAGGACCCCTGCTAAATGGGCAGAAACAATTGGTGACGGACAGAGGGGACAAGGCTGAACTCCTCAACGAGTTCTTCGCCTCAGTGTTCCTAAGTGAGAGGCATGACAAGTCTCTCACTGGGAGTGTAGGGAGGCAGCAGCAAGGCACCAGACTTCCATGCGTGGACCCTGAGGTGGTGCAGGGTCACTTGGAGGAACTGGATGCCTTTAAGTCGGCAGGCCCGGATGAGCTCCATCCGAGGGTACTGAAGGCACTGGCCGACATCATTGCAGAGCCACTGGCGGGAATATTTGAATGCTCGTGGCGCACGGGTCAAGTCCCGGAGGACTGGAAAAGGGCCAATGTGGTTCCCATTTTCAAGAAGGGGAGGAAGGAGGACCCGGGTAACTATAGGCCAGTCAGTCTCACCTCCATCCTTGGCAAAATCTTTGAGAAAATCATCAAGGCTCACATTTGTGAGAGCCCGGCAGGACAAATTATGCTGAGGGGAAACCAGCACGGGTTCGTGGCAGGTAGATCGTGCCTGACCAATCTAGTCTCTTTTTATGACCAGGTCACAAAACGCCTCGACGCAGGAGGAGGGGTGGATGTCGTATACTTGGACTTCAGGAAGGCCTTTGATACGGTATCCCACCCCATACTGGTGAACAAGTTAAGGGGCTGTGACTTGGATTACTGCACAGTCCGGTGGGTGGAGAATTGGCTGGAGGGTCGAACCCAGAGAGTTGTGGTGGATGGGTCGGTTTCAACCTGGAAGAGTGTGGGCAGTGGGGTCCCGCAGGGCTCGGTGCTTGGTCCGATACTCTTTAATGTCTTCATCAGCGACTTGGACGAGGGGGTGAAATGTACTCTGTCCAAGTTTGCAGATGACACTAAGCTATGGGGCGAAGTGGACACGCCGGAGGGCAGGGAACAGCTGCAAGCAGACCTGGACAGGTTAGACAAGTGGGCAGAAAACAACAGAATGCAGTTCAACAAGGAGAAATGCAAAGTGCTGCATCTAGGGAGGAAAAATGTCCAGCACACCTACAGCCTAGGAAATGACCTGCTGGGTGGCACGGAAGTGGAAAGGGATCTTGGAGTCCTAGTGGACTCCAAGATGAACATGAGTCGGCAGTGTGACGAAACCATCAGAAAAGCCAATGGCACTTTATCGTGCATCAGCAGATGCATGACAAATAGGTCCAAGGAGGTGATACTTCCCCTCTATCGGGCGCTGGTCAGACCGCAGCTGGAGTACTGCGTGCAATTCTGGGCGCCGCACTTCAAGAAGGATGCGGATAACCTGGAGAGGGTCCAGAGAAGGGCCACTCGTATGGTTAAGGGCCTGCAGGCCAAGCCCTACGAGGAGAGATTAGAGAAACTGGACCTTTTCAGCCTCCGCAAGAGAAGGTTGAGAGGCGACCTGGTGGCTGCCTATAAGTTCGTCAGGGGGGCACAGAAGGGAATTGGTGAGTATTTATTCACCAAGGCGCCCCCGGGGGTTACAAGAAATAATGGCCACAAGCTAGAGGAGAGCAGATTTAGATTGGATATTAGGAGGAACTTCTTCACAGTTCGAGTGGCCAAGGTCTGGAACAGGCTCCCAAGGGAGGTGGTGCTCTCCCCTACCCTGGGGGTATTCAAGAGAAGGTTGGATGTGTATCTAGCTGGGGTAATGTAGGCCCAGCACTCTTTCCTGCTTATGCAGGGGGTCGGACTCGATGATCTATTGAGGTCCCTTCCGACCCTAGCATCTATGAATCTATGAATCTATGAATCTATGAAAGTAATAAGACTCTTGTCTTGGCAGATAGCATCAACAGTATTCTTTCCTAAATAGTAACTACAGGCTCATCATCAGTGCAACCCCAATGGCTTGCATGTATGGCTGGTGGCATAAGCTAATGACCAGAAAGTCAAAAAGGGAGAGATGAAAGCAGTGTCTGGTAACAAAAATCTACAGGAGCAATAAAGAACACCCAGCACAAGTAGGAGAAAAAACTGACACATTTAAACTTGTAAACTGAATGAATCAAATCTTGGGTCAATGAGATGCAACACAGATGGAATCCCACAAACACATTTTAAGGTAATTTTCATAGTAGATCTGCACTTTATGGATGAGATACTCTTAGGCTAAATGTGATCACAATAATAATAATAACTTGGATATAGAATAAGTTCATCTCAGTATATTCAGCTTTTACACACATGTAAAATAACAAATGGACACAACATACAGCCCTACATTGCTGTGACTTATCTGAATCAAGTGCAGAACTATTGGGAATAAGACTATACCAGTTTGAGTGTTATATCTACAGCTTATTTCAAGGTAATGTTTGTTCAAGGCAAATAGCCTGTTACCTGCTCCCCTGCCACATAGACTACAGCATGCATCTACTCCAGAATAGCTGCTCATCTCTCCCTTCTGGATACTCCTGTTTACACTGGTATATAAAACTGCTGTAAATTAACTAGCATAAATGTGTTGAGCGGCTAGGCCCCTGATCTTGGCTATGGTTCTGGGTGTGCCATTAAATCTTTTGAAGGGTACCATGAGGTCTGAGGAAACGTATGATATTAGGAGACAAGCAGAAAAAACTGAGCAGATAAGGACAAGTTATGGAGGGGTGCCTCAAGCTCAATGAGGGATGCCTTGATTCCAAAAAAAGCTGAGAACCATTGGACTAGGCACTTTGAATAGGAGATGAGACTGATTAGTCACCTGATTATAACTGCTGGCCATACACACAAGCAACTCCACAATATTAAATCAAAATCATTATGTAGTTTTTATCTTCTATCTACATAGTTTTTATGAAAAAAATCAAAGGGGTTGCACTTTATAAAGAAGTCAGTAACAAAATCCATTAGAGCTACAAGGTAAAAGAATGCATCTTTATGGTAAACTAAGACGGCGCCCTACATCCACATTCAAATTCAATGACTATTAATAATTACTATATAACTGCTGTTTCCTTTGCTTCACAAACACATAGTTTGACTGTACTTACTTTGTCAGGACAATAGAGACTGCATCATTGAGAATACTTTCTCCAAACACCAACATGTTAAGCACAGGATCTACATTAAGAGCATTGAAGATGGCAATAGTAGCCACTGGGTCAACTGCAGATATTAAGGACCCAAATGCAAAACTGTGAAAACAAAAAGAAAAGAAAACGAAAAGAATAAAATAAGCTAGTGTAAATGTATAACATATTAGACAATAATAAGCAATAGCAAAACACTAGTCCTGTGCTAATAGGTAGCTATTCGGTCTGGCTTCGGATCCGGCTGCTTCGGATGGCAGCGATCCGATCTGGAGCTCTGGACCAGGTTTCTGCTTTGATCCGGCCGCAGTGGCTCCACAGCTTTGGAGCCGCCTCAGAGATCTGGCCATAGGGTATAACGGGGAATCAACGAAATCTCTATAACTTTGTTTTTTGTCTGATTTGGATGAAACTTGCAGGGGTGGTAGGTAGCCTCTGCTGAGAGCACGAAGCCTGCCACATTTCAAGAAGATCGGTGCGGAGGTTCAGGGGGAACTGCACCCCACATTCTTGAAAGCAAAACTCATGTCATATGTATGTGTTACACCACAGTAGGGTGAAAACTGCAGGGGTGGTAGCCCCTGGTGAGGCCACAAAGCCTGCCAGGTTTCAAGTTGAAAGGTGCAAGGGTTTGGGGGGAACTGCACCTCAAGCTGCTGACAGGCAAAACTTGTGACACAGATGACCCCGTGTGTGTCAAGGCGCAGCGGGCTGAAAACCGCAGGAGTGGTGGCCCTTGCTCAGGCCATAAAGCCTGCCAAGTTTCAAGGAGGTAAGTGCAGGGGGGAACTGCAAACCCCTGGGGGGAACTGTACCGCAAGCTGCAGACAAGCAAAATTCGTGACATGGGTGACACTATGTGTGTTAAGGCGCAGCAGGGTGACAGCTGCAGGGATAGTGGCCCCTGCTGAGGCCACAAAGCCTGCCAGCTGTTGAAGACACCAGTGCAGGGGGGTTTTGGTGCCCTGCACCCCTAGCTGCTGACAGGCAAAACTCGTGACATGGGTGCTTATGCAACTGTGTCTGTCTCTGTCTTGGGGCAGTTGATTGTCTGTATTGATTATTTCCTCTCTTTAGTCTCTGGTTTTGTAGGTGTTAATTGATGCTAATTAACTGGTTACATTAGCTATCAACTGTGTATTGAGCTGGTCCCTGAATGAATCATGATTGATTGGTAACTGATTACACAGCAGCTTAGCAGCCAGGTCTGCAGTAGTGTTCCCCTCCCCAAGACAGCCACAGTTGCATAGGCACCCATGATACAAGTTTTGCCTGTCAGCTGCTTGAGGCACAGTTCCCTCCAAACCCCTGCACCGATCTTCTTGAAAGTTGGCAGGCTCTGTGGCCTCACCAGGGGCTACTATCCCTGCAGTTTTCACCCCCGAACCTCTGCACCAATCTTCTTGAAATGTGGCAGGCTTCATGCTCTCAGCAATTTTAATCCAAATCAGACAAAAAACAAAGTTATAGATATTTCATTGATTCCCCATTATACCCTATGGCTGGATCTCCGAAGCTTTTCCAAAGCACTTCAGAAGCTCCAAACCGCTTCAGAAAGCCTAATGAAGACAGCGCTTCGATCTGGACATGCTGCTTTGGACGCTGAAGCGTCTGAAGCTTCTCCGGATCCAAAGTATCGTCCGAAGCCTCGCACAGCCCTATGAAACATTGCACATACCTTTGGATTACTACAGATTATTTTGCAGAATCCATTAACAAACAGCTGATCAACAATGCATAAATCAGAAAAGTGTTGTTTGCTTCCTGGGAGAAAGGATCAACTGTTAAATACAGAAGATCTGTTAACAGAGCTTCATGAAATAGGGATCCTTCATACTCTGAGTTTTCCATTAGCCCTAATAACTTGTGCTAAATGCTATGAATGGTTTAAAGGCTGTAAGGATAACTTTGTAATGAATGTGACAGAAAAACATAAATTAAGAGACATTTTTACACTACTGACCGAATTACGAAGTGGTAGGAACAATATACCTCGCCCCAAGCTCTCATACGGAATAAAGACGTCCCACAAAAACAAAAAGGAAGAACACTGCATAACAGTTCTTCAATATGCAACAGAAACAGTTCTTTGATATGCGTCAGTCCAAATCAGAGCTGTGCAGCAATACAGAATGAACAAACCGCAGAAAATCTTATTAACAATGCAAACCCTGTCCTATGCAGTTACTTGATAAATTAACTTTGGCACAGCTCAAATCCACTGTCATGCTATTAAAGTTGCTGAAACTGAAAGAGGCTTTATCATCTGGGGTGATACCCAGTTTGCTTTCACTGTTATAATATTCAACATTTCAGATGTCATGTATAAAGCAGAACTGTCACACTTTCATTTTTACTGTAGGTCTCCTCATGCCAGTATACTGGGTTTTAGTTGTAGACAAGCATTGGGGAATTCATCATTTTGACAGAATGTATAACAAACCCTGACATAGGAATTTTCTGCTAAATATTTATTCAGAGACTGCATGACTAAAATAAAAGACTGTGTTGTTGTTTCATGATGTTGGTTTCACCTTGCTATCTGCTTTACTTACAGTGTTCCCCATCAGGGAGGACAAAACAGCCTAATTTCATGAGAGATGATAATACTTCATTAGATCCTAAGACAAGAGAACGAGCCCCCTCAAAGTAATGAGTGCATTTAGCTGTGTACAGCCAGATGCTAGAGTCAGGTATGGAAGACTTCTGTAATTTATGAATGTTTTTTCTTGTCACATTTCCTGGTTTCAACTAGTCAAATTATTTGTGGACTTCAGTAAATTAAAAAAGCACACAAAAATATTAAAGCCAAATATTCCGCTCCATCTGTACTTACACCAATGTAAACAAGAGCAGCATCTGACTTCTGGTGTAAGTTGGTAGATTTCTAAAAAAACATCAAACCTTTGCCAAATACTTGAAAAATTTAGGGATACCAATCCTTATAAATTCATTCCTTCTTTAAGGAAAAGGGCTGGATGAGAAAACCACCTTTTCATATTGTATTTCAGAGGTGTACTGAGGCAGCTCTATGCTCTGGGCAGTGGCAGCTGTTACTTCTGCAGTCCTCCTCTCCCCTTAAGTGAGTGCTCAGAGCTGCTGACACATTTGCGGGGCCCCCCCCTCTCCCATTACGCTACTGATATTTTAATTATGTCAGTTAACCAAATGCACACCATCATGTAGAGGATTTATGCATCTAAGTTGTGGGGGGAGGAATTTGGGAAAAGACTGTGAAAACATTTTTGCACACACTGTTCATTGTTGTGTTTCCCTTGTCTTAATAGCCCCTTTGATGATGAATGTTTTGAGCTAGGGAGCCTTTACATACTTCACTTGGGAAAAGGCATCAGAAAGATTAAAATGTTAATCCCAATGAATTACTATACAAGCTGTATTTACTTTGAAGAATGCCTTGTATGATGTACTAGGCAATTTTACCAAGAACTTACCTGTCTGTCATGTTGAGTTTATAAATTACTTCTGCCTAAAAGAAAAAAAAAATCAGCCACGTTTCCATTATTTTTCACTAAGCATACATTTATGTAGTATTCAAACATCAGATGGTTTCAAACTGCATTTTAATCCATTTGAATAAACTAAAATTATGATGAAAATCTTAATAAAATATTTACATACTTTAGAATCAAAATTTCTGTGAATTCTAGGGAGAGTTTATAAAGTGGCTGTGAGACAGAGAAATATTGATAGCCCAGATATATAAATAAGGAATTGAGAGAGAAATAAAAGATTAAATGAATTTATCCAAGCTATGCACTGAGTCATCACCAATCCTAAAACTAGAAATTAAAGAGGTCTCAGGCTGCCATTCCTTTGCTCAGTTCTTTACTTTAGCTCCTGTTGCATTTATGTACGAGCAATTAACTGTAATCCCTTCGTGTAATAAGTTCTTCCACCTGGATCCATCTATCTCAGCAGCACAGAAGTGGAAAGGGATCTTGGAGTCATAGTGGACTCCAAGATGAATATGAGTCGTCAGTGTAACAAAATCACCAGCAAAGCTAACCGCGCTTTATCATGCATCAGCAGATGCATGACAAATAGATCCAAGGAGGTGATACTTCCCCTCTATGCAGCATTGGTCAGACTGCAGTTGGAGTACTGTGTCCAGTTTTGGGCACTGTACTTCAAGAAGGACCTTGATAGACTTGAGAGGGCCCAGAGGAGGGCCACTTGTATGGTTAGGGGCTTACATGACAAGCCCTATGAGGAGAGACTGAGGGACCTGGGCCTCTTCAGCCTCTGCAAGAGAAGGCTGAGAGGTGATCTTGTGGCCACCTACAAATTCATTGGGGGATGCAGCAAGGGATCGGAGATGCTCTGTTCACCAGGGCGCCTCCTGGGGTAACAAGGAACAACGGTCACAGACTGACAGAGGGCAGATTTAGGCTAGATATCAGGAAAAACTTCTTCATGGTAAGGGTGGCCAGAATTTGGAATGGGCTTCCAAGGGAGGTGGTGCTCTCCCCTACCTTGGGGGTCTTTAAGAGAAGGCTGGATAGGCATTTGCCTGGGGTCATCTGACCCCACCACTCTTTCCTGTCCAGGGCAAGTGGCTGGACTCAATGATCTGCTGAGGACCCTTCCAATCCTACCAGCTATGAATCTATTTCATCCTTCAAAAAGCCTCATTTCATGAGCTAACTCACAAGTGAGGTAAGTTAGGAGAGAAATACCTTGCAACTTATTGTGTGGGGGCATAAAAAGGCTCCTATTTGTGTGACCATTACTATTCTTTCCTGTAAAAAAAAAAGCAGTAATTTCAAGGATGTTTCTCTTACCTGACCCAGGAAGTAAATTCCTCCTCCTACAATGAAGGCTGAAATAGCTGTGCCAAATACGGAAAATAGGGTGATGGAACCAATATTCTGAAAGAAGTTACCCTACAACACAAAAGCAAGATAAAACAAATGAGTGAAAAGGCATTGCAAAGGGATAGTATTTTTGCTCTGTGTCTGTACAGTACCAAGCGTTCTGGGCCACAGCTGAGGCTCTTTGGTCCTTCAGTGAGACAGCTAAAACAGAAATAGAAGAGTAAAAGCAAGCTTCAATTGTTTGGTTATCCGTGCTTAACACTTGATTGGCTTGAGTTCAATAGATCCACAGTAATGCATCTTTACTCAGACAGATTAGTGAAGACATTTCATGACTTGCTCTTTGTGCACTAACAGAGTGCATGAACATTAAAACCATGCAAAGCTGGCAAGCCTAGGTTTTCATCCACCAGCCCTAAGAACAGAGCTTCAGCCTTAACTCAAGAAACTCTGCGCTTCAGTTATTTTATTCTACACCCTTAGGTTAAATACATAGTCTCGAATTATAAGTCTAGAATAATTTTAAGCAGTACTTTTCAAATTAACAAAGTTTTATATTTGTACTAACCAAGAATTTCAGCCTGTGATTTCATTTCATTGCAAATATCTTACTTTCCTGTTATTAATTAAAAATAGATTAAACTAATCTCTTTCCTGGTCTGTTATGTAGGATCAAATTCTCATTTAGCTCAGTGTGATTATTACAATTCTCTCCACAAGGATACTAGAAGTCCTAGCTGCCATTAATTTTGGAATTAAAACTTCACTAAAATTTAAGATACAACAACAGAGCAGATCAGTTAAACATACTTCTCCTTCTCATCATGCTGCAATCATAAAATCCATCTGTTTTTTCACAACACAAAAAAGATTTTTTTAATATAATGCCCATATCCTAACTAGAGCCAACATCTTTGATTGTGCACTTTAGGGAAAGAATGTAACTTATAGTCAGCAAACTAAATCTTGGTTTTCTTGCATTAAGCCAGGTCAAAAGGAAGTGTTTGAAATGGAAGTGGGATGTGGTCAACTTTAAGTGGAAGAGAAGAAAGGGCTGTTCTAGTTTTCTGTTCAGACCTTTCTTCCTTGCCTTGTCTGCATCAGATTATAAACTTCTTGGAGCATGGAACATGACTTCTTATGTTTCTACAGTATTTAGCAACTAATGCTCAGTTAAATAATATTAGAATCTACATTCCCTGCTTTCTGGGTCAAAGACGCTATATTTTACTCTTAATTACAGAAGCACAAATATGCTGTAATTAAGTGAAATTATTCCAGATTTGCATAAGTGTAGCTCAGAAAGTCTGTTCCAGATAAAACTTCAGAGTGTAAATAAAAGTTGTACAAGGTCTCACCTTGTGCAATGAATATCCCGATTCAAATATAATAGGTGGAAGCAAAAGAAGAAAAAACATATTTGGACGAAACATTTCTTCTTCCTGCAAAATAAAAAGTGAAGAAAGAGTTCAAGGGCCACACAATAGTTGAAATAATAGACATGAGAAAGCAAATATAGTCACTTTTAAGTGGAATGATTTTTAAGAAGTAAAACTGCTTAGAAATAAACACTATATTAGTCTGCTTCATTTCCACCCACAAAATGAGATTGTAGGGATAGTTAACTACTTTAAGATTATCTTTCAAATTACTTTTACTTGATGATAGAGAACAAAGTGTTATTTACCATGAATAACTGCTCCTAAACACGCTGCATGGAAAACAGACCATTTTCCACAAAGAAAGAGGTTTCTATATTATTAGAGAAAGCATTACTATTTTTATTGTAGGCTTTCAAAACCTGAAAGGCAATTGGATGGTGAATGGTTACAGGCTACACCTTTCACCTTTTAGACATTGACCTGAATTTAATCAAGGTTAATAGTTGCCAAATACTGGTTCCATTAGACAGCTGATCAGTGGACCATGTAATATCAGATCATAGTCCCAAGCATAGTTGATAGTGAATGCTCACTGTCAGGTATGCATTTCATTAAAATGCTTTTCACCTGAAGATTTGAAAAGGCTTTATAACAGGGGGCAAGGAGAAAATTTATTATCTCATTTACAGATAGAGTTTAAGGTCAAAAACGTTGACCAAAGTTCACTGAAATCAGTAAATAAACTCCTGGTGACTTTAATAGGCTTTGGAATAGGCATGCCAGTTTCACAGGCTTCATTCTCATTTGAAAATTATATTCAGATCTACATTAAACTTGTTTTATGAGGTCAGAATGATGCAAATGAACAATAATGTATATCAGAACTAGGCTTTTAGGTCTCCCGACTCCATGTCTTTTCCTTTAATCACTTGGATAACAGTGGCTTGCAAAAACACACACCACCAGTAATTGGCACCATTTTTTTGCTGGCAGTCTAAGCAGGGAAGCCAAGTCACTGATGCACAATCTGTGGCCCAATGTGTTTCTCTGAACACCAATGGCTCCTACAAGATTCCCGAAGCTCTGACTGCCAAAAGCCTATACTCTTTATAGACACCAATAAGGACTCTTTAAACAGGCTGAACTGCACTAAATCCCAAGATTCCAATGTATACAGCGTCCATGGCCTGAACTTTGTTTGAAGTCTCATTCTGCAAAATAGAAACATCTATCTATGCAAAACTGCATTCACATCAGCACTTGTTATGAACATATCTTCTGGCCATACAGGATAGTGCAGACTTATCAGTAAATGGAACTCATCTCCTATGTTGAAATACATGTAACAGCAATATCTTTTGTGATATCTTCTTTACGTACAATTCAGTAACAACACCCATTTTACACTGATTCAAACTGAACATTAGCGGCATAAAACCTGCTTTACTGAATGTGTTTTTTCATTTAGCTAAAAGTGACGTGTAGGAGGAGGGAATAAAGTGGATACAATATGAAAGAATCCACTGTACATTTAAGCAGAAGTCAGGCACATGACTTTTTTTTATCATTGTGATTGCCAGCCATTTTACCTACCAGGAAGCACAGGAAAGTTCACTGATGTCTTCTTAAAGCTTATCAGCAAGAAATTTAGATGATAGATATCTTAGGACAGGGATATATGACCATACTGTTTCCATAACACAGGGAGCAAAGTCAATATGCAAAAAATATAAATTGCTAGGTATAGGCAGTTGAAGAAGTAGATCTCCTAAGCAGCACCATCTGATCTGCAACTGCTATTCCTATTCCATAGGATCTGTATACTATGAATACATAAAATGAAATATTCTAACCAGGAGATCTTACAACACCTTCAGCTCTCCTGTGAAATATGAATTTTCACTTCTACTTAGGAGAAACAATCTTTGTATTTTTCTATGCCTGAGAAAGGGTGAGTGTGCCTGAAAGCTTGCAAATAAAGAAATGTTTTTGCAAATATCTATGTGATATAATAAAAGATATCATCTCTGTCACAAATTCTGATTCCTTTTGCCTGTAGACCAATACAGCTACAGCCTGGATACCTGAATCATGAGCTACATGCTTTCTAAATGCATATAAACCTGCAGTGGGCAAAATCTTCCTGCCATTGTGGGACTCACCACAAGGAGTCACTGCTGCAAGTATTCTCCCCCTCCATAGGGAAAGCTCAGCACTTAAGCAGAAGGCAGAGAAAAGAAACTTTATGGAGGATCAGAGACTAGAGACACCCCTCTGCACAGCTACATTGTCTCTGATCCTAAAAAGGCAGCTTATGCCACGCTTCCAGCATATGGGGTGGAAAGTACTGCTTCTATAATCACCACTTGGTCCCATAGCATTTACTAGTAGAACATTTCCAACAGATTCCCACGAGGTTTGTGGTGCAGAATGGAAGGGCATTTTTACATGTGCTCTGGGGGATGATGGAGGGGTGCTTTAATTAGAGCAGCTCCAAGAGTCACTTTAATTAAAGTACACAGAGTATATCAAGCATCAGCATTCCCACAGTTAAAAATGGTGGCGGAGGTACTTTATAGCTTGTTGAACAAGCTTTAATTAAAGCACCCTCTGCCGCCATTTTGAAGCATCAGAATGCTGATACATGGGACGCGGAGGCTAGCTGAAGCATGGTAATTACCACGCTCCAGCAGACTTGATTAACTGAGTCTGTTCCGACACACTGTAATTATAGCACATCAGAGCAGCCTCCCCACTTGTGTACAGGCACCCAAAATGTTTTAGAGGACAATTTGATTTACGACTTATTTGTTCTGTATGCTGCCATTTGCTACATCTTTAAAGCATAACATTTATTAAAAACAAACAAACAAATAAACAACACCCCCCCTAAATCAGTAAATGCAGCTCATTCTGTTTTGAAGTGGTTTGGAAGAAAAGCTCCAGCTCTTCTCTATCAAATAGGCTAAACCTCCAAGTGCAGAGGTGTAACTACAGTCTGCACCCTGGACTACTGGGCTACAAATTTAGTGGGCACTCTTGCACACCCCTAGTACAGCTGCTGCTGCCCATTTTCTTGATGCTGAGAGCTGGAGCTTACTCTTTCAGCTGGAGTGGGGGGCACAAGAGGGTCCTCCTAAGGCCTTCTTTATAGTGCTCCAGGTTACTGCCATGCCTGCCCACCCACTAGCTATTTTCCATGAGCATCACATTTAGGATTGTGACAGTCTAACAGTATTTTCCAAGAAAAGCCTCAGCATTACAGCATTAATGCCACGTGCACGGCACAGCGTATGGAGAGAAGCTAATATGAAAAAAAATCAAGATTAAACTAATGTGTTTTTTACTCCAATTGCTCTAAACTTGCAAGATGCTGAGAACCCTGTACTGCTGTTAATTTAACAGAAACAGAAACGGCTTGATACCTTTGAGAAGGCACTCTGCATTCAGCAAGATAAAACCCTTAAAAAGAAGAAAAAAAACAAGTAGCTCATGGTGCTGGTTATCTTGGGCTACAAGCAGAGGTTGCCATGCAAAGATCAGCTGTGGTGGGAACTAATCTGCTTCACTGGGCAAAACACATGCTACCTGTTGTCCTGCATTGGGCAGGGGCCCAATCTTGTGGGACAACAGACAACATGTTTCTCGCTTACACAGACACACCCTGGACACTTATGGGGGTCTGTCTCTGTAAAAGGGGAAAGACAGGGTTTCCCACTCATGCCCTGGGCAATCTCTAGGGCATGTCTGTAAGCAAAGAACCCTGGATTTCTCCACCTACAGGGACCTAGGGAATCTCTAAAGTACATCTCTGTATGCATAAAAAGGGGCATGGATGTCTGTTTGCTCAACCTTTGCCATGCCATAAAAAATGTTATGCTGCCACAAAGGTGACAACATTTACCACCCTCAAAGCAAAAAGAAAACAAAACTTTGGAAATTAAACCTAAAGAAATGAGTTTTGCCAAAAAAAAAAAAAAAAAGGCATTTAAAACTGCCAAAGAGCATAACTACAAATCAAGCTGAATTGCTTCAAATATACCTTCCAGTTGGCCAGTTTTTGAGACTCTATAATTTTTATGAAAGCTCCCATGAGGATACCTACGAGAGAAAGAGAAAGGACATTTTTAATGAACACTCAAGAAACACAAAACTCTTCAGTTTACAGTAACTGAATACCAAAATAACCCCATATTATATTTCACAGCTCTACTGATTTATTTTCATATGCTAAATATTATTAAAATTAAAACAAATGCAGGATGTAAATAAAGAAACCAGCTTTCTTATTCCTAAAACAGCTTGCTGGAGGAATGTTTCTGTGTCCATTGCACAAACAGGTTTTTATACCTTTCAAACTAAAATGGGGCTATGAGGTACCAAATGTTGCCAGGTTAGATATTTATATATTATGCAGAGATTTTGAAGGGTAGCATTCACAATTAAAAGGGTGGCTGTTTCAGAAACGAGGTATAACATCACAGTTTTTTATTTTTCAATTATTTAATGTGAACAGCAGTTTCACAAAAAAAGGTTCTTTACCTTTAGGCAAATGCTAATCCAGCCTCTCTTTCTAATGAGCCAACTAGTCATATAGGAACCGATGAGTGAAACGCACCCCTGAGTCATCACAAGATCTATAAACCACGTCAGTGCCACTTAAAGCACAGCAGCAGGGCTCAAGGAGAAAACAGCAGATGCAAACACTCTGGCGCAAGGGTGAATTTCATGCTGATGTGGGCAAGAAGCTACAAGCAACAAACTAGAGGCCAGTTCTGATCAGTGTGGGAAAATGACAGAACCATTCCTCCAACGGGTGCACATACTGAAACAGTTTCCTAGAGACACTGGAACAGGTGTCTTGAACCAGCTCTGGTGAGGTGGGGGGGGCTTGGACCCTTGCTTGTCACTCCCAGCCCCTGCAATGCAACAGTGTCCTGATCATATTACCTCTGTGGAGCAGTCAGAAATTAGCTCAAAATGTCCTAACTCTGCCGTGCTACAATGGCAGTTAGCACGTGTTTTACTGCTTGAATGCTCACATTTTAAGCGCAGTTAACATGTCCCTAGGTGTAACGTGCAACAAGGTCCCAGGATCATTTTCTAGAACAATTACTAACCTTATCGTGGCTGTCAGAGATTGAGGGCACGTCCAGACAAGCGTAGATGTTTGGTTCCCTGGGGATAAGTAGCAGCAGCACACCTTGCGCTGCCACTACTTGTCCCTGGGTAACGCCTGTGTCACACACTTTTTGGCATGTGGCAAGTTACCCTGGGTGGGGTAGGAGAGGCTGGGCCCGGCACTGGACTGACACCATTAGCCCTACCTGAGGTCCTTCCCAGGGCAATTCTGTTGCGTGGAGCCTGGCTGGCAGCTGCAGCACGGCTCTGGGTGGCCTGGCTTCACTTTTGAGTGGCATATGAATATTCAGGGGTCAAAAAAACCCCAGAAAAAAAAAAAGCAGGGCAGCTCACGCATGGGCAGTGCACCCTTATAGCACAGAGAACATCTAAACGCATGGTATGTTGCGCTGCAGACATGTTTGCAGCACCACATACCGCACAGCCGTGCTCGTCTGGACACGGCCTGAATGGCTGAAGTTCATGATGCTATCTTATGTTATCCATCTCCAAAGAGATAGGCAGGAAGACTTCAGACCAGGGATGTCCAACTTCTGAGAGGCTAGGGGTTACACACTCCTGCAAGTCACATGCCTGTCAGGATGCAAGCAGCATGGGCACCCACTGCACCATGAATGCCCCCACCTCCCTACTTTACTGTGCCTTCTAGCAAGTACCCCCTGGCCCCATAGGCTGTCCTACCCTACCCCCAGGAGCAGGAGCAGGAGCAGGAGCAGGAGCAGGAGGCAGATGGTGGAAGAGAGAGCACGGGAACCCAAGGACTGCTGCCCAGCAGCAGTAGAGTGATGCCCAAACAGAGAATTGTGAGTTAACCCTTCAAGGGCCACATATAAACGACCAGCTAGAGAACTCTGCTCCAGATTAACAAGCCCACAGTTACTGAGAGTCAAGAATGCAACTCTCAGCCTCATTTAAAAAATGGGTGAAGCAATTTTTCATTACTCGGACCCTAATTTTGTACATATTTGTTCTTTTATTTAGAGCAGGGGTGGGCAAAATTTGGCCCACCAACTGCCTGCATCCAGCCCACAGGCGATCAGCCACGAACTCATGTGATCCAGTCCACAGACATGGTGCCAGGTGGGTGGGTGGGAGGCACTGCTTAGGCCCAGTGCTGACACAATGTCAAGTTGTGGACTGGAATGGATGCCCCCATCTCCATCTGGAACCTACTGGCTGCATCCACAGCTGATGCTGGCGCCCACCTGAGCACTCAAGTGTGCCACGCTGGTGCTGGTGTAAGATGCAGGCGTGGGTGGCAGGTTCTGGGTTGGGGCAGGGATTGGTGCATCCTACAGCTCTGGGTGGGGTGGGGATCAGGACATGCTGCAGCTCCAGGCAGGGTGGGGAACAGGGCATGCTGCAGCTCTGGGAAGGGTGGGGATCAGGGTGTGCTGCAGTTCTAGGCAGTGTGATCAGGTGGCGTGGGGATCAGGATAAGAGAGAGAGAAACGTGATCTTTGAGAGGTAACCAAAACTCATTAAGTGGCTCTCCAGCCAAAATAATCATCCACCCTTGATTTAGAGTGTTGGTTCAATAGTCAAATGGCCACACTTCAGGAAGATGAAACCTACTGAATGGTGACTGAGAAGCTTGTTTCTCTGTAACTGGTATAATTTTTACTGTCATACCGTAGCAATCCAAAGAATCTCACAAATAGTATCACATGGACAACTCCTGATGGATGTGTCATACACATGATGTTCCACGAGGATTAAGTCTTCTTTCATGCAAAAAATATTTCAAGGCAATTGCCCAAGAGGATAGAAACTGCTCAGTAAACCAGTTTATAAGGAGAGAAAAGAAGGAAATGTCAGTGAAGGAACATTAAAGGTCTTCTATACTATGATGCAGCATCAAATCCAGATATAATTCATAAGCAAAATAACAGGCCCTATTACAACATTCAGTGCTAATGCCATACGTGGGAGTGATATTAGAAGCCATGGATTGGGACACTATAGCAGCATAAATAGTACTGATGACACAGCCTCTAAATTCACAATCTAAATGAAAAATATTGCAGTCTACTCATATAAGGCAAAAACTGATGACTGAGACTTAAGTAGTGTGATTTTCAAATGATTTTTTATATTTGTACCATTATCCCTAAAAGGCTTCAAAAGCATTAAGGGGGGATGTAAACAAAAAGAAGGAAGTTATTTAGACCCTGCTCCGCAAAGGTATTTAGTCATCACAGTCCCATTGAGAAAGGAGTTAGCACCCAAAAACCTTTGAGGAATTGGTCCTTGGTGAATAATTACTGGAAGGAAATTCCAGTTATATGAAGCAGCCACCACAAAGATATAAAGATGAAGCAAGATACAGATTGAAGATGAAGCAAGACATTCAGGATAGAGGTGCATATGAGGAAGAAGAAAGGACAGAAAACATGTAACCAGAAGTAGTCCATTTTGGATTCTTTCCCCCCACCCTTCTGTATAACTATTTTAGATAATAAGATTTACACAATTTTGTAGTAACTATTAATAATGGGAAGCATGTGATACACTGGGATGAAAGATGCTACCCTGAGGGTACATGTATGAATACATAAAACTTTGAAACTGCTCCATGCCAGAGGGCTGAGTTATATGCTGAGTTAAACACACTACTGTACTATCTTGCTGATTAAAACATGGCAAACAAACCAGGTCAACTCAATCTTCTCTCTACCGAAAGACCACCTTTCAGGTGGGTACAAACTACAAAGGAATAATTCTGTACAGGATAATTGCAGAAGAAGCACAGGCAACCAACCCATCACTGATCCAATATTTAATTGCCTTCTATGAATCCTTTCTTTCTATTGAGTTGACTGCTTCAGCAGTTAAGAAGTGGCATTGACTGTTCCAGAAAAAAAGTCATTAAATTGCCACGTTTGGGTTTCATAAATATCTAGGTTAGGCACTGAAGATGTTTGGAAAGGGTTGCCCCACCTGGTAGGGCTTCTTATTGGAGGAAAATACAAGAAATAACCACAAGCTGTCCAAAAAACAGTTGTGGAAAGGAAAAGGTCTCATATTAGCTGTAGATTTATAATAACTCATGCAACTTTGCTCCCTTTCTGAACATTTTACTCCCTGTTCTTATCTGGGTCAAAAAATCATTCTATCTTGTATCAGGGTCTGTAATTTGTTTAAAGAATGCTATATATTAGTTTTACTTGACTCTGGGAAATGGTAACAACTATGATTTTATCACTCAAAACCTCAGCAGTCAACAGATCCCCTGCATCTATTTTTAATTATTGTTTTTATTCCCAGCTTATTTCTTGTTCCTTACATCTTTGTGGAAAAGTGTGCCAGAGAATGCAATCTTTCAAAAACTAATCTAAGACTTCAAACACTTCTCAAAGCTAGTCGCATTAGTGATTATAATTCATCATCTGCTAATAAACTTTTTTTTTTTAAATAAGGATGTGGATTTCTTTGGTTGCTTATTCTCAAAAATTAAATAAATCATCTCTGGTTTCATACGCAACTGCACTGAAATGCTTGATTTAGTTCCGTGATAAATACAGACAATATAATGTTACTAAATCCATTTATTACAGAACACATTCCTTTTAGGCATTCATCAAGACAATGTTATAAAACACGTTAGACATACAAGATGTTATAAACACAAGTAAACAGAGCACCATACTTGGTCAGGTGATACTTTTAACATCAGGTTTGTAAAAGCCATGAAAATTAACAAGTTTGGGAACCAAATCTGTGTTGACCTTGAAAATGATACAAACTTGCATTGTAACTTGCTTGGAAAAAAGTAGCCCCTGGTTTGCACAATTTTGCAAGGCTATTCTAAATGTAATACCTAAGCCTGCAACTAACTGCGTTTGAAAAAAGGCTCTGTAGGTGACAGATGATGGAATAGGTTTCATATTCAATAAATAAGGATTTCAAGAGGTTGCTGCTTGGAGCAGAGGTCATTCAATATGACAGAACCACTAATTTGTCCCTCCTATTGTAACAGGTGGCCAAAAATGTGTGTAATGTATTTTGGGTGAAATTCACTCCAGTAGACAGTAAGACCAGCAAACAACTTGCACACAAAAATTAGTTGCAGATATTCTGACTTCCTCAAGACAGGGATGGAAGTGAACCTCTGATATAGCAAACCAGGAATGTCAAACTTGACCAGCCCCCTCAGGCTGGATTCAGACTGTGGGCCTCATTGCTGCCTCAGCAGCAGCATGGGAGTTAACAGACATTACCCAAAGAAATGTGTTGTTATGCAACAGAGAACAATGGTCTTGATTCTGATACAATGGTGGTTTTACATCAGTGCCATTCTATTGATTTGTATATGGAAACTTGGGAGTAGTGAGTCTGTAATAATCAGAAACTGGCGCACAGAATGCACTGCTTCCTCTGTGCAATGCAGCTAAAAATGGCCAAAAAAAAAAAAGGAGAAAAGAATGAAAAAGAAGTTAACAACTTAGAATAAGAATAGGAAAAAACCCTTTTTAAGAGCAACACCTGTCTGTGTCACTTGCGTTGTCTATTACCCTTCAACAACTGCCACAGAACATTTGCTCAGTTTAATAAGTCCAAAAAAAAAGATGTCTCATTTCTGGCACCGCAGTCAGAACTGGATACTTGAAACTCAAGCTGCATCCTTTCAACTGCATCCATCACCACAGGTAACAAGGATTCTTTGACAGTAATTTGCTGGCAATTAGCTAGCAATTTTGATGAGGATATAGACTGAACTGACAGTAGCATAAATGTCATTTGTGTCAGTAAACTAAACAGACAGGACTCAAAGGATAGTGACCAACTCAGCCCTGTTAAGTACCACAACAGCATTTGATTTTAGGGGAGTTCTACTTGCTTGCTCCACCAGGTCTAGATTTGGAGAGACCCAGCAGCTAAGTAGTGGTTAACATTCACAACAGCATTGCAAATGCCTACACTCCATCTGGTGTGGCTATACCCACAGAGCCCTCCACGCCCATCTAGTAAATCTTAGGAAGTTTCACTTGGCAGCTTCTGTTGGGGCTGCATAAGAATAGGAGTGTAGCACAAAGGTGACAATCCTCCCCTGCTGCAGTGGACGATCCACAAAAGAGAACGTCTGTGCCTCTGCTGCTTGCCACTCTTGTACTGTGTCCTGACTCTGGACCTCAGATCAGTATTACCCTGCTGTTGGAGAAACCCCCAGAGCAGGAACCTGGAGTGGGAGAGTCCAAAACCAAACCATGCAGACCAGTAAGCTGCTGACTTTTAGGTTAGAGAGACTGCATATAAATTTAGAGTACATGCGTGAGCTGAGCCTACGAGAGGCCGAGAAAGCCAGATCAGTAATCGCTAACAGTAAGCAAGCCAAAAGAAACTCATTACTTCATCTAAGCTGGGGTTGGGGGGAAAGCAGGGTGATGAAATTCCCTTTCATTTCTCCAGACTAACCTCAACTGAAACTCTGATATGCAAAGCACAAAGAGGTTATTTTGACAGTCCCTTTCTGACACTGACCCCATTTAATGCTTTTGCCTTTATAATGAAAGTTAAAGTTTTCGATCACTCTGCTTATGCGAGAGAACATTATACACAATAAGCTAAAATCTGCTCTCAGTACTTTCCTTACTTCAACTGATTTCAGTAGAGTTACTAGGTTCAGTATGTGCCCCTCTTCATGTAAACATTCAGGAAATGGTTTAGGCAAATTTACCTATTACGCACTAAGTACTGTCAATTAAATCTCATTCTATAATTGTGCAACCAGGCATTATTAAGTCTTATGTCAATGTGTATTGCAAGACGAAAATCACCCTAAGGCATTACAATTAAAGCTTGAGGTTTCCCTGAATCCTACCAACTGTTTTTCTAAGCCCAACATTTATCAGGCTTTCTTTCAGTTTTACAGAAGTGAAATGTCGCACATGCTAGAATGCACGTAACCGCTCTCACCCATTTCTCCATACAGCATAACAAGAAAACAATTTCCAAAAATCTACCTGGTACCGTACGGGAAATGAAAATAGTTGAGTTTATATAAAATCACAGTATAGTGTTTACATAAAATCTGCATTTTCCTGATGGTATAAATCCAAATACAGCTGGAACTGAAAAGGAAGTTATTTTATTCATCCTGCATGAACCATGCTTCCCTGGAATGTGTCAATCTGGATCCCACTGTAAGATGAGTGAGCACCTCTTGTGTTTGAACTCTGAATCTTTTATAAATCACTGACTGCTGGAGCCATTGTATCCAGTGCCCTCCCATGGTCCTACTTGAGGGCATAAAGGATGGTGCAAGTATAATCCTTTCCTATTCCCTTGTAATGCAAAGTCTATGGTCCTGAGCACTCCTACAGCAAGGATGAGAAGCAGGATGTAGGGTCCAAACTGGCTTCAACACCTCTAGGAATCAGCTACTGCTAAACAACTGATTGGTCTTTTCATGGTGTCTATGTGGATTCTCTAAATGTTAGCAGTACACACTCAGGATGATGGGACTGAGGAGCATCAAACAGATATTGGAGCATTGCCCTCCTAAATCTGGCATCAGATCTAGCACTCTAAATCCAGCACATAACACCAGACAAATGTGCGTAGGATGATCCACATAACTGCCTAACAGATTTGAAATACCAGTACACTGCAGAAGCAGAGCAAATAGCCACCTGAGCTCTGCCAGAATACTCTTAAATGGAGGAAAGAGAAGTATACCAACCAGCTGATAACAGAGTGAAATACATTTTCAGTCTTTTCCATGAACTGGCTTGAGCCTTGTAGTAGCCAGCTTGGCCACAAATAGACATAGAGAAAATCTAAAAGACTTGGGTCTGTCAGCTTCAGATACTGGAATTCTGGATATATCTAAAGTATGTAGCTTCCCTTTTCCACTGCAAGGAAAGCGAGCTTTGAGAAGACTTCAGATTAATTGGTTTAAGTAGAATAGATTGCTTGAGGGTCCCCATACAATTTTGTTTTTAAAGGATAAACTATACAGTAGCTCCACAACGAGTGCCTCAAAGTTCCCACTCTTTTGGCCAAGGTTCCAGTAACGTGTTGAACATAAGAGGGTAGGTGGAACATCCCACAATGCACAATACAGGCTTCCTAAGTTTTAAAAAGTTGATGTAAAAATGCACTACTGGAGTAGGCTTTGTGACCACAATAAGTATCCACTAGCCTCTTGAGAAATCTTGATACCATGGGAGAAAAGAAAATAGAGAGCAACTGTACTGGTGGATGACAAGCTGATATCATTGGAATATGGACTCTGAGCTAACTAAAAGTCCAGAATGTTTTAACTGCTGCAAATACTCAAGGATCTCCCCTACTGGTCACTTGGCACTGTGCTGAGCCACCCACATCAAGAATCATGTGACATTTAGATGAGTACATCTTTGCCAAAGATATCTTCCTATTCTGGGTCCACATTTCCTGATTTTGCACCAAGAGTTTGGGATGGCCTGGAAGACTGACCAGAGGTTGCACACACCAGATGAATCTCAGCTAGTGGAGAATTATGGGGGGGGAGAGGGTGTGGCCAAGCCCTGATCTGGTCCCCTGTGGAAAGGGAGCATGGCCCAGCCCCAATCCAGCTGTGAGGAGAAGGGGAGGATGTGACCCAGTCCCAGTCCAGCCATGTAGGTGAAGAGGATGCAGCCCTACCATGCAGGGCTTAGGAATTTGGCAGTGGGGAGGGGTGGCACTGTTAGCTGCCACTGATTCCACACTGCCAAACTTCCTCACTTCCAGCAGGCCAGAGGTTGAGCATCCCTGATGTAAAGGAATCCTTGATGCCACTGGAGAAGGAAGATGTCTGGCAAAGATCCTAGATATATGCCACCTCTGAAGCAAAAGTTTGGGTAGCTGACATGAACAAATAGGGTTACCACTGGATTTCCCCACTGATGGAATATCAGCCTGGTGACAGATTTCACCAGCGACCAGTTGTGACTGATAACAGATCGCCTTCTCAGGAAATGTGTCAAGTCATTGCCGAAACCCAGAAGGTACAAAGCTACCAGTGTTATACTATGCAAATGGCATCAATTTCAGTGTGGGTGCTCTCTTGCTTAATTAAGAAGCTCATCACCAGGGATCTGGGTTTACTGTTTCCCATGGGAAAATGGAAAAAATATGGATTTTCCCCTTTGCCCAAGGAAAATGTGGATTTTTTATTTTAACAGAAAAATCCATGGAATTTGCAGTTTTGCAAAGAGCTCTTTGCAGGCTGGCAAAATTCTAGCCTGCAGGGGACTTGGGGGAGCAAGAGGAGGGCGGTCAGGCAGGTGGTGCCATGTGCATGTATATAAGCAATCAGGGTTCATGGCAGAGATGATATCTTTTATTAGGCCAACAAGATTTTTGCAAAAAAAATTCTTTAATTGCAAGCTTTTGGGCACAAACACCCTTCATCAGACATCGGAGAGAAGATTGTAAAAGTTCTCCTGAGTAGAAATGAAAGTTCGTATTTCATGGGATTTCATGTATATGCACATGGCCCCAGGTAGCCTTGAGAATGGCTCCTGCAGGTAAGTGGGGGGGCAGGGATTGAGGCTCCCATAGAGAAGGAGGGAGTTGAGCAGGGCAGGGGCTGGGGCTGCTCCCAGCCAGGGGATGCGTGTGGATTGCAACTGCAGAGCCCCGGTGGGAGCACAATGGGCCCACGGACAGCTCACCCAGGGGGTGGAGATGGCTCGCTGCTGCTCCACACACTCCCGAGGGAACAGGGGCGACCTGTATAGTACTACAGTAACTATAATTGCTTTGATTGCTTATGTTGTTATTTTTCTTTTTATATAATGAAATATTTAACCATTAAAATAATCTTGTTACGATTTACGTTTTACAATAATTTGATCAGTCATTATTAATGTTCTGGAATTAACCATCTATTTTAAATGTCTTATTGCTTAACATAAATATATTGGACATATTGGTCTCATGACTTTAGAACTTAAATTTAGTATAAGGTAAACGCTTGCGTAATATTTTGTGGTATGTCTGGCATATGTGGAAAGAGTGAATGATGTCTGTATGTGACAACATGAAGAAAGACAGTCCTTTTGCAGCAGGTGAAAATAGCCTTCCATGGTTTAACAGTTAAAGGCTGCAGCAACACTGAGTCAGCAGATAAGGATTACCAAATACTAGATCATGCTTCACCCTGATGGCTGAAGACTGCAAACAATTGGAACTGTTCTTATGTTCCAATAAATGTAGTGCTGTGCCTTATCCGGATAAGATTCCTGCTTGTTTTTAATTCACATTGTATACCCTGTGCATACAACACTTGTGCCTCATGATCTGTGCACAAGGTGGGGGCAGGTGTAGGCGCCCCCCCTGCTGCCCTCCCCTGGAGCCTCCATAGCCCAGTGGGTACAACCCAGCATGGCAGGGCAGAACGGGGGCATGCGGGGAAGCTCCTTGTCACTGCAAACTCCATGCTGCCCTGCTGAGGCACCTCCTGCCCATGTGACAGTAGCATCAGGAAGGGACACAACACTGCGCTGCTGCTCCTGTTGCTGCCATGTGGGCAGGGGATGGCTCGCCAGGGCAGCACAAAGTTTACAGTGGCAAGGAGCTTCTCCGAGAAGCCCTGCTCTACCTCTCAGGGGCAGCAGCTGGGGCTTGGGCACTGCTGCATTTGGCAGGGGGGCTGTGGACCCAGGTTCCCGCAGCCCTGGCAGCTGGGGGACCCCTCTGACAGGGCTGGGGGGGGGGGGGGCCAGGGTGTGTGTGTGGGGAGGGGAGCTGTGAGGGGCACCAGCAGGGCCAGTGGGCTATGGATGGGGAGTGAGGGGCCTGGATCTGTGCTCTTTGAGGAAGAAGGCAGGGGGGCTCTTATTTTCCATGATAAGCAACCCAAAATCAGACACCAAAATTTATAGGCATTTAGAATTTATTTTCTTACTGTGATTGAAGCACTGGTAGGCTTCCAAATTACTTTAAAATTGTAAATATATCAAGAAAACATTGTATTTAACTGATACCTATAAATAGAGTGGCCTTTCATTTTAATAATGGATTTAGGGTTTTTAATTAGAGAATTTGTGTGGTTCTTTTTTATCAGAGAATTTGCAATTTTTTTTATCATGGAAAACCAGGATCCTTGCTCATCACCAATGTTGTCTACTACAGACGCGGGCAATTCTTTTGGGTGGAGGACCACTTACCAAGTTTGGCAAGCTGTACCCATGTAGCCCCGCCCCTTGACAGGTGCCCCACCCCTTGGTCACCATCTTGTGACTGGAAGTCCCACCCCCTGACCTTTGCCGCCAGAAGTCCCTCCCTTGCCCCCAGAAGTACTCCTTTCAACAAGGGATTTTGCAATCTTGGAACAGAAAAATACCAAATTATATTCTAAAAAGTGAACATCTAAAACACTTATTTCAAAAATATTTTTGTCCTGGTTTACACATGTTTGTGTAATGCACATAGAGGTGACTGTATATAACAGCTTAAAATGAAGTCTTACTCTTGTATATTGCGGCAGGGTATAGGTGTGGGTGTGGGGTCAGGGAGCATGTCGGGTGTGGGTGGGTATGGGGTTTGTGGGAGGCGGTATATGGGGGAAGGATGGCTGAGGTGTGTGAGGGGGTATGGGTGTGGAGGTCTGCGTGTATGGCAGTGCAAGGGAGGCATGGGTGCATGTGTATGGTGGGGTATGCATGTGAGACTCACCCCTATGCACACACACACACACACACACACACACACACACACACACACACACACACACACACACACACACACACACACACACACACCCCCCCCGGGGTACTGGTGCAGCCCTGTGCTCCCTAGTCCGGCAATACAGCCAGAAGCCAACTAGTGCTGGAGCAGTGCGCAGGCAGGAAGGCAGGGAAATGGCTGGGGGTGGGGCAGGGCTGGGCTGAGCTGGGCTCCTACTGCCCTTGGCTCCTGCCATCTTTGACAGGCAGCCAGGAGCAGATAAATATTAATTTAAAATGTTTTTAGGGGCCCACAGGCTGGACAGAATGGCTTGGTGGGCCAGATGTGGCCTGCAGGCTGTATTTTGCCTGCCCCTGCTCTACCAACTTCTGTACTACTGAGCAAACAGACAGATGTGACAATTGCACTGATATCAGATAACAAATGATACATGTTGCAATGTAACAGTTACCTCTGTATTGCCACGGAAACACAAGTGCAGCAAAGTATTGCAACTTTAACCCTGTTTCATTCATCTTAAAGCTACTGTGACTGATTGGCTAGTATCACTAGAGGAGCATGCAATGGTAAGTTACATCATAATAGCTGATGCATACTCCCAAGGAGCTATTCCCGCTCCCCCTTGAAAGCAATTAAGTTTGTCCATAGGCTGACAGGTAGGGTGACCATGTGTCCTGCTTTAGCCAGGACAGTTCTGGATTTCAGGGGCTGGTCCCAGCTGGCTGCTGGGAATTATAATGGACATCCAAGAAATGCAGAGGTGCAACATGCGGTCTGGCTGGGAGTTGAAGTGGCATGGAGCGTCTTGCAGGCAGGCAGGAAGGAACTGCTACCTGCCCGACATGCGGCTGCACCCCTGTTGACTTGTGAGAGTGCGTATGGTGGGGTGGGGAGGGGCAGTTTCCCAGAACTCAGATAATTCATAGATGCTAGGGTTGGAAGGGACCTCAACAGATCAGAGTACGACCCCCTGCCTAGGCAGGAAAGAGTGCTGGGGTCAGATGACCCCAGGCAGATGCCTATCCAGCCTTCTCTTAAAAATGCCACTCCCCACACAACAGGGAATGGGCAGAGCGTGAACACCAGGAGGAAGAAACGCCGGGTCCTTGTCATCGGAGACTCCATTCTACGAGGACTGGACCCCTGGACACAACAGGTCTGCTTCATGCCTGGGGCTCGGGTCAGAGACATCACAGAAAGGATCCCGGCCTACATCCGACCTGCAGACCACTACCCCATGGTTGTCGTCCATGTGGATACGAACGATGCAGCCAGGGGCAACCCTGACTGCATTATGAAGGATTTCAAGGCTCTGGGAGACAAGCTGAAGGAGACAGGGGCACAGGTGGTATTTTCCTCTCTTCTTCCAGTGAGTAGGCGGGGACAGCAACATGAGGCCTGCATTGGCATGGTTAACCGACACTTATGCAGCTGGTGCCACCAGGCAGGCTTTGGGTTCCTTGATAATGACCCATGCTTTCAGGCGGGGGACTTGCTGGGATGGGATGGGCTTCATCTCTCTCCTAAAGGCAAGCGTGTCTTCTCTTCCAGGTTGGCTGATCTCGTATGGCGAGCTTTAAAACTAGCCTCGCCAGGGGAGGGGGCCACAGGAAGACGAGATGACATCCGAGCAAGACAGGTGACAAAGGCAAGGAGTGCTAAGGTAAGAGTAGGTTTAGATTAGACATCCGCAAGAACTTCTTCACAGTTAGGGCGGCTAGGAGCTAGAACTAACTTCCAAGGGAAGTGGTGCTGGCTCCTACCCTGGGGAACTTTAAGAAGGGTCCAGACAGTCTCCCTAAATGGCGGGGGACACACACAGTCTTGCAAGGCCTTAAATGCCTATATACCAATGCTCGCGGTATGGGGAATAAACAGGAGGAACTCGCCCTCAGAATAGCTAGTTCAAACCCAGATGTCATAAGGGCTAACAGAAACATGGTGGGATTCGTCCCATGACTGGGTAGTTAGCATTAGGGGCTACAGGCTTTACAGGCGGGATAAAGAAGGAAGGAAAGGTGGGGGTGTGGCACTATGTCAAGGAGCACTACACACCCTCTGCCAGCAGAATGGGGTCAGAGGAAGGGCAGGCTGAAGTCCTCTGGGTTAAAATTCAAGGGGACCGTGGGGAGAATGATTTGATGGTGGGGGTCTACTACAGACCCCCCCAACCAAGGGGAGGAGCTGGACCGGGAATTTTTGGGCCAGCTTGCAGTGGCACTTAAGGCAAGGGATGTAGTTGTCATGGGTGATTTTAATTACCCAGACATCTGCTGGGAGGAACAGTCAGCCAGGACAGACCGTTCCAGGAGGTTCCTAGCCGAGATACAGGACCTCCACTTAATCCAGGAGGTGCACGGTCCCACCAGAGGAAACACCCTGTTGGACCTGGTCCTGGCCACAGGCGACGACCTGGTAAGGGGCCTCCAGGTTCTTGACCACCTGGGCGATAGCGATCATCGCGGGCTGGAATTCACCATCCAGCGCAGGGTGTCAAGGGCCTGCAGCAAGACGGTAGCCCTAGACTTTAGGAGGGCCAACTTCAACAAGTTGAGGAGACTAGTGGGTGAGATGCTGGGGTCCTTGAGGGCAGGGGAACTCAGTGTCCAGGACGAGTGGTCGTTCCTTAAGGAAACGATACTCAGGGCCCAAAGGGAGTCCATCCCAACAAGAAGCAAGGGGGGCAAGAGTGCCCGAAAGCCCCCCTGGCTTACCAAGGGCATCCGCGAATGCCTGCTTACCAAAAAGGCAGCACCTCCCTTCCACTGGGTGTACGCTATCTCCAAAGAGGAGAATACCTCCTCTGCTCGGGCCTGTAGAGGGGCTGTCAGGGAAGCTAAGGCGGATATAGAGCTAGGACTAGCGTCCAAGATCAAGGATAATAAAAAGTCCTTTTTCAAATATATAGGGAGGATGAAGAAGGCACCAGGTAATGTGGGGCCCCTGCAAAGTACGCTGGGCAATCTGGCGCTTGCGCCAGAGGAGAAAGCGGAACTCTTTAACCAATTCTTCACCTCCGTTTTCTTGTGCAGGGACCAGGACTTCCCCGCCGTGATCCCAGACAGACTTGAGGGGAACGCCTCCAGACCTCAGGCTGGGGAGGACTGGGTTAGACAGCTTCTGGAGGGGCTGGACGTGTTCAAGTCAGCGGGTCCAGATGCTCTCCACCCCAGGGTGTTGAGGGAGCTAGCAGGGGTTATTGCAGGGCCCTTGGCACAGCTTTAAGAGCGCTCGCGGTGCTCACACCAGGTGCCAGATGACTGGAAGATAGCTAACATGGTCCCCATCTTCAAAAAAGGGAAGAGAGAGGACCCGGGCAACTATAGGCCCGTCAGTCTTACCTCTATCCTTGGGAAACTCTTTGAGAAGATCCTCAAGGAGCACATCTGTGATGTGCTGGCTTCAGGGATGATGCTCAAGGGCAACCAGCACTGTTTCATTAGAGGCAGGTCATGTCAAATCAACCTGATTGCCTTTTATGATCAGGTCACAAAGGCAATGGATGCAGGTGTCGCCATGGAAGTAGCCTTTCTAGACTTCAGCAAGGCCTTTGACACTGTCTCCCACCCCATCCTCATTAAAAAAACTAGGCGACTGTGGCATTGATGCCTACACAGTCAAATGGATTGCAGATTGGCTCAAGGGTCATATTCAGAGGACGGTGGTGGACGGGTCATATTCAACCTGGGGGGAAGTGGGCAGCGGAGTCCCACAGGGCTCGGTTCTTGGGCCTGCACCATTCAAGTTCTTCATCAGCGATTTGGATGACGGGGTGAAATGCAACCTGTTTAAATTCACTGATGATACCAAAATCTGGGGAGAGGTGAGCATGCTAGTAGGCAGGGAAAGATTGCAGCAAGATCTGGATAGGTTATAGGAGTGGGCTGACATAAACAGGATGCATTTCAACACTGACAAGTGCAGGGTGCTACACTTAGGCAGTAGAAACCAGCAGCACACTTATAGAATGGGAAACTCCTTTCTTGAGAGCACGGAGGCAGTAAGGGATCTTGGAGTCATTACTGACTCCAAGATGAACATGGGCCAACAATGCGAGGTCACGGTTGGTAGGGCTAACCAGACCTTGTCGTGTATCCACAGGTGCATCTCAAGTAGAGCTAGGGAGGTGATCCTCCCCCTCTATGCGACGCTGGTCAGGCCACAGCTGGAGTACTGCATCCAGTTCTGTGCGCCCCATTTTAGGAGGGATGTGGACAACATTGAAAGGGTCCAGAGGAGGGCCACCCGCATGATCCAGGGACTACAGGGCAGACCCTACATTGAAAGACTGCAGGACCTCAACCTGTTCAGCCTTCACAAGAGAAGGCTGAGGGGGGACCTAGTGACTGTCTATAAACTCACTAGGGGGGAAGACACTGTTTCCCTAGCGCCCCCTGGCACAACAAGGAACAACAGACACAAATTATTAGAGAGTAGGTTTAGATTAGACAGCCGCAAGAACTACTTCACAGTTAGGGCGGCTAGGAGCTGGAACCAACTTCCAAGGGAAGTGGTGCGGGCTCCTACCCTGGGGGTCTTTAAGAGGAGGCTTGATGACTACCTGGCTGGACTAATTTGAGTCCAGTCTTTCTCCCGCCCAGGCAGGGGGTCAGACTTGAAGAACTACAAGGTTCGTTCCAACCCAACTTCTATGATTCTATGAAAAAAACCCCAAGGTAGGGGAGAGCACAATCTCCCTTGGAAGCCCATTCCAAGTTCTTGTCACCCTTACCATGAAGAAGTTTTTCCTGATATCTAGCCTAAATCTGCACTCTGTCAATTTGTAACCATTGTTTCTTGTTACCCCATGAGGCGCCCTGGTGAACAGAGCATCTCCGATTCCTTGCTGCATCCCCCAATGAATTTGTAGGCGGCCACAAGATCACCTCTCAGCCTTCTCTTGCAGAGGCAGAAGAGGTCCAGGTCCCTTAGCCTCTCCTCACAGGGCTTGTCCTGTAAGCCCCTAACCATATGAGTGGCCCTTCTCTGGACCCTCTCGAGTCTATCACCATCCTTCTTGAAGTACAGCACCCAAAACTGGACACAGTACTCCAACTGCGGTCTGACCAATGCCACATAGATCCAAGGTGATACTTCCCCTCTATCTGTCAAGCATTTGTTGATGCATGATAAAGTGCAGTTAGCTTTGCTGATGGTTTTGTCACACTGATGACTCATGTTCATCTTGGAGTCCACTATGACACCAAGATACCTTTCCGCTTCTGTGCTGCTGGGAGAGTCACTTCCCAGCCAGTAGGTGTGCTAGATATTTTTGCACCCTAGGTGCACACATCCACCTATACTCCTATATCTAAGCATTTTGTGACCCTGTCATAAAATGAAACTAGATTGGTCAGGCATGATCAACCCGCTACAAATCCATGCTGGTTTCCCTGCTGGACTCCCACAAATATGATCCTTCATAATCTTTTCAAAGACTTTTCCAAGGATGGAGGTGAGACTGGCTGGCCTGTAATTATTTGGATCCTCCTTCCTCCCTTCCTTGAAAATAGGGACCACATTGGCCCTTTTCCACTCCTCTGGGATCTGACCCAAGCACCATGAGCACTCAAACAGCCATGCTGCCAGTGGTTCTCCTATGACACTGGCCAATTTCTTCAGTATCCTCAGATGCAGCTCATCCAGGCCTGCTGACTTGAACACATCCAGTCCATCCAAGTGACTCTACACCAAGTCAGAGTTGACAGCTGATGGGTATCAGAGGGATACCTGCCTATCTAAGAACCTATTAGGAGATTTATCTTGAGCCCTGTTCAGGAACACTGAGGCTACACTGTCCAGAATTTCCATGTGGTCAGTCTATGGATAGGGAAACACCCCCAACCTGATGGTTCTCAATGCAAAAGCATTTATATGAAGCTCCACATCCTCTTGGAACCTCACCCCACATATCTGTTAATGTTTGCTCCTGACATCTGTGGCTAATGTTTTGGATTGTGACAGTCACAGATGGTACCCTTTCTGGGGTATCATCAGGTAAAGCTACCAGTTCAATGCTATCAAGCCATGCATTTATATTATTAGGACTCACAAGCTCATCAGGTATTTTGCAGCAGAGCAGACTGACCTGGCAGTGGTTTCAAGAGAAGGTGAACAAGCAACATCATATATGTTCACATGGACATATGACCTAATAACATAAGGCTAGTTTGTACTTCCATAGCAGCGTGCAATTTCAACCCCTTCAGTAAATCACTGAAGTGAGAGGAATCTGTCCTTAGGCAAGTAAGACCAGACTGTATAGAATACAGTCTCTCCCCTCGAACTCTATTGTCTGCTATGAAATGCATGAGAATTTCTTGTTGCTCTCTAGGAGGTGCAACTGGATGAACAGAGAGAGGGCTCATTAAAGTTCATCCAAATGTCCAGGTATAATCTGTCTCTGTGACTCAGCCATTGCATATGAGTGATGTGAATCTCCTTTTGCATACTGTATTGCTACCATGGCAAGGCATTCCACAGAAATTGTCAGTGTAAGTCCTAATGGCAATAGTGTTATGGCCCCATCATATCTTAGGTATTTCTTGTGAGCCAAGTCAATGGTAGTGTGGATGCTTGCATCATGTAGGTCAACAGACACAACCCAGTACTGAGCATGATGGGCTGAAGTGACAGAATGTCCTCATGGTAAAATTGGGGAACTGCAGCCTCAACAACCTTATGGTCCAATGGCTGGGGAACTGGCTCTGTGGTTGAACCCAGAGAGTGACAGTCAACAGAACAAAATCAACATGGTGCATAGCGACCAGTGGTAACCATCAGGGCTTAGTACACAGACCAGTTCTCTTTAATATATTTATAAATGCTCTGGATTCAGGTGTCAGAAGCAGACTGGTTAAGTTTGCAGATGACATCAATTATGGGGAAGCGCAGTCTCACTAGAAGACAGGTTGGCAATTCAGGCTGACCTGGACAGGCTTGCAAGGTGGACGGATCAAAACCTGATGACATTCAACACAGATAAATGCCAAGGTGCTCCACTTCAGAAGAAAAAACCCACATCATACTCATAGGCTCAGCAGTTCTACGCTAACGCCACAACCGAAAGAGACTTTGGGGTCATGACTGACCACAAGATGAACATGAGCTATCAACGAGATGCCTCATCTGGCAAAGCAAATAAAATTCTGGCTTGCATCTACCGATGCATCTCAAGCAAGACTCAAGAAGTCATCCTCCTGCTCTATTCAGCCTTGGTGAGGCAACAGCTAGAGTACTGCATCCAATTCTGGGCTCCACACTTTAGAAAAGATGTGGAAAAGCTTGAGAGAGTCCAGAGGAGAGCCACGTGCATAATCAGAGGTCAAGAGAACAGGCCTTATGAGGAGAGGCTAAATGGCATGGGACTCTTCAGCCTGGAGAAGCGAAGGCTCAGGGATGACTTGGTGACTGCCTATAAGTATATTAGGGGTGTGCATCAGGAACTGGAAGAAAGTCTGTTCACTAGGGCACCCAGGGAAAGACAAGGTCTAACAGTCTCAAACTGCTGGAAGACTGTTTTAGACTGGACATAAGGAAATATTTCTTTATCATTCGAGTCTCCAGAGTCTGGAATAGGCTCCCCCCAAAAGTGGTACAAACACTTACTCTGGATACCTTTAAGAAATGTTTGGATGCCTATCTTGCTGGGGTGATCTGATCCCAGATGACTTCCTACCCCTCAGGCAGGAGGCTAGACTCTTATGATCTCACAAGGTCCTTTCTAGCCCTAGTGTCCATTAAATCTATGAAATATGAGAAAAAAGTTTTATCCTCTGAAACCTCAGGTGGTGGATGCATTTGATTGGTCTAGAATAAGACAGACCTTCTCTTCCTTCTGAAGAGAATTATCAATAGCAAAATGCTATCCACCTTATTCTTTTGTATCCTCCTCTTAGTTATCCTGGTAGAACAATTCACATTGGCATGGATGAGCTGAGGATAGCATTAGCTTGTGCATGTTCTCTTGGGTCAACTCTAGATGTCAAAGGTTTCAGCTTCTTACAGGAGCAGGTTTTGGGAAGCACTCCAAAACCAACAAGTGAGTTCATCTTGGCCCCCACATCTGAGAAGAGGACATTCCTTATATGAGGCGAGAAATTAGCATGCTTCCCAAACCAGATCTCCTCCCCCATAACAGGACCTCTCCAGTTCTGATGTGGGGTGCTCAGCTGATGCCAAAGGAGACTGAGATGTCCATTCCTTTCTTAACATATGCTAAAGACATCACTTTAGCACCTGTCGTAAGGTGAGTAAGGTCACAGTAGTAAGCAGAGTTATTAGCCATACTGTGGTTAGCACATCTGCTGCCAGGCACACACTGGAACAGAGTGTTTTCTGGGTTCAATACTAACATACCATTTTTTAAAGAAAGAAAAGTGGTCTGCTTTGAGCAGTTTAGAGACAGTCAAAAATCCATCTTTAAGAACAGCATCTTTGGATGTGGGTCTAATGGTGATGTGCCAGTGCCAAGAGAAAGGGTAAAGACAGTTCCCTCAAACCATGTCCCAGAATTGGTGCGAAGGCAGATCTCTGGTGTTGGTACTCAAGGAAGTAGCTGAGGCTGCAGAGGGGAAGTGCTCCCTTGTGCCAGGTTGGACACCGCCCAGCTTCCATCTGCTGCCCCAGGTGTTAAGAGGGAACTGTACAAGGACTGGGGCGGTTCTCGCTCTATGCCCATGTGTAGGAGAATGAGGCAGCACAGGATGCACATACAGCCCAAGTGGAGGGTGCTATTCAAAATACTAAGTGCTCATGGAAAGGAGATGTGCTTGCAAGACTGTGTGATCTATGTTGCCAAATACTGGAAGGCCAGGCTTTCTAGAATTCTCTTTTCTTTCCTGAGACAACCATTTGACCCCAAATGTAATTCTTCAAGCAAAGATCTCTGTCTATGCTGAAGGATTTCCTAACATCCATCATGCTGCAGGCAACATGATGTACCATGAAATCAAATACTGTGCACTAAAAACAGCTGCAGTCAGGAGTTATGCCTAGGGCTGGAGAGAATATGGTCTCCTTTCCCCAGCAAGAAACAGGTCTGAATTCAAGATCCTTTTGACACTGCACCAGGCAAGTTGCAACACCCTTATTTCAAGGGAAGCCAGAAGGTACTGTGAGCCTGGAAGAAAGAAAGCCTTGACTGGAGTGGTGAAGAGAGCTCTGAGAATATGTACGAAAGTGCAGGAAATAATGGAAGAGGATAATGTGCCCAAAAATGCAGCAGGCAGTGCCCAGAAGAAACATGAGAACTACTTGCTCATTAAGCATGACACCACTACCCTCCTAGTTTAGGATTGTAGCTAAGCATCTTTGTCTTTGTGGTGTATTTTTAGAATGTCTGTTAGTGCCAGTGTCACCAGTGACTGAAGTGAAAAATATCAAGACACATAGATTCCAGTTAGAGACAGCTGACCCTCCTGATTAAATGCTGTTTCAGTAATAGGCACACTAGACAACATGGGGCTTAATTTTCCTCTCGTTTACATGTGTAAATCAAGAGTGACTGCGTTGAAAATCAGTGGAGTTCCTACAAAGTACAACCAATCTGAGAGCAAAATCAAGCTACAACCATTTCCAACTTACTGCAAAGTGGTTAAGAGCTTGATCTACATTGAGGATGTTAGATACCTGAAGTTAAAGAAAGAGCAGTTGTGATGATACCACTGAGATAGTTAAGTATCTAACAATTGGAGCAAACTTTCAGGTTACCATGAAAATCACCATATTTTCTCACATATAGCATACCCTCAAATAAAACACACACCTTGTTTTTGGAAAGCAGACTGTGCCAGCGTGAGTCCTCCTGAGAACGTAATGTGTCCAGAAAGTGACATCAGGAACCTTCTGGTGTAGCAGACTGTCACCTGTAAGGTTATACTTTCTAAATACATTACGTTTCCAGGAGAACTTTCTGTCACATAAGGTTAGGCTTCAGACTCTTGGCAAAGGGCAGCAGCAAGACTTATTTCTTTACTGTAAGTAGATCTTTATATAAAATTCCTGCATTTCCACAACATAAGCCTCATCAAGATACTACCAATAGCTCATTTCCTACTTCAGGCATAAGCTACAGTGATCAGCCAACAGTTAAGTGTGAGACAGGGTTAACACAAGACTCTGCACCTTCAGTTTCCTGCATGGCATGCAAATGGTCTCCAGGAGCACTTTTTCCCAGTGAAGAAAACAGCTTCCCCACTTAGAACATGCACCCCAGTTTGGGGGAGCTGATTTCAGGAGGAAAAATGTATGTTGTAGGTGAAAAAATATGGTGTCTTCTCAGACAAAGTTTAATCACACGTACTAGGCAAAATGTTCTTCTAAAACTGAAACAAACAATCATATCACAAAAGAAAGGCCAGTGAAATCTTTTGTATACAGGGCCATAGCTATATCTACCTCACATTACTGAGGATGCATGTGTAGCAGGTGGTTAGTAAAATATTATAGGTGCACTGATACATTGGTCTATATCATATTGGCACTGATAAAAGAAAAATTGACATCATCGGCAATTGCCTTTTTCGGCTGATATGGCCAATAATGTCGCTGACAAATACTGTGTGCATGCACAGCTGCAGCCTGCACATAGCCAGCCCACCAGCTTGGAGAGTAGCGTCTGGCTGGTAAGTCTGTTGGGGGAGAAGGGGCAGGGGGGAGGGAAAGAGGTGAAGGTAGACACATTGAGACCCCTGCAGTAAGGGAGTGGGGCTGGGCACGGGACAAAGCCATGAGCAGCTCATCCAGGGGGTGTCTCCTGCCACTGCATGCACCCCCTGCTGCTCCATTCACCCCTGGGGGAGTCATGGGGGACATGTGCCCCGCTGGATCTGTGCACGGTGTGAGGATGGGTTGCTGCTGTGGACTGGGGATGGCCCCAAGCTCTTTCTGGCAGGGGGGGGTTGGGCTGGGGCTGAGCTCAGGGCAGGTGGTGGCAACAGCACTGAGTTGGGGCTACCACCCTGTGGCACCCCCTTCCAGTGCCACCACCTGGCTCAAGGGCAGTCCTGGCCCAGGACCCGCACTGGGAAGAGCCTGACGCCATCCCTGGCCCCCTCCCACAGCAGCAACCCACCCTCATCCCAGGCACAGATCCGAGGACACACGCACCCCCGTGGCTACCCCAGGGGTGTGTGCAGTGGCGGAAGCCACCTTCCCCGCCGCTTGGATGAGCCTCTCGCAGCTCCAGCCCTCACCTAGCCCCACTCCCTCCCTCGCTGCAGGGGCCCCTATATGCCCCCCTCCACTCCCTGCCACCATCCCTTCTCTCAACAGACCTGCTGAATGCTGCTCTCTAAGCTGCCAGGCTGCATATCGGCAATTGGATTGGTATTGGCCAATAGAGCTGGTTAATAACAGGCCATTGGTATCCGCCCAAAACATCTTTATCTGTGCACCCCTGTAAAATATCCTTTGAAAGGCAACTTGCAGGGAATTACCGCATTGACTGAACTCAAGCACATGACTTAAGTGCTTTCTTGAATCATTTGTAAGCACATGCATAACTGCTTTCCTGAATCAGACTCTTAAAAAGCTGCACTACTAAAGAAAAAGATAAGGCACTCTGTAAGGAAGTCAGGCATGCTAGCGACATCCTGCTGTTTGACCCTACTGACCGGGTTATCTTTTTAGTCTTGACATGTTTACTGAGCCTTGAGATTTCCTCCCCTCTTCCAATTTTAACTTCTAAGAGGCAGAATAGAAATCCTAGTGTTTCCAATCAGATGCCTGCGATAAAGTCAGCCGGTTATTACAATAATTGGAAACATTAATTAGCAGCAGTCTCTATATATTACAAGATACAAAGTGCTAAGTCCTTTTGAAAATCTTACATTATCATGCTCTAATGGCAGAACCAGTATGGAGGAAGTATTACATTTTTTTTAAAACAGTGGACCATTTATCAAATGGGGTGATTAAGAATAACGGGAGCTTCTAGATGCTGAGTATACTGTAAATCTGGCCCTTACTCACAGTAACATGATTTAACTGCTTGGCTACAAAACCCCTAAAATTTTTATGATCCAAAAATATTAAGTTAAGCTTTCCTCAAAAAGACCAAACTGGAAGTCACACAGTTACTTACCTAAAGAAACAACAGCCACGCTCTCTGGCAAAAAATGAAGTCGGTACTTTATCAGTAAATGCACCAATATGATGCAGATAGCTGTAGGAGGGAAATACAATATTATGGTTACTGGTGAGAAGGAGAGAGAGAGAGAAATTCACTTCTAAACAATATTCCATTCACATAAATGTTGACCTTTTCCTAGTAATTTATAATAAATGCATAAAGGAATGTAATCATTTTTAGACTCTTAAGTATTTAATGATTCCAAGAAATGGGATAAAATATTTTTTAAAAATAGATATTTAAGCACTAAAATGCATTAGAATGACTAATATCAGCCTCATAATACCATTAGAGACCGATTCAGCTGAAAAGAAAGCTCCACGTAGCAGGCAGTGGAAGTTATGAAAGCTACATGGGATGGACATTTGCAGAATCTACTTTTCTATGTATAAATGTTTTCTTACCGTTTCCTATTACTGTATACTTTCAAATTTTACACAAACATGCACACACACACACACAACGTGCATGATAAAAAAAATTAAGTATCACTGACAATAATCCTTGGTTACTGGAAAGCCATTGAGTATGCCAAATTTCAAGTCTGCTTTAAACACTGCGTTTGACAAAGTTATCTTCAGGGTCTTACTGCACTGTGCCAAGTAATCATCTGAGGCTCTTAACCTAATTCAACCCTAATTTCAAGGCAACACAAGGGCCCTGGTGCCTATACTTCAAGGAAGCCTTTTTCAGATTTAAGAACAAAAAAAGTCTCTCTGAACTACTCTCATTACAATTCAGCAATTTCTGTCTCCAAAGGAAATGAACAGCAATTGTGCAGTCCATTCCACTAATCTGCTTCAATTTATGAACTCATTGCAGCTTTTAGCCAAATGGTCTATTGTACCTTCTCTTCCTTTGGAGTGCAGCCTCACTGAAAAAGAACAGTTTTCAAGTGCAAACATAATGCACAGTTACTTGCTTTCCTTTGCCCCAATGAAAAGAACTTCCCCCGCATAAAAAAGCTCAGCAACGGGCATCATGCCACTGCCTGCAGAAATACACATATTTGCTATAATCTTATAGGTTCACACTTCATACGTGGCTGGCTTTACTCTTAGTAATTTACAAGTGACAAGCAGTGCATGACAACAAACTAAGCAGGGACCCTTGACATCCACGGTAGCATTAGCTTAACTTGGAACCTGAACAAGCCCCTTACCCTCTGAATCTCACCTGTTGTGCAGACAGAATGAAGGGAATCTGGGGGATAAATTAGTTAGTGCTTATACAGCACTCTTCTGGCCTTTGGATTTCGGCTCAGTGGTCTAAAAGGGGGATGACAGGTCTATGGCAGCCTCTGTTCCTCTATAACTCTGCCTAGGTATATGCGCTAAAGGTCTGGGCAAGATGGTCACAGGGATCCAAGAGATGCATAAGGGCACTGAGGCACCTATCAAGATTTCCGAGCAGCCCTGTTTTGGGATGAGCTAAGAAGATCCACCACAATAAACCTGCTGAACAACCTCACATTGACTTGTGCCAAATCAATGATCCTGTCAAGAAACAGCTTTTCAATGAAGAAGTAGCAAAGTTGCCCAGAACAAATGAAACTGCATCAGATGTATGGGAAGTCCTGAAGACAAGTATGTACAATGTGGCAATCAAGAGTTTTGGAAAGAATATTAAGAAAACCATCAACTAGTTTGTAGGCCATTTGGAGGTATTACTGTCGCTCACTGAGAGAAAAATAACTACCCTAATCACCTACAAGTCCTACTACTGATTCACTCAACAACTTAAGAGAAGCTCATAAGGCTGTTCAAACAGCTTCCAGGAGGTGTGCTCAAGAATTCCGGCTGGGTCTCTGCAACAACATTCAAGAGGCAGCTGACGCAGGTGACAGCAGACAGTTGCATGAGGACATTACAAAAGCCACTGGGCCAAAGTACAAGACAGCTCCATTAAAAGACCTGGATGCTAATATCATAACCGATAAGAGGAAGCAACTGGAGAAGACTGAGCATTATGAAATGATATTCTCAAGGGAGTTGTAGTAGACCAACGTAAGCTAGACAAATTTCCTGGGTTTGAAGTTATGACTTTGCTGGATGCCAAACCTAAACTAAAGGAGGCTGGAACAATGTATCAAAGATTCCCAATAACAAAGCTTCAGGAACCATTTATCTGCTGAAGTTTACAAATGTGCAAAAAACTTCCTGCAAAGATTGCATGAGGTACTGTTATTCTGTCGGAACAAAGAAATGGTTCAAGATTTCAAGAATGTTCGTTTCATCCAACTCTATAAAAACAAAGGAGATAGAAGTGACTGTAATAACTACAGAGGTATCTCTCTTCTCAGCACTGCAGGAAAAAATCTTAAGCCACATTCTTTTACCTAGACTTCAAACATCAGCTGAGAGAATTTATCCTGAGAGCCAGCGTGACTTCTGCTTGGACAGGTCACCACAGATATGGTCTTCTGTGCAAGACAACTACAGGAAAAGTGCAGAGAGAAGCATATACCACTGTACATGGCTTCTATAGATTTAACAAAAGCCTCTGACGTGGTTAGTTGATCAGGTTTTTACACTATTCTGAAGAAGCTTAGTTGTTCACCTACATATTGCAAAACCTTGTTAAAACAAGAGGGAGCCAGTATTCAATCCTGCATCACACTGCTGGTGTTGATCAAATCAGACTCTTGGTTTTCATACATTACAGTTGCCTTCATGCTATCATGTAAGGATTTCACATTTGCTTCTTGTTCCTGCTTCAAAACGTGTTGGTGAGGTTTGAGAGGTTGTTTACCTTAGCGCTAGACACGATGGAGGGCAGTTTAACATTGCAGTGTTCAGAGCTAAGAGAAAGGTGAAGGAGATCATCATAAGGGACCCATTGTTTGCAAATGATGCAGCCTTTGTGGCTCAGTGTTGATCTCCTATAACATCTCATTACCAAGTTCTCTGACTCATGCAAAATCTTTGGGCTAACAATAAGCTTGAAAAGGACTGTTATCGTGCACCAAGGCTCTTCAGAACCAGTTCCAGATATCACCCTAGATGGTACTCATTCTGGATGTTATTGACCAATTTTTCTACCTTGGCTCTACTGTTACCAGCAATCCAGATCTTGATGCCGAGTTCGCTAGAATTGACAGCCAGAACTTTGGTCTTTTGCAAAAAAGAACCTGGAACAATAACAAACTGTCAACTAAAGTGAAAGCTCTTATTCATAGGATGTGTTTTATCCACTCTTATATGGCTCAGAAACATGGATGACCTATGCCGAACATCAGAAGACTAAACAGCTTTTATATCAGATGCCTACATAAAATTCTTTGAATAAGATGGCAAAACAGGGTGACAAATATGGAAGTGTTAAAAATTGTGCTGGTATGGCATCCATGGGAATGCTGATTAGTAAGAAAAGACTCTGGCGGCTTGGTCATGTCAAGTAAATGCCAGATTACAGGATCCCGAAGAATGTTCTGTACTCTGAAGCTCAGGAAGGGTCTAGAAAGAGAGGCAGATCGCTGCACAAATTTTGGGATGCTTGCAAAGATGACTTAGCATCCTCTGAAATCTCTGTGGATGATTGGGAAAGGAATGCAGAATGCCACTACAGTTGGCAGAGTGAGCTTGCAGATGGAGCAAGGTGCTGTGAGGCACACTGGATCAAATTCTGTGATGACTGGCATCAGAGGAGGAAAGAATCTGCTGCTCTGATTCAGAGTATTGCTAGTGTGTAGGTGTGCCCTACCTGTGGGTGGGACTGTCACTTGCGCATCAGACTGAGCAGCCATCAAAAAACTCATTGACACATACCCCACACTCTGTAAAGAACACCAATTGAATATAGCACTTTTAAGGTACGACACACAGAACCAGAGTTTTAAAGATATTTAGGCCTATAAAGATGCAGGTGGTTGCCTAGCAAAATTTTAAAGAGTGCTTGTGAGACTAACGCAGCTAGAAGCTTTTGAAAATACCTGGTACTTATTTGCATTAAATAAGTGTCCCAACATCTGAAAAAAATCTAGCCCTTAGTCTTAAGTACTATCTGATTAATGGTACAATTTATCTTTAACAGATCCAAATGCCAGTTCTTTCCAAGTATTTTTCTTTGGCAGTAGAACAGCATAAAATGCAACTGCAGACTCAGAGAATACATTCCCACTAGTAGGAATATTACAGGAATGCTTATCAGGTTTTGCCAATTTGTCACTTACTCCATGGGGATCAATAGTCTGTTTCTATCTGCTGACCTGCAATCTGTTGCAGCCACACACTTTCATGGGCATGACATCAATGAAGAGCAGGGGCGGGCAAATATTTTGGGCAGAGGGCTGCTTACTGAGTTTTGGCAAGCCATTGAGGGCCACATGATAGGCAGCCAGGGAAGGATAAATATTAATTTTCTAAATTTTTAGGGGCCCTGCAAGCCAGATAGAATGGCCTGATGGGCCACATCCAGATCTTGGGCCACATTTTGCCCAGTCCGATGAAGAGGTGGTGAGGAAAGTGCTTAGACCTGGCTGCTGAATGGAGCTTGTGTATCAAATGGGAAAGGAAAGCAGATTCAGGGCATGTAGCATAGGTCCAAGGAGCCCAGGGTTTGTGCAAATCTAGTAGAAAACCACACAGAAGAGTAATGTTACAAAATATGCTCTTCTAGCCAATGGGCTACTAAAGCAAAACTGGGGTTTATTTGAATAAGAGGCTGTAGAAATTTGGGGGCTGAATTGAAGCCTGTGCTACTTTATGGCCCTCTGAAGTTTGGGCTTCACTAGAAATCTACCTAATCTCAAGGTACTTAGAGCAGCTTCTAGCATTGTGCTATCCTAAGGAGATTTTTCTATGAGCCATTTTACCATCCACAATATCTAGCGTGTTCCAGTGATTCACTTTTGTTCCCACTGCACCCTTATGTCTGAGGCTACAAACATGACATTACAATGTCTCTATTCTGCACTAGAAACTTCCCTATCCTGGGGGTGATGCAGCTGACTTAAAGCCAAGAATTGTGGTCCCATTCTTTAGCCTGCAGAAAGGAGGAAGAAACTTTACCATTAATGAATCTTTTAAACTCCATGTGACACACATGCACATTGAGACTTTTCTTTTAAGCTAAGATTTTTTTTCTGAGTTACTGCATTTTTCATTGGTCTTTCCTTCGCATCTACTTAAATATCAATTGATCACTGGTCCCACAGAGAAATTAAGTTCTTTCTTGAAGACAAACTGATATTTCAGGAAAAGAGAGCATTCAGTATATTAAAAAGTTTCTATTTTCTTTTTGCTGTGTTTAGTTAACAATATTTATAGGGGGATAAAACTGTTTGGATTTTTTTTCCAGAAGCACTAATAAAATCCGCCATATTACTGCACAATTTCCTACTCAGTTTGCCACACTCTCTACATGCTATCGCTGTAAAACAGAGACAGTAACAAAACTAGGCAAATAAAGGATTCCTTAATGGGCTTACCTTTGGTGGGGGCCTCTGTTTATATTAATAAACACACAAAAGGTATGACAAAAATCTTTAAATACTCTAAAGTTACCTGCTAGTTTTGAGGTTAGACCAACACAGCTACAAGCTAAAACCCTGTTAATTTTGACTTGCTTTGAAGTAACAAACATCAATATACCTAGGGTTGGCAAGGTTTATATTATAACTATTGATAAATGGCAATTTCACCTCAGTCACACACCTGCGGAAACTATTTCCATCAGTAATAATCAAAACTTATACAAAAGGGGACTGTAACAGAGAATCCTTGTTCCTGTTACTAGGCAGCAGAAAAAGAAGAGGAACAAAGCGCAGAGGGATTAAACAGGAAAACAATGGGCAGCCTAATACAGCATTTTCCAACCTTTTTTGGCCCACAGCACACTTACCTAAATAAAAAAGCACTACGGCACACAGGACACAGTGTGGGGGGAGGCAGGTGGCACGTGGCCAGCCAGATAAAGGAGGGAGGGCTGGCGCTATGCCCCCTGCCTGGCTGTAGCCACAGCAGCAGCAGGCAAAGGGTGGGGCTCCAGGCAGGCAGGTGGTGTGGCTCCAGCCCAAAATGCCACAGCATACTTAGACATGCCTAACAGCACACTGGTTGGGAAATGTTGGCCTAATAATACTTCAATTATGTTATTAGCTGCTCCTTTCTGACTAATGACTCATCAATTAAGCAATTAGGTGCTCTTTCACAGGTGCTACTGTAGTGAGATAACAGGCTACCTAAACAAACCCCTACCCAAATCCCAGAGAGAAGGGGGAACAGTATGTGAAGTTCCAGTCTGGTGGCAGCAAGATCCTGCGTGAAGACAGCCACTACCTCACCCCATGTTCCCAGAGCTCTGGGAATACCACTGCCCTCTCTTCTGGTCCCTGCCTATGTGCCTGTTTCCTGAAGAATAAACAGAATGATTTAAGGCAGATATGAGTTACTGATTTATGGATATTCACTTTTTATATTCTGAAATGCCATTTTTATAAAGCTTTTAACAGTAAACTATTATGATTAAACTGTCTGCCCCCACACTCCTAATTTTGTGTAATCCTGAAAATTTAGAGATAAAAACTGAAATAAATGCTTACAAACTAACATTGACTTTTAGCTGTTGAAACTATTGAAAAATAAAAATTGAGTTTTGTCAAGCCTAAATGTACACCACATCCCCAAGTTTTGATGGGAAGACTGGTGGCTTCTGATGGACCAGTTTTCTGAAAAGTTGTTTGTACAACTATCGTGCACAGATACCCATTCTATTACAACTGAATCTGCAAGTTGGGTAATTGAATCTGCATGCACAGGAACAAACTGCTCATGACTTAGTAGAGCTGAACACAAATTAACTGAATTCAAACTCAATAATTCTAAATAGATAGGGTCTTTTACCAACCTCAACACCATTGGGCCTGTGGACCTTCTGACAGTGCTGCTAACATCTGTCATGTGTTCTAGCAGCCTTTCTCTAGGAAAAAAAGGGCATATGGTGGAGTATTATAGTAGATTTGTTTTTAAATGTATCCATATGCTATGTGCTCATATTAGAGAAAGCAAGGTCAAAAACCCACTGTGCCTTATGCTTGGTGTACACAGCACGAAGTCCGGGATGATCTTTAGTTATTCTACAGGTTCACACTTGGCTTGTTCACATACTTCATTCATGCACATAATCCTGCATTCCCCACTTTCCTAAATACCTGGCATACATGAAAACTACTCCATAATTAGAGGCTTAAGAGGAGACGCACAGAAGAATTAACTGTGCCCTAAGCTCAGGACTGAGGGCCAATGCAGAACACGCTACACAGTGAGCAAGATGACCTTTGACAGGTATGCACAAATCTAGTGCTTTTTGTTCAGAAATGATACCTTTTACTAGACCAACTCGGAAACCACCAAAAAATTCTCTCTCTCTGACATTTCCTAGTTGGTCTAATAAAACGCATAATCTCTGAACCAAGAGCTCTAGATTTTCACACTTGTTTTGGTTTCAGAACCACACGGCTACCGCACACATCCCGTTGATGCATAAGCATTCACCTAATACAAGCAAGCTAAAGAATATAGTCATGCCGCTGGATTGCTCCTCCTGCTGCGCTTCAACTCCAGTCTGCACGGGAAGGATCGGCTTGGCAGGCGTGGGCGCCACCAGCTTGGTGGTAACTGCCAGTGTGGCACGCAGGGTGGTATTAAGCGCATCTCGAGTGGCATTGGGGACCCTGCCAAGACAACATGGGTGCGGTTAGAGGGAGCAGGACGACGCCAGGCGTTGTGGGACCGCGCGCCACAGGGCCGATGCTCGCCACAGCCACGACTGGGGGGGGCCCTGAGCCACGGGGCCACCCGCCACCTGGGGGCTCGGCAGGGGCTGCAGAACCAGAGGCCCCCGCTTAGCAGCTTGGAGCAGGCTCTAACCGGGTAGCCCCGGGGGAGAACTGCCAGCCCAGCCCAGCCCAGCCCAGCCCGGCTCGGCCCCGGCCCCGCCCCCACTGCCCTTGACGACCCCGGGCCCCCACTCACTCCACTTCCGCCATCTTCCCAGCCAGCCGAGCACACGTCCCACTTCCGGGTACCCTCGCGGCGCTCTATAGCCGCGACAGAACTCTATGGTGGGGAGGTTCGGGGGCGCATGCGCGCTGCACCAATACGCGAGGGCGGTGGTGACTCGCCCGATTGAGGTTGTGACGTAAGCCGTGGGCGGTGTCACGTGACGGCTGGAGAAGTGGGGGAAGCTGTCCCGCTACACTCCGGGCGGGGGAGTGGAGGAGGGCTGGCGAGTCGTGCGTGGAGGGGTGTTGCGTCATGTATCCGCCACACGTCACTGTGCTGTGGCATGATGTCATCAGCAGCTCACTGCAGCATTGGGATGTGGAGGGAGGGCGGGGCTGAGGGCTCCTGGCATTGGCTTCCCCTCGCTGCAGGCTCGGGGCTCCCAGGCAGACCCTGGAGCCGAGACTGCCACGAAGCCGCACGCCTGTGGGTGCGGAGGCCGTGAGCTAGCACTCGCTCCCCCGAGGGTCACAATTCAATGGGGAGAGCTGGCACTGGAGAGCTGCTCGCCGTGCCTCGTCCCCTGGGGTTGCCATGCGGCGCATAAAGGTAACGTGGCATCAAGAAGCCCTTGGGCATCACGTTGGATGTGATGTCCCCAAGCTCTGGTTGCAGGAACGATGGACAGAGGTGGGGGCCTTAAGAGGCAGCCACAGGACTGGGGTTTACACTCATGATGTCTCGGCGTCTAGCCTAGCACTTGGAAAACTTGGTTTCAGGTGCCGGCTTCAGGATGTGATAATGGCTTCCCTGTAGCACAGTTCACCATCTGCAAAAGGGAGAACATAGCACTGCCCTGCCTCATCGGGGGCTGCGACAGTGAATACAAGGGCGAGCTCTCCGGGCGCCGAAGTGCAGGAGCACCAGCCGGGACAGGGCACAGGATAGAGCCGCGAGCAGCTCGTTTGGGGGAGCGTGGGGACAGGGAAGGGTGGTTCCCGCCACTGTGTGCACACCTGGGAAAGGATGTGCCCCCCGAATCTCTGCACAGGGCAAGGATGGGCTGCTGCTGCAGGCTCTGCCCCGGGCACCAAACTTCATTGCTACGGCACTGAATGAATATGTTTAAATGATGAGAGAGTGGGTACTCTGATAACAGAGTATAAGTGTATAAGTAAGATCATCACTTAAATACCCTTTTCAGCCCTCAGAGGAATCTGAAGACTTGACACTTTCTGGAAGAAGCTTTTCAAGAAAAAAGCTGAATTAGCAAACAAAGATACTGGGCTTGTAAATTTGGGAGGCCATTTAGAAGGTTTAAATGCAGCCTAGTAATTAAAATCATGTCCTTAATTTTATATTGATTATATAAATGGCAATAATGTGCTAGTTTTGTTTTTACATACTCGTTTTATCTGTGTATGTTGAGTGTTACTCTAATATGCACCAAGATTTAATGAAGATTTGTGTGCAATTAAATCTATGTTAAACTTTGGAAGGAGCTGCCTTTTCTCATAGAAGGGTCATATTTGTAGCATGTGAGACTTTCTCATGCTGCTCGGTTATATGCCCTCAAGACTCCCTGTGCACTCAGCTGTAGTGTGACTATGTAGTGACCTACTTAGATATTTTTACTACTCTTACTACAGGGCACTTGTTTTTCCTTTAGCTAACTTCCTTTTGTCTGCAACATGCTAACTTCCATCTGCTTGATTTCTCTTCCTCTGATTCATTTTTGAAGCACAGCTTCAAGCACAGGACTCTGAGTCAGAAATGAATGTGTGTTGAGCAATTTCAACTCCCAGAGATTTCAGTGGAGGCTGAAGCTGCCTCCTTACAGGGTTGGGAACTGTGGGGTATGGCACACTGAGGACTCCAATAAAAATTGGTGGATGCTACAAGTGCCCAGCACTTCACAGAAGCAGACTCTTATTCTCTTTGTGCTTCACCTTCCATACACTTTAGAACAGGGATTACAAACAGCACCTCATCCACACAGAGACTGCAGGGCTTAATTGACCATTATTTAATAGAGCTCATCAAAAACCAGGTCACTTTTTTTTTTTTGAAAACAGTGTTTGCATTCAGATTTGAAATACTTTGAGTTGTGACACTTACACAGAGCTTGAATAACTTACATTTAATATTGCAAAATATTAAATGTTCTGGTGGAGGCAGGCTGGCTGCTGTGTCGTGGGTAAAGTTAGCTGTTTACTGTAGGTGAATTTTCCATGCTTCCTCCTTCAGCTTCTACAAAGTGAAAGTGTTCTTCCTGGTTGTTTGCATGTGGGAGTTTCTCTGAGACATGCTGCCTTGCACTAGTATAATTTACAAGTGCAAAGCTTCTTGCCCCAAGTGCTTTTTTGTCCCTTGTCTGAGTTCTTGGAGCAGTGGGTATGCCTAGGTAGATGCTGGCATGGTCCTTGGGGTCCTGGGCAGCTGATACAGCACAGAGCAGCTTGGTGTATTATCCTTTGTGCCTTACCAATATATCTTAAAGCTGCCTTTGCCATTATAGAACTGTGCTGTGCCTGGCACAGAGGCCAGCCTCAAAGCCCTAGCCTAGCTAGTCTGTAGCTTTAGCTGTAGTTTCTTTTTTGAGACTGTTTCTTTGTTTAGAGTTATCACATCTCCCACTGGCAGGGTCAGGAGACTTCACATTTGTTTTGCTCTGTTGGCCTTGTGAAAGAGATGAGCCTTTTAATATGGAGGGCGTTAATGTGTATAAAAGGCACCATTGATAACATGAGAGTTTTTAACAGAAACTGATCTTCTTCTGATTCCAGCTGCTGGGCTGAGCTGGGGCAGAATGGGAGAGCACTGATGGGAGGCAGGAGACCACAATGAAGTGTAGTGGGTCATAATTTAAGAAGGGCAGTGAAGACTTCAGAGCGAGCAAGCCAGGAGATTGGCTTGGGCCAGAGATCAGGCAGTGGAGGCACATGTGAACAAGGCACAGAGCCAACCTTCCAGCCTCAGAACAGGTGAGATGTAAAAGCAGCTGAGAAGGGACACAAGCAGGATGACCGGATAATGGTATAGCCTACAAGGGTGAAGAAGTAGCAGCAGGAACCCTAGATGGAGGTGTAGGCAGGCAGCACAGCATGGGATCAAGGGGAAAGGCTCTTGGAAGTGTAGAAGGAACAAGCCTTTGGGTGACTCTGTTTAGGACCTGGGGAGCCATAGCTAGAGATTACTTTTGGGGCAGATCTTCAGCTCTTGCACAATGTCACAGTTTCAATTAAATCAAAGTTCAGACTTCAGATTTTTAGTCTGCTAGCAGATTACTCAGAGTGATTGTAGCAGTAAAACTCAGGCAGCCTAGACTGAAACCATGAGAGTATGAACCACAAAACTGTTCCTCTGTGGCTGTGGAGCAATCTTCATATTCCCTGTCTGACTCATGTGAAGAAAATACAACCTTGCTTGATATTGTGACCTGGTGAAATCACTGAAGGAAAGTGAAGACCAAATTTACTGTCAGTGACTGGGGGAGTTGCTGAACCAAACACCAGGTTGGCACATTGTGCAGACGGTGTCTTCGTGCACTGAGAGCAATGTCACGGCACAAAATGATCAGTGTGGCAAAACACTTTCTGCAGACTTTTCATTTGTGGTTTTCCGATGCACATCTAATGAGCATCTGTTGTTAAACGTCTGTGTTGAATGTTTCTTTTAATAGAACCCAGGAATGTCATAATTGTTAAAAGCTCATCTGAAAACAATGCGTCTGTAGGTAACATTGTACTTAGCCTTCACTCTTGGATGATACTGGGGAGCCTAAATACATACTTATGGGGGATGTTAAGAGTGGACAGGCATGAGTAACTGACCCTATATAACCTTTCTCTTGAAGGTTGGAATCAATCAACCACAGAGAACAGGGTGCCTAGCAGACAAGGAAGCCTTGTCCAGTAGTTAGGAGAGTCATTGATTTGAGACAATTTGGGTTGAAATTACCGCTCTGGCACCAATGTTGTTTGTGACCTTAAGCAAGTCACTTAGCTACTTTTTGCCTCAGTTCCTCCTCTGTGTAGTGGAGATGATAACACCACACTCTCTCACAGGGCATTAAATAGATAAATGCATTAAAGAGTGTGGCCATCAGAGATTATATATGCATCTTATACTTACCACCACGTATCTAACTTGCATTTGATTCTAGATATTAAATACACTTGAGTGCTGTCCCTCACTAGGGTATTCTGGGTTCGCAGTGAGGGGAAAAAAGATACAAATGACAAGTGATTTTTCCTTGAGTGAAGATGTTGTTCAGCATCTCCCAAGCCAGTGTCTGATCTTGAGACAGCTGCTGAGTACCTGCACAATGGGTAGCAAGCCCACTTCACAGGCAGCAATCAACCCAGGCTCTAAAACTACCAGGCAACATTACAAACCAAATAGACTTAATGTGCCCACATCCCTTGCATGTGTATCAGCAAAGGATCCTTTACAACTGACATCCAGTATATGCATGAGGAGGTTAAAACAGCAATGCTCCAGCACCAGTCCTTCTGTAGGCTTGTCCATCAGAAGTGCTCGGCTCCTGTCAGGATCAGGCTCACAGCTGCTCCTTCAAATGCTATCAGGCTATTACCAGAGACTGGGGATGCCTGGGAGCTACAGAGCCCTGAAAACAACTTCTTTTCTAGAAGATCATCTCCTCCCACTCCTTTATTTTTTTTTTCTGTGCTTTAGTGTGAGAATGAGAAAGCAAGGACTCCTTGTCCTGGAAGTAGTGATGAATGACCTTTGTGGGACATGTATTTATTACACAGAGGAAAGTTAAGCATGTTGCTAAGAAGGTAGGGAAAGAGACAGCCATGTAATTTACTTGCTTTATTGCTTTTGGGCAGATGGGGAGGATTCTCTTAGGCTGGCTGATGAAATGCTGAAAATTGTTTTAAACCCATCACTCTATAGGATTGTTTTTATATCTGCTTAATGTGTTTTAGTCTTTAAAAATATATTGGTGGGTTCCAGGCACGAGCTATATCAGCAGAGAACATCTCTTCAGGCCTCTTTAGTATTAGCTGTGTAGAAATTGTTGCATACCCTGGAGTCTGATGGCTTATTTGCTTTTCATTTTGTATGTTGCTTATTTTAAAGTGACACATCCTGAGTTTATCTAGGTGGAGACAGTTGGGGATGTAAATAAATTGCACCTCCACAGCTGTGGGCAGCATGTGGCATGATCCACCACCAGAGTACACCCAGTTGTTATCAGTCATAAAATAATAGGCAATGGTAATGCCAGCACAACAGGAATTCAGAGGAAACGGGGATGAGGCTGCATAGAGAGATGCTGTCATTTTACACCCCTCCTGTAGGTTTCAGCAGAACGGACAAGCACAAGGAGCCCTGGAAGGGGGTCTTGTTCCCTAGTCAGGGTTAAGGCTCTTTAATTAAATGGGAGACAGTGAAGGGTATGATCTATTGGGTGGTGACTTTTGAAATACTTTATAGTCTGTCATCACCAGCTTTTCCCCGTCTTTGGGTGAAAGATCCTATTCACTCTGGAAAGAGTTTCATGGGCTTGTTTCTGCTGTATACTAATGGTGTTTCATAATCATAACAATCCATTTACTTGTTTTGTTTTATTTCCTAGGAGGCCACAATTGCTAACCACTAGGCAGACATGGAACAACAAATAGTCCCTGCCCTATAGAGCTTACAGTCTACATGTGTGGTGTCAAACAAATGACCCACGGACCAGACCCAGCTTGTGGAGCTGTATGATCAGGTCTGTGTGTCACTGGACCGACCCTGCACGCTGGCCCCAGCCCCATGGGGCCAGATAAGTTTGGCACTCAGAGTCTACATGGATGGGATACAGTGAGTGAATTAAATGGACAAATGGGGGAATCAGGAGGGAGAGCCAACAATACGGTGAAAAGCAGCTAGCAGAATTGTACTGTCCTCATGTTTGCCTTCACACTAAGTTGTACAGGCTGAGGCCTTAGTCTGAATATATTTTACTTTTTGCACAGCACTGTACATTGCAGCATTCTCAGTGTGCTCCTTAATAGGAACACCTGGTAGGTGTGTTGCCAGTAGGTGAAGGGAAGTGATTATTCCCCTATATTCAGTACTGGTGAGGCTACATCCAGGGTACTGTGTTCAGTTTTGCCCACTCCCCACTACAGAAAGGATGTGGAAAAATTGGAGAGAGTCCAGCAGAGGGTAACAAAAATGATGATGGGGCTGAGGAACATGACTTATGAGGAAAGACTGAGGGAACTGGGTTTATTTAGTCTAAAGAGTGGACTGAGAGGGGACTTAATAGTAGCCTTCAACTACCTGAAGGATGGTTGCAAAGAATACAGAGTTGGACTGTTCTCAGTGGTGACACATGACAGAACAAGGAGCAACGGTCTCAACTTGCAGCAAGGGAAGCTTAGATTAGATATTAGGAAGAATTTTTTCACTAGGAGGATAGTAAAGCACTGAAACAGGTTACTCAGAGAGGTGGTAGAAGCTCTATCCTGGGAGGTTTTCAAAACCCAGTTAGACAAATCTTTGGCTGGGTGATCTAGTTGGGTATGGTCTTGCTTTGAGCAGGGGGTTGGATTATGCCTTATTTTGAGGCATCTGATTTCTCTCTGGGACTTGGGACATCTGCTGGCATTTTATTGCCTGAATATTCCCCCAGTAGTGAGATCTCTGCACGTTGACTTATATGGAGAGCACTTACAATGCCATCTTCCTTAACCTTGCAGACTCTTTCCTGGATTTTTGACCATGTGAGACAACTAGCTGGATTCAGTATTTGATGTAGATTGGAATCTAGCTATTGCGTTCAATGCCCTAGAGTCAGACTGCAGGCAATGAAGTGAAATCCAGAGAGCAGTCAAAGCCAAGACTATCTGCTTTCATCTTCATCTGCAGAGCTGTTCACTGTATGCTCCTATAATGGGTATCATTACACTAGCTAAATCCTCTCCAACTGAGTGTATTTAAATCATGCATGCTTATTTTCTTTTCCAGTAACTAAGATACTTATATTTATTGACACTAGAACACTCTAGCACATAGCCCAAAGCCATAGGGAAAGTCTGTCAACCTACTTTCCCCGCATGTAGCTAAGACGATCTCCTTTTGTTTTGTTTATTTTAATGTATTTGATGTCAAAGTCCTTTTGCAGCAGAAGTAATGAGGTCTAATGACACCTGGTGACTCGTGATCTGTTATTAGCTGTATTATAGGCATATCGAAAGGCCCCAACTAAGATGGGGCCTGCCTATGCTTGTCACTAGTGGGAGAACATCTGCTCTGAAATGTGTAGAATACAAATAGACCAGATAAAATGTGGGAGGGGAAGCAGAGGCAGAACGATTTGACCAGCATCATACGGTGAGTACATGGACTGCCAGGGAATAGAAGCCAAGTGGCTCCTGGGCCCATGCCCCATTCCTTGCCTCAGTGGCAGCTCTAGGGCGTAAGAAACCCCATGTTCCAGCCCATGCCTCAACTACTCTAGCACATTCTCCTGCACGGCTCCTTTTTCCATAGAGCAATTTTTTAAAAATTGGCATGTCTCTGAAGCTTTCACCAGAAGAATGTCCTGCTCTTTAGGCTATCTCTGTAATTCATCATTAGGACAGCATTTGTTCTGTAGAAAAAACACCACTGCCATTAACATATACTACACAAACCACTTCTAGTACATAAGTAACAGGCCCTGTTTTATGCCTACCAGAGATAGCACTTCCTAAAACCATGTGGCCTTTCTCACCCTAACTAAAGCCCTGGGAAGTGGTTCTTGCTCTCTGGGGCAGATCGGGAAAGAAATGCAGATTTAAGGAGTCACTGACAGCCAGAGTGATAAAGGTTTAATTCTAGTGAGCAGTGATCTAATGAAGTAAATAAATAGGATGAAGAAAAATGGACTAGAGTCTGTATAGATAATCATTGCAAAGATGAGAACTAGCGCAGAGGAGAGAATTTTGTGTAGTGGAAAGAAGATGTATAGCAGCAGTGCAGTAGAGAGCTATTTGCTTCCTAGGCCGAACAAGGTGGATGCCATTGGATTCTCTTTGGAGGGAAGGCTGAGCTCCACTATCCTCATTTGTTTTCATCTCTGTTGCCTAAATAATTATTCTTTCTAGCCGAATTACGTTTTTTGCCTTGTGGGTTCAAATCTTTATTGATACTCATGTTTATGCCTTTCCGGGTCCACTGAGCTTTGCCAACAGCTAATCATGGTAACATTGCTGCTTTCTTATGCTTACAAGGACTGTATCCTCTTAAGATTAGTGCTTTTTCCCTGGAGCTCAGGGAAGGAAGCATTTTACCAGTTGAGAATATCCTGAGACTGCCTCAGCTTTTACTCAATCCTTTCTGTGACTAACTGCTGTTGAAGTCAAGGACAGTCTGCCTCATTAACAACTCAAAGCCTGATTCTTGTAGATGCTTGTGATACTTTCCATAGTGGCGCAGTTCCACTGACATCAATGGAGTTACTTCTGCTTTACACTTAGATGAGGTCAGACTCAGGCCTTTGACTTAATATCCTGAGTGGTACCAACAAGTGCCATGTGATCTTGAATAACCGCAAAGGATAACAATAACTGCTTCCTGGAAGCTGAAGCCAAGCAAATTCAATTGAGAAATCAAGCCTGACTCTTTTTTAACAGCTGAACATTGGCACAAACTAGTAAAGGAAGTGGCAATTTCTGTTGACCTCAATGTTATCAGATTCCTGACACTCAGGAATGTAGGTGTTAGCCCAAATAAATTCTCTCTTGCTCAGGCACAAGTTATGAGGCTCAGCACCGAAGAAATGGGTGATATACGGAAGGCCAGGCTAGATAATTTAACGGTGCCTACTGGCTTTAAATTTTATGATGCTATCAGTAGTCTCTTCCTAACATGCTGCTGCATACTGGTTCAGTAATGATGATTCACAGGGAATAGCACCACCCACTGAATCACCAGCCCAGAGCCTGTAACAGCAAAGTGCATGGAGTTAATAATTCTTATGTAACAATAATTTGTTCTTTCAGCGGTTGAATGTAGCTCAGGAATGCACTAGGAGAGGTGCCCTGTTACTACATCTTGCTTTGCAGTGTGCAGTTTTTTCAGATGAACTAATATTCTCTTACACTACATAATCTGTGCTAACTGTCATTTACAAGAATTTTTGAAGCTTACAAGTATTTTTCCAGCTGTATGTTAGGAAGTTACCACTGATAGAACATTTCAGGCCAGTTGTGGCCGCTAAATCATTTCTTCTGTGCTGAGCCCAGTAACTTGTGCTTGAGTAAGAGAATTTATTTGGGCTAAGGTCTAACTTCCTGAATGTTGGGAATCTGACAACGTTGAGGTCAGGAGAAATTGCCAATTCCTGTAGTAGTTTGTGCCAATGTTCATCTGTTAAAGAAAATCAGGCCTGATTTCTCAACTGAATTTGCCTGGCTTTGGCTTCCAGGCAGCAGTTCTTGTTATCCTTTGTGGTTATTCAAGGTCACATGGCACTTGTTGGTACCAGTCAGGATATTATGCTATGATGTCTTGGCCAAATTTCAACTCAGGTCCTCATTATCTGCTTCCCTAAAATGCCCAGGAACTTTTTATTAGCAAATGATACTCTACGTTTCCTCTCTGTTCTGGTGTTTTGTGCTGGGCATTGTTCTGAGCAGCTGGGTGTTGTCCCAAGAGGTAATCAAATACAATGGTGACAAGAACAATGTAAAAAGGTAGATGAATGCATGGATACACTGATTATCCTCACTACTGACTTCCTTGGAAGTTGAGAGTACTCCATGTTTCACAGGAGGTGTTCAATGCCCAGCCTTGTAAGGTGTAGAAGAGGTAATTCTTTTTCAGTAACAAATCAGTTCTAAAGTGCCCTGACACTGAAAAGTGTTATATCAATGAAAGATCACCATCACCCTGAATTAGGTCATGCAGAAGTTCATATTTTTAAGATTTTTGTCTCTGTCAGTACTTCATGCTTCAAAGAATAAGGTTTCAAGCTTTTGTACAGCTTGCTGAGGATATTTTTTGCATGGGGGAGGGCAAGTGTGGGTGTGTGAATATAAATAGACTGTGCTGCATTAGCTGGTGCTATATAAACACACAGGGTACACAAGGAGACACACTGGCCTAAAAGTTCCATTAAAGGAAAAGGAGTTTCCTTGTGTGGATCAAAGATGATGTTACAGAGCACTGGTCTTGTACTAATAGTAAATATAAGGAGTACATTCAGCAGTAAGCATCAAGAAAGTTAAGAGATTTCTGTAATCAACAGCACTGAGGAAGTTAGGGTCTGTATAGCAGTATATTTAAAATATTTTAATAAACTGGTGTGCGCATGTATATGGATATGGAACTGATTTGCTCTGTGTCGGCTTGCTCCGTGAACTGCTTGTAAGGTTTCTCTTTAACCCAGGTAGTAGAGGCCAAAGGTTTTGGAACAGTACTTTTCTGTTACCATAAAATTCTGAACAGCCATACTATAGAGCAGCATTTCCCAAACTTGTGGGTTTACACTCCACCGCAGGAAAGTCGGTCTCTCTGGTGTCCCCTGTACTGCAGTTGCTGCTGTCATTTCTTTAGCCACTAATTCTCTTGCGCTCCATTAATTCAGCCATGGCCATTTCCTTTGTCGCTGGTTGCTATTGAATGCTGTTGGTGGAGAAAATTGCTGGTAGGGAAATTGGCAGCAATTTCTGGTAAGGGAAGTGGTGGTGCCTGATGTAGGGATGAATGAGCAAATGGGCAGTGAGGGAAGTGGCAGTAGCTGAAGTACAGGGGCATGTAAATGGCTGAAATAGGTGAATGCCAGTTACCATTGTGATTCATGTGTACCCCACCAGCAACCCCCAGGCCCAGAACCCCAGGGGTTTCACCCCACAGGCTGGGAAACACTGGTAGTGAGCACAGTGTATAATCCTAGGGAGTATTGGAGTTGTTACAGTATCACACTGAGTATTCAGAGTATTACTGTTGTATTTGTTTCATATAATCCTACATCCAAACTGACCGGATTTGGGTTTTAGCTCTGTTCCAAGCTGGGGAATTCCTCGGTTTTAATTTTTCAGCTGGATACAGTAAAGCTAACTAATCTAGTGGAACAATCTTAGTCTGCTTGAGCCCAGAGTCTTGGAGGGACACATGCATTTAATGTTCTAGAAAATGAATGCAAATAGCTTTTTGAAAACCATCACCATCCGTGTTAGGAGCAATTAACTTCCCTTGTAGTGACACTTCCTTGCAAAAAAATATTATACAATACATCGCCAAAACCTGAGCATGGCCAAATAAATCATTAGCGGGAACTACTCTGGGCTGTGAACTGTTGTTCTCCAGATGAGGTATAAATCATCTGGACTAGAAGCAGCAGCTGCTGCTGTATTCAGAGCACAGCAAAGACCTTTCTGGGTTGACTTCACCTTTGCTGCTCTCAGTAATGTGTGCTCTTGCAGAAACTGTGGAATCAGGTATTTTTAGAACAAGAAGAATCCCACAGTTAGTCTGAACAATAGGGAGCAAAGGAGAAAATAACTAAGATTCCCTTAGTATTAAATAAATATGGAAGGGAGGTAAAATAATCTCTTTGGAAAAATAAATGCTTATAGTGCAAATGATGGTAAATGCTGGGAACAAGGAGCTGAACATCTATGGGAGAGAACCTGAAATGACCCATAGATTGGCAGTAGTCTGCCCTTCAGGGTTAAACACTTTCTTAAATCCTGATTTCAGGTAACACATGTGCTTATAGCTTACTAAAATCAGTGGGTCTTAAGCATGCGTTTTAAGGCCTTTGTTGAATTGAGGCTTTTAATGAGGGAGCACAGGCTCTTGAGTAAGGTGGTAGTGATTTTAGTGAGAGAATATAAAGGACCCCATTGTCCTCTCTATGCATGTTATCACTGGGTACACTTCCACTGCTTTCAGAGGAGCGGTTGCAGCACATATAAACATATCTAAGCTACTTCACATACCAATATCATGAGCTGTACCAGGCCATCTAGGACTGTGGGTCTGTACTAGGGCACCTACTCTGCTCTGAAGTTGCCTTTTCACAGCTTTTCTGCTATTGGTACCTCAGTGAGCTAGCTTAGAGTTAGCTTGAGTATATGTACCCATTGTGCAAGCACACCTCTGACTGTAGCACACGTGTTTCCACTGTCATGTTCCTCCTGTTGGCCATACCAGAACTGAGCTACCATCCAGAGAGTGAGATGGAAGAGGTTGCCAGACATGGGAGACTTACTGGAAGAGACAGAATGCAAGTAAGCCAAATCCAGATCAAAACTACCACAGCCAAATCTGTAAAGTAAATGGTTTCCTAAGCCTGATTCTCTGCTACATTATGCGTGTCTTCTATTGGTGTATCCCTTTTGATTTCAAAGGACTACCAACACCACATCACCAGATACAAACCAAAACCCATCTGATCTGATCACAGATTGAGTCCATCTCTGTTTTTCTGGACCATGGCATCTGGAAAAAAAAATACAAGGTTCTGCTGATACACAATAAATCTTTCTCTTTGTATTAAAGAGAAGTCCATCCAGACATTCAGAAATAGCTGCCCAATATGCTCTTGAATGTCCTTTTGTTGGGTACTATTAATAAACTATATATGTTTAATTGAAAAGGATGTACAGAAAGCTAACAATGTGGTCCCTCCACAAGATGTATTCAGGGCCAAGCAATGTCACACACAAAATAGGAATGTGTTTGTGTGTCAGATTTGTGCACCCAGATGAACAACTACCTGCACCACTAGGGCTTCAAATTTAGACATGAACATTAATCCATATGATACATGTACAGTTGTATAGGGTACAAATCGGAAAATCCTGACTCTCAGATTTGGATGAACTGCTCACTAGACATAATTAACTTGGTAGATTTAGATCTTTTTTTTCACTTTTTGTTAATTGTCTACAAATCATGAACTTTTGTGTATTTATTTGCTATTAAAGAATTTTAAGAACCGTGTTTGAGATCTTTGGATTTTTGCTAACAATTCATAGTGACTCTTTGGAATTTATTGTTTGACCCAGATGGTCTGCTAAGCCACACGATACTGTTTCTTCTTCCTGACCAGATAAGATGAGCATTTTGGAGATAATACTCTTGTTCAATGCAGCTATTTATATTAACACAATACATACTTCTCCCCAAACTTTTATAAGGGCATTACACAATCCGGCAGAGTTGCAGGCTCTGGCTAGATTTCTGTGAAATCTAGATTTAGTGAGCATATTCCCAAGCACATTTGCCAACTGTTCTTGAGCCCTGGTTTCATGTAACCCATAACCTTCTGTGTTAATATGGTTAATGCTGCAATCAACAGTTCATCAGATACAGTCAAGTTATTTATTTCCTGGATTCTTGTGCCAGGGCCTAGAACTTGTAGTTAATCAGGAACAATTTTCTGCTAAAAATCTGGCATGAAGTTGCAATGGAACTGATACCCGTATATTTGGAAGCATCTAAAGTTTTGATGGCAGACGCATTTAATTTTTTGAATACTCTTACATACCCAAGGTGTTAACTGATAGGATGAATTTGGACTCCCTTTTTTTCTTCTATTTCATTTAAATCCAAACAGAAGCAAGAAAGCACTGCTGTGCTTTAAGATTTGTTACCATTTCTGTAATAGAAACTTCATAATTCAGGGTTTGTTTCTGAACTTTTAAGACTTAAACCAAGATTTAAAATGCAGTCTATGGGGATAAAAATCTGTGTTTTGTTTCCGAGTCATAAGAGAACAAAAAATAATTAGCGTATAACATTTACTGATTTCTGGCACTGTTTTTTGCCCCTATCAAAAACAACCTTGGCAGTCAGATTTGGTGGAATGCAATAGTTTATGGTGTAGGTAAGTCCACTGGGTTTATTTAAGAAAAAAGCAAATTAAGTATAGCTAAATATCTTCTGTGTTCTATGTGTGGATCTCTGGTGGAAGATGGGTGTGCAGGCTGACGACACTGAGGCTTTCAGGATCCACGTTTCAAGAACTAAGAATTTTGCACTGTAGTCTCTTGAAGGCAATAGTGAAGCAGAGATGCAAATAATCAGCTGTGTTTAACTAGCAGACTGAGCACAGGTGTTTGTTTGTGCCTATCCTTGAATTTGACATTTGAATTCTGACATTTGCACCCAGAGTTTATGGACAAACACAGATGCATTTGAAGCAAAACTGAGCCCCTCTTCTTTCCATTGAAGAAAATGCCCATGCTCCAGTTGACTTCAGTAGGTGCAGAGTCAAACCCTCTGTGCCCATGGGTGACTGCATTAACTCACAAATTATGATTTAAAGCAGCCACTAGATGTGTCATTAGTTGAGGGCATTTCTAGGAAGTACCTCTTTTGTGCCTAACACTGGACTGAATGTTCTGTCCCACTGTTTCATTTCCATGTCTTTCTGAAGCTGTTTAGCCTATGCCATCATTATAGTTGGTTCCAGATGTGAATTACACACCAGGTAGTTTATATTTGGAATGAATTTTGTTCAGTTGCTGAATTTGCTCTTCAGTTACGTTACTCCCTTCAGAACCTGCCTTTCTTTTCCCTTTTTGCTTATCCTCTGACATGCTCTTATTCTTACCCCCTGCCACGCTGCTTTTATAAGAACTGGGGACATCTTGGCTTCTACATGTGCTAGTTTTTTCCAGTGACTTGGTACAGTTAGGTAGCTAACAAAGGCCCAAGTTCAGCACTAGCCTTAATTAGCCTTTTATCAGTCCAGTGTAAAGTTTGTTTATATGACTTTATGAGCCCTATATCATGTTAGTCGGTAGTTAGTCAATTCTTGCTCGGTTTTATTGCGTCAATATAATCATAAAAGAGCAAGAAATAACGAAATGAGTTGCAGGAAGAAAGTCTACCCAGGGAACTGCTGACTACACTAGATCATAATGTCAGGACCCAGAACTCTTGGTCAAGGATCACAACATGTAACCCCAGAGGAGGTGAACAGTGGTGGCTTTCTGTTACCTTTGTGCTCTTCCTGACCTGGGACAGCTGTACACACACAGGCTTCTCTAACCTGTTCCAGCTGACAGTAACCCCAGAGGCAGAAGTACCTAAAATTCTTCCAGTTTGCAATTCTACTTACAGAAAAATCATATTGTATACCCCGATACAATGTAGCGCTTTGTGCTCACAGTTAATAGATGTCTGGGACTTTCAGCATTTTGGCTCTTCCCTATCTGCTCCACGGTTACCATACAGTGAATGCATCTATATGTGTGTTTTACTCAGTAGACTAATTAGTTCCATAGTAAAGTTTCACCATAAACATGTGTACCAGTATTAGGGCACAGTAAACTAATTAACTCTGTCATAAGGTAGTACTGTCAGGGACAGTACTATTTTATGGCAGGGTCATTTACTGTGATGAAACGGGTGGGGGCCAGACTCCTGCCTGCTGTCTAGCCACATGGCTCCGCAGGGTCAGCACACTCATGCCCCAGCATAGGTGGAGGGAGAAAATATAATTTGTGGGGGCTGAGCACATGTAGACTTGTGCGTGCATGTGTACATCCCCTCCAGTAAGTAAGTCTGTTGTGGGGAAGGGGCATGAGGGTGCAGATCAAGGCCCCCATGGTGAGGAAGGGAATGGGGCAGAGGCTAAGGTGAATGGGGTCCTGGGATCAGGGAGGGTTGTGGGATGCTCAGAGCCCAGGCAGCTCATCCAAGGGTGTGGGGAGGGCTCCCGCCAACACGCACACCCTGGCACAGGCCCAGGGGGCATATGCCCCCTGGATCTATGTGCGGGGCAGGGGTGGGCTGCTGCTGCAGACTGGGTTCTGTGTCCCATGCACGGGAAGCACATGGCATTGCACCATTCCTGGGACAGTGGCAGTGGGGCACAGAGCCCAGCTGGCAGTGACGGCCCACCTCTGCCCTGTGCACACAGGCCCCAGGGCCCGATTCACCCCAGTCCCTCCCCCACTCCCTCCCTTACCACGGGGGGCCTCAATCTGCCCAGAGTCTGTGCCTGGGCTGCCCTGTGGCCCTACCCACTGCCACCACTGCCCCACATTTGGGGAGACTAAGCTCCATTAGCCCCAGCCTTCTGCTGCCTATGTGCCCCAGCCAGCCCCTCTGCCACCTGACACCACCACCCAGAGCCTGGTGCTGACCCCTGTACACTCTGGAAGCCTAGCTCTGCCCTGCCTTGGCTCGAATTGTTGCTATCCCAGGCATATGTAGATGCTGCGACCAGGAGTAGTTTACTCTGGCTCAGCTTTGGAGTTTATTGCTTCACCTTAAGTTCATGTGTAGATGCACCCAGTGAGAATTAAAATGAGGCAGCTTCTGTCTAAATGAAACAGGGCTTGGTTTTCCTGGATTACCTTTCACAGTTACTGGAGGGAAACTATAGACACAGAGACACTTACTGTGAAGCGGCCAAGTGGGCGCACACAGTGATTGCAGATTGAGAGGCATTAGGGGTCCATGGGTCAGGCAGCTCCACTTGTAATTGCTGTGAGACGTTGAGGTTGTGACCTCTAGTCTGGGGACCTCTGCCTAAAGGCTGATATGGTGGGTGTAGAGGAACAGAGAAGGCTTGCCAGGATGCTTTTTCTGTACACTTCCAACTGGTTCATTCTGTGTCTGTACAGTACTGGGAGGTGGAGTGTGGTCTGTGACTGGAGCTCATAGACACTACCACCTTCTTTCTCCGTGTAGAACGTGCTGTGCAGGCTCTGCACTATTGGGGGATCCACATATGCTGTGGGGATGTCTCTGCTGGCCAAGAGCCACTTTGTGCAAATGCAGTGATGCGAAGTGCCCACCGCTCTGCCAAGGATCTGAAGCAGGGGTGATTTAAAAAATTGTAATAGAAATGTTGTGGCTGTAAAATATCATTGAAAGCTTTTTAGTACAGACATTTCTCTGTTGTTTTTGTTTTGTTCAAGTGCTGTCACACTCAGCTAAGGGCTTGAAAAAAATATGCTGTGAAAGAGCCTAGGTTTAAAAGTGGACGTGTTCAGCATAAGCAAACCAAACTGTCTGAGCTGAGTGAAAGCAGCAGTTAGGGGCCAAGAGAAGGACCTAACGTTATAAATATATTTTAAAATAAACTGTATTTAATGCATTTCCAGTTATTTATTTGATTTTAAAATATTTTAAGGGTCTCAACTGAGGGCTAATAGAGATCACTCTCCTTTGTGGCCTCTTCCTACTCTTGACACTGTATGTTTCCTGCAGTAACTCAAAAGATCAGTTACCTGAATCAAGAATATTAGGACAGTATTAAGGAGACAAAATGAACTCATCTTAATGCAATACATGCTATGGCTTGGTTATAACTGTTATCCCAGAGGTAATAACACTAAGTTTAAGACTGGTTGGATATGGGAAAGTGATGGGCAGCAAATATTTTAAGAGACTGACACAAGCATTTTCCCTATGTATCAGAAGGCTATGACCTCACAGAGGAGACGAGAGAGATATAAGTAGCTTAGTTATTTGTCTTTGTAATTAAACATATTTAAAATAATCATAACCCAGGAAGGAAGAAACAAATTTATTAAATCCCTTGCTGGAAATGGTTATACTTTACTCCTGCCAAGTATGTTGAATGTATTAATAGACTAAATCAGAATTCAACTGTGGAGGTGGAGTGGGTTGAAGGTGAAAGGCTTATTGAAATAAAACAGTTTCTATATCAAATCAGACTAGTGACCTATTTAGTCTAGTCACCAGTCCCTGTTACTAACCAACACCAAATACTTTGAAGGAAAGCATTAGGATCCCTTTCAGGGACTGCTAATTAAATTCGTTTTTCACAGAGCACCCTCTTGGTTTCGTATTATGAGGGAAAATAGGATTACTTAATTTACCATGTCAGTACAATTCATTATTTTGTATGTTCCTATTGTGTCCCCTCTGAATTCATGTTCTATCTAAAATAAACAATGCTATTCTTTCCATCTCTCCATATAGATATCACTCCTATAGTTTCTAGTAATTTGCATTGCCTATCTCTGGATCATTTTTATTTTTGCTCTTTAGATAGGGTGAATAGATTAAGTTGTACTACTAGTTTATATAACTGACATCTTAAGATTTGCATGATTATTTTCCATCCCCTCCTTTATACATCCCAACATTTTGTTTGCTTGTTTAGACTGCCACTGCTCAGTGAGCAGAGGTTTTCATTAAGCTAATCACATTTCCATCCTGGTGTGAAATCCTGAAGCTTTTGAAGTCACAGGAGTTTTGCAGTGACTTCAGTACAGCCAAAACTTCAGCCCAGTCTTTTCTCTATGATATTAGTTTAGAATCCTATCCAACAGTGCCTCTGAATAGTCCAAATTATTTCTTCCTGTATGTGTTCAGATGCCTGAATCGGCACTGAGTTTCATCTACTCCTGTGCCATTCTTCACGTCAGTTAGACCTCTCTGAAGTTTGTCGCAATCTTTTCTGTACTGCACTAACCTAAGTTACTTTCTGTTACCTGTAGATTTTACCACTTTATTGTTCGGCTCCTTTCACAGGTCATTAATATATTAAATAAAAATGGTCCTAGTACAGAACCCCATAATGGACCTTAACATTTTGATGGGTTAAAAATTGACCTTTTATTCCTTATCCTGTTGTCTAACTTTTAGCCAATACACCTGGTAATGCTTTAGCTCCCAGTCCATGACTAGGTTGCTACTTTAGTAGCTTCTAGCAAGGACTTTGTCAAAAGTGTTTTGCGAATCCAGATGCATTATAACCACTGGGCTTCCTTTCTTTACTGTCTAGGAGGAGCTGAAGTTTTCTTCCCTGGGAAGTTTTTGAAAGTACTTGCTGTCTGGTACAATCTAGCGTGTTCCATAAAGAAGAGATTTAGCTCCTCTGAAGCATTTTTATGAGCCCTAGAGTAAGTTGTCTTTGGTAGGAATATGTTAGCAGCATTCAGAGATGGGTTGATTCCAGCAAGAGCAGAGAATTTTCCTTGCTCATTTGAAAAAGGCAATGACACTTAACAATTTGGCCTGTTGTTCTGCCTGGTGCTCTCAAAATTCTCTAAAAGTTCATAACTGTCTAAAACACTTTTGGTCAGTGTTTTCTTTTTGAGAGAAATGGATTAATTCATAAAAACTACCTCTCAGGCACTGCTCTGGACATGCCTGGGCAATTAGGGTCAATGATCAGTCAGTGAGAGCTTCTACTGATGTCAATCTTGACCTTTCCAAGACTTGTGCTTGCTTTTGCACATCTGACTAATCTCATTAACTGCACTGGGACAACATAGTCTTAAAGTGAGGCATGTGTACAAGAGTTGGCAGGATCAGGGCCTTAATAGTCTTATTAGAAAGTTTAGCGGGTAGAGTAAGTTAAGAACTAGTCTGAACCAGTCTTTTCTGGGAACCGTGTCTTTCCATTCTGATACTCTTGCAGATGAATTACTCAGCATTAATAAACACTCTTCTGCTTCCAGATTTTTGTTATCCAGTTCAGTGTGTGTATTTTTAAAACCTGCAAAGTTAGATTTGTATCGGCATTGATTTTTTCAAAGATCCTGCACAGCTCTCTGTGCATGTGTGCTACGTGACATGCTTTGTCCATGTAAGTCATAGGCATTGCTATTATACTCATATCTATATGGTCCCATGCACACATCTAGATGGTCCAGCCTTCCTCCCATGGAAACAAATTATAACACACCCAACACTAAGTGGAATAGTTTGCATTAAACCCATGTATTTAGGAAGACACTAAAACATAATAGCTCTCTGGTCAGGGCTGCTGCCACCATTGGATTGCTTGATACTTCCCTGGCTGCAGGTGAAGGGTACACAGTCGAACAAGGCTATTAAGGAAGGATGCTGTTTATTTTGACAAGGGCAGACATATCTGTTTCTGCAGGCAGTGATCCAGACGAAGATGGCAGTGGGCTCCCTGCAGATACTGAGAGCTTAGCCTACCAGCATAAGCTGTCCCTACCCAGTAGATGTAATACTGCTGAACTGACCTGGAATATAGTCAGGTGTGAAATAAGAGACAAGAACAGCAGCTCAGGATGAGCATAAAAGTAGTGAAACAAAGGGCCCTCCTCTCTGTACCCAGCAGCCCCAGCCTCTCCTTATATATGTTCCAGTGTTCACCTGTTTTATCACAGGCTGAGCTAGCAGATCTTTTCAGCTAGCAGCTGACAGTTCTCCCAGGTCTGCTGAATGGCAAGAAATGTCCTTCGATGCAGAGATCAAGATGGGGGAATCACAGTGCAGAGGAATTATGTGGAAGCAGCAGCAGAGCATAGGGAGAAGCAGCAGGGCCACTAGGAGGATGTCTGGCTCACTGGCCATTAACATTCTGGTCTGCTCTGCCGCATTTCTGTGAAAACCCCTCTTCTCCCTCCCTCCTCCTTGCTCCCTCCACAGCTCTTCCTGGTCCCTCCCCCCTGCACTTGCTCTTCACCTTTCTTTCTCTCATTTTCCTGTCACCTGATTTCTGCCTTCCCCTTTTTATCCCTTAGGAGATGATATAAAGGAAACAGATTTAGGGCACTTTGTACCTGCCAATGTGCTGCTTCCCCTCTCCACAGCATTCTGCCTCCCCCGCCTTCCGCTCCTCAGGGCATTCCCAGCTTGCTGCTACCGGTGGTATTTAACAGGTACCCTCATAGCTGCCTTGCAGCACTGCTTCTTTTGTATGCAGGGCTAACAACAGAGGAATGGAGAGGAAATGAAGGAACAGCAGCACTGCAGGTAGGCCTGTATCTTCCAAAAAGTCCTAGCAGCCCTGAGTCATACATATTGAGTGAGAGCAGAAGGCCCCATAGCAACAATCAATGAACATTTTGCAGTTATATTGTGGCTTTTATTTGAGGATCTCAGAGAGAGGGTGAGGAGCATTGCTGTCAGCTTGCAGATCAGTCTGAGATTCCTGGTGATTATCTTCAGTACGGATATTTCCAGACTAACTAATTATAATAATTACACTTGTTTATTATTGGTATTGTTGTACCCCCTAAGGACCTCCACTGAGATCAGGGGACTTTCATGCTGCATACTGCATAAATATGGAGTAAAGGCTTGTATATACTTAGAAGTTTTGGCATGCTAATGACAGAACAATAATTAAAGCAGCAAGTCCCTCCTTCCCAACCAGCTCAGTCTAGACAAGGGATGTGACTACTCTATACCATCTCCCAGTTCTTTCAGTGAGGGATGCTCCTGGGCACATCCTGCTCGTGTATGTCAAGCCTGGAAATGCAGCAGCAAAGCAGCTACTCTCAAGCTCATTGGGCTCCAGAGATCACAAGAGTAGTCACAGGGAAATGCCCCCAGACTGGCTTCACTGCTCTGTACTTGGATTTGGCTCATGTGAACAGGAGCAGCTGGGTGCAGCATGCTCAAAAGACTCCTTGGGAATCCCAAGGACAAGATGTTGACATACCCTAGGAGTATACTGTCAGTACAGCAAAGTCAGTACAGTGTACTGACAAAACACCAGCCACGCTGTGCTTTCTACTAGAATAGTAGAATCAGCCCCCAGGAGCAAAACAAGCTGTACAACTAAAAGCATGATTTTGCATTCATCTGCATCAAGGGCTGCTGCTAGTACAGCAGTGTTGGTCAGGGGATCACACTGATCCACAGTCCTACCTGACATAGGGAGAAACCTGTAGTATAAGCATAGCACAAGCTATACTAGTAAAGGGTATCTTTATACTGCATCTACACTACGGTGTAGTTCTATAGGGGAAAAAACTGCACAACAAAAATAGTGATGTTGATAGAACTGTTTAAGTTGAGACAAGCTCTAACAGAGAGGTTCTGCCTCAAAATGCTCACCATCTAATCTGACATGGATTGGGGAAGGGATGCAATGCATGAACAGGGTGATCCTTGTGGTTACAAGCATCATGTTAGAGCCATGAGGCCTGTGTGGGAAGAAGTTGGTTTCTTTCCATACTAATTTTCTGGATGGAGTTTTGCTGAGAGATAATAGCTACCTAGGTAGACAAAGGAGGGAAGGGGGCATGGAGAGCAGAGGATAAGCAAAAAGATAGAAGAAGGGGAGTTGCAAGAGCAGGTTGAATGAGATGACTGGAAGGGTGGGACAGGAGGTACCTGGATCAAATAGCTTATAAGCAGCAAGAGTAACAACTCTAATAAGTAGCTCAGCTCTGGTGATATCATCAGGGTCCAAAAGCCCTCATGGCAACTACCTGTTTCTGCTCTTGCTGACTGTTTCTGCCAATTTCTCTCTTAATTAAACACATGCAGAGTCTAAAGTATAGTTTACAATAACGTATCATCTCTGATTATTTCCAGGCTGTTCTAGACCAAATAAAAAGGAAGAAAGCTGTCCCAATTTTGTAACCTGGCAGTGGCACAAGATACACCTGTTTGGCTGAGGGTTGCTCTGTTCTGTTTTAGAAGCTACACAGCAGGATAACTTGGAAATGTTTGACTAACTTAGAGTTTGTACAGTCCTCTCCTCATCTTGGCTGTGGTGAATTAATAAATACCTTGCTGTTGCAACATTAAGGGCTTCTTCTGTAAGTCAGGGTGGGATTTGGGCTTCAGGGTTTAATTTCTTTAAATTAATTTAGCTCTTGATTGATCACCCTGGAGACTTGAAGGGCCCTATTTATCCTCAGAACAAGCATAGCCTGGCAGCCATAGTGCCAGCGTCTTTAAACTGACTCCCTCTGTGTCCTGACCTTGCCTTGAAGACTCCACCAATGTCTTGTCTACATTAGGAAAATTAGTCATATTCTTCTTAATTACAATTTTTCATTGCTTTACTAAGCTCTTCTGTTTTGCGGTGTCCTCACAGGCACCTATCTGTTGTGTCTACCTCTCATACCCTGATGACAACTAGAGAGTTAGCATACTGAGATGGGGACTGCTCCCTTCATCAGTGTACAGTCTCTAGCACAGTGGGATCCTGGTCATGTATAGGGAGGGGTTCACCATACTAGAAATAGAGAACTAAATAAATTACATTTTTATTACACCACCTGCTCAAGATGAGAATGGCCTGAAACCCAGCTCAAAACACAACCTGTGTTACGATTAACGCCCCCACAGCTGCACTGTTGCTCAAAGTACCCTGTGTTAGGTATTTGGACAGCAGCAATCATTGTTATCAGAGGTGCTTCACTAATGCTGGGACAATAGAGGGAGAGGTTAATCAGAAGAGTATAGATACAGCCCTGGAAACACGAGGCTGAAATTGGTTACTTATTCCCAGTTCCTGGTTCCTTGTCAATCTTTACAGAATTAAAGGGTGTTAGCAATGAATTTGATGAGCTGAAGAGTTAGAATTTAAGAAAAAATACATATTTACTAATAAAAATGTTAAATAATACTATGTATTAAGTCCAAAGCCTTGAATAAAGAGCTGAGATTAGGCTGGGATTATGGAGCAGAATCCTTTTCGAGTCACCCCAAAATACACATCACTGCCACTGGAAGGACACTTCTGAATAAATCTGGGCAGGGTGCTGTCTGACCTGAAGCTTGGTTTTGCTTGCCAGCCTGCCCACTGATGCCTCCCACCCTCCCAGCCTGTGTGCTATGTATATAGCACTGAACAAGGAGCTGGGTTTGGGCTGGGATTACAGGTAGAAATCCTTTTTGGGTCACCCCAGACTACATGTCTCTGCCACTGGGGTCTCCTGAAGAAGCCTGGGCCTCTACTTGACCCAAAGCTTGGCTTTTGTGTGCTAACCTGAAAACTGACAACTCTTTAGGCCTTTGCAATAAATAGCTTCATATAAAGAACTGGGTTTGGGCTGGGATTATGGGACAAAATACTTTTTGGGTCACCCCAGACATGTTTCTGTCACTGGGGGACTCTGCTGAAGAAGGCTGGGCAGGCTTGCCTTATCTGAAGCTTGGTTGTCACGTGCCAGCTTGCTAGTTCATGGTCTTAACAGGCCTATGTGCTAAACGCATGGCCATGAATAAGGAGCTGATCTTGGGTTGGGATTATCCGGTAAAATCCTTTGAATCACCCCAAAACACAAATCGCCACTACCTGGAAAATCTCCTGAAGAAGTCTGGGAGGCTGCTGCTTGACCTGAAGCTCGGTTTTTGTGTACTAGCCTCTCAACTGATGGCCCCTCAGATCTACGTCCTATTTACATAGCACCAAATAAAGAGGTTTGGGGCTGGGGTTACAGGTGAAAATCCTTTTTGGGTTCCCCCAAAACATGTCCTTGTCACCAGGGGGCTCTCCTGAAGAAGTCTGGGCAGGGCACTGCCTGGCCCAATACTCAGTTTTTGCATGCCAGCCTGCCAATTGACAGCCCCCCAGAGCTGTGTGCTATGTACATTCCTGCAAATAAGGAACTAACTATGAGCTGAGATTCTGGGACAATATCCTTTTCAGATTCCCCCAAGATACACCTCTCTACCACCTGAAGAATCTCCAGAAGATAGGTTCCTGCTCGACATGATGCTTGGTTTTGAGCGCCAGCCTGCCACTGGACACCCAATCCCTGCATGCTAAGTATATTACACCAAATAAGGAGTTTATTTTGGGCTGGGATTATGAGGCAAAACCCACTTTGGATCACTCCAAACCACATATCTCCCTGACCAGGGGACTCTCCTGAATAAGTCTGGGCAGGATGGTGCCACTCTCCCAAAGAAGCCTTTTTAGGCCCCATTTGATCCTCGGCTTTTTCCACCAGAGATTTCTATACACAATGTTAAGTAAAATGGCAGTGTAAGAGTTATGTTGAAGCCATAATATTAAGTAAACCGAAACAAAACCATATGCATATCTAACTCTATATCAATTTACCAAGCCATCCCTTCTCAAATGCTGGCTTTTCAGAGATGGTAGTACCCTATTCCCTTGGTGTGTTTTGTGGTGATCCAAAAAGGATTTTGCCCTATAATCCCAGTCTAATCTCAGGTCTTTTTTTCAGGGCTGTGTATTTGATACATTATATTATTTACACTGTGATTAGTAAATACACACTTTTGATGAAATCTTAACTTTTTAGCTTGTGTAATTCACTACTAACAACCTTTCATTGTGTAAAGATTGACTTTGAAAAAGGAACCAGGAACTGGGATTAAGGTATCAACTGCAGCCTCATTCCAGATGAGGTTCATCCGGGAAACATGCAGCACCTTCTGCCAGAAGGCTCACATGAGCTGTCTGTGTTACCAATGCCCTGACAGGCCAGTGTCCTCTTAACTGAGCCTTGCAGATAAATGGCTCCATTCAAGCAGTGGCAGCAATAAAGGCATGATCTATCCCTTCCATTTGCTTTGGGAGCTGTGGCTTGCTGCTCCCATAGCACACAACTCATAAATGATTGGGAATCTGGTTGTAAACCAGGCAGTTTCATGGTTAGGTCTGATCTGTGCTGTGACTGGTATCTGAATTGTAATCTGCTCCCCTCACCTGGTCATAGGGGTTGTATAGATGGGACCTTTTGTTTTTTTCGTTTTCCTTTGGCTAGTGGATTTTTTTTCCGGGCAGCTCCTTCTTGAGCATCAGAGTGAGTTGGTGTAATGGGAGGGCGTAGCCTGTCTCTTATTATTGCTCCTTTGCTGTCTCGTTCCATCTCTATGTGGCCTAAGCTCCATCACCCGCTGGTTCTATTTTCAAATAAGCACTTTCGTGTTTTCTCCCATGTTGCTCTTCATGCCTGGAAGAAATAAACATCCACAGAAACACGACACGGTTCTTCTGCCAATCCCTCCTCCAAACTCTCCCTTGTCTTGATGCCTGCAAAGAACATGACGGCAGTTCGGTTGTTGGCATGCGAGTCTCCAGCTTATCAGGCTCACCAACACTGTCCCATTTTCATTTTGTACTCTCCCCGACCCTCGTTTCTAGCCATGTGTTGCCTCAGGTCTTATCATCAGAGCAGTGGCTTGCAATCATTTTAGGCCCGAGGGCCCCGTCCAGAACTTGTGAGAACTGAGCAATACCCACTTCCAAACTGGATTTCTTTGGTGCGGTGCTTGCCTGCCTGATGATGAGGTAAGGGGGGTACAGTGCATACCTCACTGATGAGGTAACGGGGTGTAGTGCGTACCTGATGAGGAAAGAGAGGTATAGTGTGTACCTGATGAGGAAAGGGAGGTATAGTGGGGGGGGGGGGGTCTGGTGTGTACATGATGAGGAAAGGGAGGTATAGTGGGGGGGGGTCTGGTGTGTACCTGATGAGGAAATGAAGGTGGGGTCTGGTGTGTACCTGATGAGGAAAGGGAGGTATAGTAGGGGGGGAGGTATAGTAGGGGGGCGGTCTGGTGTGTACCTGATGAGGAAACCGGGGGACAGCGTGTACCTGCTTGATGGGGGCTCAGGAAGGAGCTGGGGAGAGGAAGGGCCCGCCCCGCACTTACCCCCCGGTGTCCGCAGGCGCCTCCCCGGCGCGGGCCTGGCACAGGCGTCCCGCAGGCGCGGAGCGGAGCTGCCCCAGCCCCGTTGCAGCCGGACCCTGCGGAGGGGACGGGACACGCGGGGGCCCCGCCCCTCCGCCCGGGCCCCGCCCCTCGCCGCGGCCGCCGGCGCCTCATTCATGCGGCGGCGCGGGGAGCGCGGGGAGCGCAGCGCGGAGCCGGCCGCGACCCCGACCCCGACCCCCTCCCCCCGCGCGTGAGCGGCTGGGCCGGGCCGCGGAGCCATGCGGTGGCTGCGGGGCGCGCGGGGGGCCTGGCGGCTGCTGCCGCGGCGCTCGCTGCTGGCCGCGCTCTTCCTCTTCTCGCTCTCGTCCTCCTTCCTCTACTTCGTCTATGTGGCGCCCGGCATCGGTGAGGGGCCGCGGGGGCGGGACCGGGACCATCCGCCGGGCGGGCGCGGAAACTTCCGGAGGGCTGGGGCCGGGCCCGCGGGCGTCTGTGCGCGGCGCCATTCGCCCGGACTCGCCGGTGCGGGGTCGCGGCCCGGCTGTCGCCTCAGGGCCGGGAGGAGGCTTCCCCGGGCAGGTGGCTGCAGGCGGGGCCCGCCCCGCCCTGCCAGACCTCGGGGCTCGCCTCCCCTGACGCCTCCAGCCTGCGAGAGGGCCCCTGGAGAGGAAGCTCCCTTTGCTGGAGCCCCACAGGTGTCTTTTTTTTTTTTTTTCAATTTTCAGGGCCTTCAGTTTGTGATTGCAAGGGGCGCGGTGGGGTGGGGTGGGCTGGGCGGCAAAGTCAGCTCTCCTTAAGGGGGCAGGGGGAGAAATGCCCCCTCTTGCTCCAGCCTTCACGTTTCTTGCCCCTAGCTGAGCCCATGTGCTCATCCTCATGGCATGTCCCGTGCAGGTCCTGCCTTGGCACTGGGTCCGTGCCAGTCACGCCTTGCTCTCTGGTTATTGGAGGGGTTGCTTTGAGCTGTGGACGTCACGGCTGCTGTAGACGGGGTCAGATTGTAGGCGTGCCCGGTCTTCTGCCCGGCCCCAGCCCCGCTGGTCATTTATGTGACCAGAAAGAAGGACTCAGTCAGGACTGTGGGGCTGCTTTCCTGCCCCTTGTCCATTCGCGTCTCCAGGAAGAGAGGCATTTTCCTTAGACTTGTTCAAGGATTAGTGGGCACTGTCTAGTGTGCTCTGCTTAGTCCCCCTGTCACCCCTTGGTACATTCGTTTTTAACCTATGACCTTCACTCCTGTCCCTACTTGCTCATAGATTCATAGTTGTTAGGGGCTGGAAGGGACCTTGCAGATGGTTGGGTCCAGCCCCAGCGAGGTGACTGTCCGGTTTCCTCTTGAAAACCACCAGGGTAGGTGCCTGCACCACCTCTGGAAGAAGTTTGTTCCTCAGTCTGTTCTTTTGTTGTCCCAAGTAGTTGGTTGACACACATTTAATAGGCCCCCCTGTTAACAGGAGGGGGCTGACTGTTGCGCTGTGGGCACACAGGCCTTAAACAGGCCTGTGGCAGGGAGTGGGTGCTGAATGGGAGACTGAAGTAGGGTCTGACCAGGGTGGGGTTTTTCCCCCTACTGTTCCTCTGCATGGCAGCCTCCAGCATTTAAGGCTAGAAAGTTTAATTCAGAGGTGGTACCCTTCACTCATGCTCAATAGCTATTGATACTGCTTTCCTCCCAGAATTTGTCCAGTTCCCCTTTTTCTGAACCTAGCTGAACTGTTATCTTCTATCAGGAATTCATACTTGAATGACATGCTGTGTGAAAAAGAACTTCATTTTGTTAAACTTACTACCTGCTAGTTTTATATTATGATGCCTAGTTCTTGTGACCCCTTGCATTATCTAAGAAGCATTACTGACTTTAACCTCAATTTTTTTTAATGTGTCATGAGCTGCGATTATAAAGTATTTATCTTGGGTCATAACTCCTTTCTTGCTAGTCAGCCATAATATACCACACATGCATGATGGACTGGGCAGACATGCAATGAAATGCCTGTAATTTGTTTATTGCCTGCTCTTATCCCTTGCGAGAGAGATTTTATTGTACTTTGTACTTTAGAAAGTAACAAAGACAGTTATTTCCATGGGATGCTGGAGTTAGACTGTTCTCAGTGGTGGCAGATAACAGAAAAAGGAGCAACGGTCTTATCTAATCTAAATTTTGCTTGCTGCAAGTTATTAGGAAAACTTTTCTCACTAGAAGAGACCTCCCCACCTCACCACTGTTGGTGGGATTGGCCGCATCTGGACCCCCTGCCCTTGAGCAGCAAGATTGGCTGCAGGGGGGGGTTCTCCCTGGTCAGCGGAAATGGTTGTGGGGTTGTGTCCCCCCCAGTTGGCAGCACTGGTCACAGGGGTGGCACGTACCCTCCTCCCCTGACTAAGGTGGCATGGTTGAACTAGATGACTTCCTGAGGTCCCTTCCAGCCCTCATTTTCTATGATTCTGTGACATCATAGCTCAAGGGAAAATTTGGCCTGAAACCTAACTTGTGGTACAGCAAGCTGTTAAAAAAAAAAATAATAAAAAAAAAAATGGTTAAACAATTTGTGGGTGTTTCACGTTAATTACATTTCTCTGGTTTCTGTGAACTCCACGCCTTGTAGCCTTGTCCTGGAGCATGAGAACCCAGCTGAAACCTACCAGTGTGCTTCTAAAGGGAGCTTTTGCTTGTTTCTATTTAGTATGTGTCCTTTCCCTGGTATCCAGCTTTGGAAACCTTCTGGAAAAGTAGTAATTTGTGGGATCTTCATCTCCACACAGATTCAAATGCTGAGTAGAGATGATAAAAAAGCAGTTGGAGACCGTGGCCACACCTTCTGCTTCCTTGCAGGTGAAGAAATGTCTAGGCTTGGAGTTGTTTGAGTGTCATATCCAAAATGTTAGCAAATTTACACTGTTGCATGCCTACTTTTTGTTTGCAATGCTGCCATTGAGCTTCTTGATAATGGTCAAATGAGGTTCCCAGAGACCTGTAGAGAAAAGATGGTTCTGTTAGGCGTGGAAAATGTCAGGAAAATGTCCCTGTTTCTGGAGTTAGGGATGCATTTCTACTTTCTTCTTTCTATAGGGAGCAAATTTTCCCTGACCTCTGGTGTACAGGGCCTTTTCACCTCCAGTCCGTGCATCTGACTTTGGATCAGCTGTTTCCCAGGGCTTGGCTGAATGTGTTGGAGCCAAAATTCCACATGCTTACTGAAATTCATAGCTGTAAATCAAACTCTAAAGTCTATGGTGCTTCTGTTTATGAACTGTTATACAAGGGCTAATGGGCAACTTGACAATCATTTATTCCATCAGCCAATGACCCAGTGTTTCCAACAACTCTGGGAATAAATGTCTCTATGAAACTAGTGCTTCCTGTACATCTGCATGTGGCAGGCAAAGGAGCATGCTAACAGAACACCCCATCTGAAGGCTTCAGAGATGATGCAGGTCTCCTTTCAAACACAGCAGATCTTTCCATTCAAAAAATGCCCCTGTTGACTTCTTGGCAAAAAGTAGCATGTAATGCTGCCCATTCCACCTCAGAGTGAGTAGGGAAGTAGATTTATTAACAGATTATTTATTTTTTGGACAATTATAATCTGAATAATTTTGGTGTAAAATTTATATTTCGTTTCCACAATAACTGGGAAGAAGCCTGGTACTGGCATTGTATGAACCTTTGAGAGAGCTCATTATTTACCACTTCATAAAATGAACATGTTTTTAATTTGACAGGGTGCTGCACATTTTAATATGGGCTTTTTTAACCTTGATTTGTCCTCAAGGACAGAACTGTCCCAGAATCCTCATCCCAAGTTCAACTAAAAGTGGTGTCTAAGCTGTGCCAAAGCCAAAGACCTGGGGCATAGGTTGCAGTGATTGGCTTGCTTGTTGTGGCTTTCATCTAGAAACCTGTGCTGCTACTGAGAGTTCTGCATGCTCTTTTGCCTGCATAACTTGACCTTGCAAATAGATTGGATACTTGTTAGGAGGGGAGTTCTGCAATCCTTAAATAAAACATCCTTTAAAGACAATATAGAAAATCCTGTGCTTGCAGGATACTGACACTTTCCTCTGCCTAGCTCTTCTGAGGAGAGGAGGAAGTTGAGGTGATGAGTGGTGTTGGAGGGAAAGTTAAGATTGCTTACAGCTGCTCTTTAGATGGCTTCCTAGCTCTTAATGTAGCTATTCTGTAGCTCTTAATAGATCTATCATACGGGGTATGAAGTAGCCTTGGTGTACCCAGTTTACATTCTCTAGCTCTAGCAGAGCAGTGTTTGAACTGGCTGACACTTCTTTTAGCAATGGAATAGGGCTGGTCTGTTTTTCTTCTGTAAAGAGCCCTGAGAGGCGACTGTTTTAATGCTAGCCCTTGCTGGGCTCCTCAGCAAGGGAAGATGAAGACAAGTTTTGCAGTCAGTTAGCTGAAGAATAGAGGAAGGTGTGGGACTGATGAGACTCCTTTCATTTTGCATTGTTTCTATACTTTAACCAAAAACAGGGAAGTAACCAGAAGTTCTGACCACAGGCAAAGAGAGGTAAGACAGACCTTTCTAGAGAGAGGTTTGTTTAGTCTTAGAAAGGATTGCTAGAATGAAAGTGAGGCTTTTTTTGTGCACAGATGTCTTTTGTGGTAACTGTTGAAAAAATAAACCATGTAGCTTTCTTGGTGTGACTTCATTTCCTATTTGCCTTTATCCAAGGGAGAGGGCAGCTCTATCCAAAGAGTAATGTTCCTTTGTTCGGTTCACATTTGGTGTGCCCCTCTCTTTCCTCTCCCCTGCTTAAAGTGGAGAATCTTCTGATTTTCAGGTTTTGTTTAATATGTACACACATTCTGGCTGCAACCAAATTGCCCAGTTTTGTGGGGTGTGGAGGAACTTTCGCATAGATCTCTGAAAGCAATGGATGCTTAGCTCTTCACAAAGTGTTTTTGTACTGATCTATTTGTGTTGGGTGTTTAATTACATAGTTAAAACAGTTCAACAATTTGAGTATAAAAGGGGCTACCACTGCGACTGGTTGTTCCTGGTAATTTAAGCACCTCTCCAAGATCTAACTGCATATATCCCACAGGGGTGAGCTGGTCTCATTATACTGGTGTGAATACAATAGAGTGAACACAATACAAATCTGTGTCAATAGCACTAAGGTTCTGATTCTGCAGATTCATTGTTGACTGAAGTAATTGGCTTCAGCAGAGCAAAAAATGCATGAAAGGTTTTGAGTGAGGGAGGCTGTTTTTCTTTCTCAGGGGCTAGGAGAAAGAATGGGTGGCACTCTATCTTAAATATTTATTTTGCCATCCATCACCATAGCGCAAGTATTTGCATCTGAAATTAACAGAAGGGGCAAATTCCCTGCTGGGTTTCTTTTTTGGGCTGAGGGTGGCACTGTTCTCTTCCTCCCCCATGTCTGTTCTCATAAACACCACATGTGTGTTTCAGGAGTTTTCAGGCTTTCTTCTCTGTCTGTCTGGGTAGGAAGACCTTCCTTGGCTGATGCCCCTGTTCTTGCCCCTGTTGGGAGTGGAGTTGGGAAAAGCACCCTCTGTGATATACACAGTGTTCTCTCGCTTCTGGGGAAAAAAGGCTTCCTCTTTACCAGAAATTAGCATAAAAAATGTTCATTGACTAGGGAAAAGCAGGTCTGAGGCTTTCATACCTTATTAAGGCTCTTGTCACTTCTCACAAAGTGCTTTATGCTTTGAATATCAGCTGGAAACAGACAGACCCTAGTCATTTCAAGGCTGCTATGGAAGCTTGAGATTGACAGTTCTCATTCAATTTCAACAAATAAATGGTTAAATGGAGTACAGTCACATTACTTACAAAGTAGACAGTGAAGACAAAGAGTTACTGTGTATCTGAGTTACTTATGTACTTATCCAGTATACATTTAGGTGGGTTACACAGAAGTTTCTTGCTGTTCTAAGATAGGTTGAGCTGCAAACTTCACATACATAACCTCCATCTGAGTTGCTAGGTGGATGAGTGCATTAGGAATACATGAGCATTTATTTATCCTTCTCTACAACTAATTAGTCACCATCTGAGATGCAGGAATTCCTTGGAGAGAAATCTGTCTGGGGTTTGAACCTTTCCTGCCCCTCTGTTTTCAAAGACTGCCTATGAGTGGTATTTAATTTCAGGGGTATTTTCTAGCAGCTTTTCCTTCCCTCTCCTCCTTCCCCTCCAGAGGCACTTCTCTCAAATCCTTGACCCTGTTCTTGTATTGCTTTATCATAACTTCCTTTTGGCCTGCTCTTTAGTTGCCCTGCTCCTGTGGTCCTAGTCACTGCCTATTCTTCCAAACCTGCTCATCCCAGTTGCCACAGAGCCTTAAGACCTGGGGTGCCTGTACACAAGTGTAGAGGCTGTTCCAACATACTGTAACAGCATATCAGAGTAGACTTGATTCATTGAGCCTGCTGGAGTGTGGTAATTGCTGTACTCCAGCAGCCTCCCATGTCTCATGTGTCAGTATCCCCATGCTTAAAAATGGCAGTGGGGTGCTTAAACTAAAGCTTGTGGAACGAGCATGGGGATGCTGATACACAAGATGCTGTGGTGCTTTAATTAGGGCAGCTGTTGGAGCTGCTCTAAAGTACCCCCCTCTCCTCCTCCACGCTTGGAGCGTGTGTAAAAGTGATGTTAGTGTCTATCCCACTCCTGTTTAAATAGGCATTGTCCAACGTCTTGCTAGTAGTTTGAAGAGCCAAATAGTTTTTCACTAAATCCACCTCTGTAAGTGCTTCAGTGTTCATCATTGTATATTAGTACAATACTGTTAAAAATCTGGTCCTTGGGGCCTGATGGCTGTATAAAATTTGTACCAACATACTCCACATAGTCACTTTTTCAGCTGCACCAGCATTAGGCACACTTTATGACTGTCCCTAGATGAGATGCACCACTCAGTTAGATTTTCCGTGATCCAACTTAATTGAGACAACAGAGAAAATGGCTTCTTGAGCTGAAGACTTGTAAAAATTCCCTGGAGTAGATGAGCTTTAAATTGTCATGTTTGAAGTTCCAGTGGACACTTTTCTGTGATGATAGGATAATTCACACTTGGTGTTATTCACTTGTTGATGTTGAAGTACATGTTGACTGACACGCGTGTGGTTCCTTCACAACCAGAAAAGCTAGATAAACTGTCTTCAGCAGGGTCCTTTTATTCTGCTGCTTTGGAGATCTCTGCAGCCTGTGTCAGTGTAGAATGGACTAGCCAGGCTGCAGAGGCCTCCACTGTTATAATCAAGTCTAGCAGTTCTTTTTCTTGCTACTATAGGTTGAGCTGCTGCAATGGGAAATTGTAGAGAGGTCTAGGAGTGAAAGCCCCAGTTCTGTAGGAAGTGGCTAAACTTGCCATGTATTCATGGGAAGCCTGAAGTTCTTGGATGTTTAGGTTTGCAGGTCCCTGTCTGTCGTCTTCTGCACCTGGCAGGCTGGATACAAATCAATAATTATTTTTGTTAAGATGCTTTTAAAAAATAAACCTATGTAAAGATGGTTTTAACTTAACACATGTTAAGGTTCACAGATATCATCATGGAATAGGGATTATAACTTCTAACTGTGTACTATTTGAGACAATATATTCATGTAACCTTTTTAGAAGAGTTTTATAAATAGGTCACAGCAGTATACAATATAGACTAAATGGACTGTGTTAGGGGCCCAATCTCATGGGGTTCCCAGGAGCTCCTGTATAGATTAGTGAAGATTAAAGAAATCCACTCTACCCACTGGGACTTGGTGCTCAGTCTAGAAGATCCCATTAAGCATCTCTGTGATGCTTAGTTTCACCTCTCAGTTTCATTTCTCAAACTGTGGATTTGTGTCTTCAGAGATAACATCCTTGTTAACAGCAATATATGGAGATGGGAGATAACAGACATGATTACCTACCCATCAGCCCTGTTGTCTCTGCAAGTATTTTCAGTTTCTCGTATTTACCTGGCTGAAATCTATTTAATTTTTGTTACAAACACATTTATAACTAAAATAGTTACAAATTCAAAAATACATATGTTTGTTTTGTTAAAATAATTGTACGTGTGTTGTTGAAGAACAATATTCAAAATACATAAGCTTGTTGTTTTAGTTAAGTAAAAACAATTTAAATGTCTGTTGTTTTTGTTGATGGCTGTTGTCCTTCTAATACAGCGTGGCAAAAATATCCCCCAAATATCCATGATTAATCTAGTGAATTGAAGATGGTTCACCTTCCAATGACTTCACAAGTATCTGCTTCCAATGACTTCACAAGTATCTGCTTCAATTAGCTTTGGTAAATAAAATAACCAAATCATAATTCAGTTTTCTAACATAGATGCAAAATTAATCTGAAAAAAGATCAAAATAAATCATTTCTTTAAAACGTATAGCATGTACCTTCTGACAGCGAAAGCTACATCTTTCTCTAAGTTGTGAATAATACATATTAAGGCTATATCAAAGAAGAATGCACTTTTTGTAGAAAACAATTAAGTTGAGGTTTCCTGAGCAGTGATTTAAATCAAATCTACCCTGGCACCTGGGGTAGCCTTTACCACACCACCCCCTGTCCTTAGTTTCATGGGTAAGGATGTTTTTCTTAACATCCTGCAAGCTAGAGCTTGCGCAGTGAGTGAATCAGTGTGAACATGCCCAACCCCTAATTCTCTCTAATACTTGAATAAAATACTCCTCTTTGTGTGCACACTTCAAAATACAAACTACCTTTTCTTCCAAATCCATGTGGAAGCTATTTACTTTCTCATAGCCAGGCTGTGCACACAAGTTGAGTGGGTTTTCCCTCCCTGTTTTCCAGATTTCCGCTACCTTTTGTTTCAGGTTTGGCTGGAGTCGTAATGTAGTGCTATCTCATAGCTGCTTCATATAATATACAATGGCAACTAATTGTTACACTTCCAGGAAAACTGAGCATCAGTAATACGGATTGGTTGTTAAATGCATAGATTGCAAAGACATAAGTGGTTACCTCCTCATGCTGAGCACCTTATAGACAACAGCTCTACTTCTTTGCATGCGAGAACCAAGGAAATGTTTTCTAGGCTTGTTTCCTGCTTTTGCGACTTTCATTCTTCAGTTACAAATTATTCTCATTTTTTTTTCTAAGCATAAGCACAGAAACAAACTTACATAAGTAATTATTATTGTGTATAACTACACTGAAGCTAACACTAAAGCAAAAAGTTGTCCTTGTGCACACAGAAACTGCTCAAAAACATAGCACAGATTTAGGTTTTTGAGCAAAGGTTTTCCTTTAATTTCAACCTTCTTTCCCCTGAATTTTTAATTGTATATATTTAGAAGGATGTCAGCTTCTTGAATGCCTGAGTAGACGCATCTGGAGTTTTGTGCTGTAGTGGTAGTGTAGCTTCCTAAAAACATAGCATTGAGTTTACAAGGATTTGGGGAAACTGGATGTTACTCTGTATTGTTGTTATAAATAGCTATGCTTTTGCAAGTTGTTTGCAAAATGAGTTACTGTTTCATCCTAAGCATTTTCACTTTAAGATTAGGTATCTGCATGGATATGTTCTTAGAAGGTTACTTTTACATAGTTTCTTCACAGTGGAGGTCTTTGACTTCAATACATGAGTTTGTGTAGCACCTTCTGTATGCACTGGGCATCTCTCTCCAGGCGTTGCTTTGGGCAGGAGGCTTGTGGTGTTAATTTTTATTTAAAACTTGTTTTTTTTCAGGGAGAATCTCCTTTGTTAGAACCTGGGATAGGAAAGTGAAGCACATCTAAATCATTCAGTCAAAATTACTTCCTATGTGCAAGCGTTATAGTTCATCTTGATTTTTATTTCCCCCATGTTGTTAGGTGATGACAGGCATACTCCACACCCATCAGGGGTGTTGGTTACTGGCATAAAAACCCTTGTTGGTTAACACTGTCATAACAGAAACTTGGCTTTGGCATGGCAGCAAATTTCTTGAGGGCAATTTTTCTCTTCTCTGTACTATGGACATTTCTCTGAAATGGGTGTGTTGGAATAACACTGAGTCTAAAAAGTGAAAACTTCCAGTAATATTGGGGAGGAGTGTACGTATGTGCCGTTGTCCTATTCTGTAAAATGTCTCATTTACTCTATCAAGTGCAACTTGTACATTTTAATGGCCTGCGTATCACTGACGGATCTAAAACAGGCTTGTCCAACATGCGGGCCTCTAAGCTGTTCTCTGAGCCCCAGGGTGCTGCGATGGGAAATGAAAGTAAACACTGTACTTTCATTTTGTGGGGGGGGGGCTGATGTGATACCACTGCCTGTGAGGTCTTTGAATATGGCTCATCGGCCCATAGGGTGATAAAAAGTTCACGATCTGGCCCCACATTCAAAGAGGTTGGACACCCCTGCCTTAAAACAAAGTATTTAGTGGTGAAAAAGTTGCAATAAGACGAGGTGAAACTAGGTGTAGCCAACAATGAGACCACTGGAAGGTCTATGACGGCGCTAAACTACCCAGTTTGAATTATAACCCTGAGCTCTGTCTTCTATTGAGAGGCAAGAGGATGTCCAAATAATTACATGGAGAGTTTTAGCTGAGCAATGGAGGTATAAGACAAGAGAAAAAGATAGGTTGCTAGGAATGAAATCCAGTGCTAGTGATACTTTCTTTCTTTGACAATACAATCCTCAGGGAGAAGTTTAGAAGGCAAGTAAATAATGAAGGCATAGACGGGTATTGAGACAATTTGCCTGCTGGGCATCTGTCACTGACAGCAAGGTTTTGCCTCAGTTTGTTCTTTTACTGCAGTTTGGTCACAAAGGTAGAACCAGCATACTCTGCTCCCATGAGAGAGTGCTGGTCACTTCTGATCTGCATCCCAGTTGTGCAGTGTCAAGTGTGTGCTGTTGCTGGGCCATGGTTCCACACTTGAAAGGTACACTGGCATTTGATGTCTTCATTATGCCTGGAAGAACTTAATATAATTTTGCCTCATGTTTTTGCTTGAATGGTAACTGGAGTTTCTTTCTGCTACCTGGATGCTGCCATTTCCATGCGAATGAGATAACTGTAAGGTCTGTGACAGCCCTAAACTACCCAGGTTGAATTATAATCCTGAGCTCCATCTTCTGTTGGGAGGCAACAGGATGGCCAGATGGTTCCATGGAGTGTTTCCACTGAGCAGTGGAGGTATAAGACAAGAGGAAAGGACCAGCAACTAGAACCATGAAGTATGCCAAGTGGCTATACAGGAAACTGAGACAGTTCCTGTCTGCAGGTTTTCCAGTCAATACTTTCCAGATCCTCTTTCATGCTTCTTGATATGAAAACTTGTCTCCTAACAATGCTGCTGTCTTCTGTTCACCTTTCAAAATGTAGGAACAAGACCCAAAGTAAAATATTGTTATGTATACCCAGAAGCAGCAATGTTTCTGCATAAAGTTCACTACCATTTTTGTTTTTGTTTTGTTTTGTTTTTTACTTTTGCCAGATAAGACTGTGAATGAGTGTCAGTGCAGCCTTGTTGCACACAATGCTGGAGTGGTTTTAAATGCTTTGTTCACCCAAGGAGGCTGCTCACTGCTAGGATTTCAAATTCATGTGTCTCATATGCTAAGTCTGGCATATGACTGCAAGTAAACATAAGTAATCCCTGTTTCATGACTAATTAGCTTTGAATAAGGAGCTGCTCCTTTTAAAATAAACCTGTAACCAGGGGGACTGACTTTAACCCCATGGTAAAGGGGGGCTTGAGCATTGTCTGTAGTCACGTTTACACAAAGTTATTGCTGGCCAGGGAAATCACGCTAGTGTATCTAGGCCTTGAGTAATAGATGACTTCAGGGCTATAAATTTCGCAACATGTATCAAATGAAATCCTTTCTTTAAGCAAGACTACAGACTAGTTTGGCTTGGATACCTTTATATTGAGATGGTGGATTATTGGGTTTTTAAAGCCTATTATTTGATGCATTGGGCTGTTCTCTGTCCAAGATTGCTACTTTTAGCCATTTTGCTCTATGGTCAGCCTTGTGGTTTTGAGCAATGTACAAGTAAGAAATATCAAAGCCTTAATAGCTATACAGTGCACCAAGCCTTGTATGACAAAAACAGTATCTCTCTTCGGTCACTGTTGCTAATGTAATTTGGTCCATGGCATCTGCAAGACGAATAAGTAACTTATGGAAACATAATCATTCTTTAGGTAAATCTGATATCTTGTATTAAACCAACTCAGACATTTGGGAAAATTATTTAAGCAAACTTTTGGGTACAAATACCCTTCATCAGGCTGAGGAAGTATCTGTTGGTGTGTGCAACTGCAGACACTTCCTCAGCCTGACAAAGGGTATTTGTACCCAAAAGCTTGTGCAAAGAAGAATTTTTCCAACTATTTGAGTGGGTCAAATAAAAGATATCAGATTTACCCAAAGAAGCTTGTCTGCCTACGTCCTTAGACCATCAGGGCTACAAGCTATACCCCTATTTAAATGCACATAGCACTTCATCCCAAATGATACTGGATTTGGACTTTTGTGGATCGAGGCATTGCCTTGATGTTGTGAACACCTGACCACTTATTGTTTAGACTGAGGCATCGCTCCAAGAGCTGAATGGCCTATCTGTCTCTACTGACAGTTGTTCCTAGCTAGAGTCACTTTCTCTGAAGTGATCGTGTTGAAACCATGCTCCTAAGGTGTCAGTGGACCCTGTAGGGAGAAGTCTAGTCTCTGTTACAGAGTGGGAAGAGAAAGTTACAGCTGCAGGGATCACAGCCTGAATATTAAGCTGCCATTTGAGGTCAGGCAACTAGAGCCAATAGCAGGGCTGTGGTCTCAACAGGGCTCAGACAACTCAGGTGGCTATCACTCCTGGTAGATACAAAGGAGTCTGTCAGCTGTTGTTTTGTTCGTTGAGCCTATTGTCTGTCTGTCTCTTTCCAGGTGGACTAATTAATTATATTAACTCGGGCAGCATCTGCACCATGTGAACACTCTGAAAACCCTAGAGACTAATCTGAAAAGAAATGAGATGGGGATCTGTATGTTTGCTGCAACTGTTCTCATTTCATTGCTGTTAATGGAGGTGAATTTTAACTTCTAAGCACAGAATGGGTGTTTAGCAGTTAGCCTGGAATTGTTTTAGAGTGTCTCAGATACAATGCAAAAATGGATGAATAAATAAATTCTTCCCACCTTAAAAATCCTACTAAAGTCTGCATGCTACTACACTATGATCCAGGTCATGATTTGCAGAATTCTTGAACTTCTCCAGCAGTCCTTATGCAAAAGGAGTCTAAAAAATGGGGGAAAATAATCTAATAGTTATACTACTTTTGAAGGGCTTCTTTTGCTAAGGCTTAGTCAAGGTGAATAACGTATCTTTATTATGTAAATGTAGTGGTTAGATCAAGTTTCTTGAAAACAGATCTATTGCCATAGCATCTTTTACTTCTTTTGTATATGTGCAGGTCTGGTTATATTTTTCAGCAGCAAAACATTTTAAGTCTTTGCACTTTAGTGGCTTCTATACACACAATTTAACAAATTATAGCAAAGTCAGCCTCAAGATGTCAGAGACCATTTTTTTTCGTTGTTGTTGTAAGGTAGGTTGTTGGAAGGCAAAAAGATGAAGGGACTTGCCTGGGGGGAAGACTCAAAGGAGTGGAAAAAAAAAATCCAGTAGTCTTGATTTAGGTCAACATGGTGATATCTGTCTTATGACTTCTCTTTAGGACCTATTGAACCTAACCATTAAAAAAAACCCCATTGCTCTTAGAAGTCTTCCTGGAACTACCATTATTTTGAAGGGAGAACTGTACCCAAAATAGTGATGTAACTTCCCGACAGGAATATCTCTAGAGATATGTGTGCATTATAGTTGGTTACTGGAAGAGTCCCAGAAGCAATGAAAGGATTGCACCTGTAACTACACTTCCAGTAGGAATGCCTGGAGTGTGTCCAGCATTCGGCAGGCCATGACAATATAGGAATCTTGGAATTCCCTGTTTTTCTTTGTGTAAATTGTCCCCTGGTGGGAGGTAGCTTAGTGATTTAATCCTCTGTCTAAAAAAAACCTCTGCAGTCCCTATGAAAAACAAATTCAAGTCCTAGCATGAGACACTGTTTCATTTTTCTGAGGTGCACAAACAGAGCTTTAGGCTTAAGTAAAACCACACCCAGGTCTTCTGGGTCAGTGACTGTCAGGATTCTGCAGCGTTTCCTGAAGTTAATCCTTTCTGGTTTTGATTTCTTCTCTTGGTGGTTGAATGCAGTTGTCATCTATGAGACACTACCTCTAGAGCTACTCTGTCATAGTGAACTCAGGTCCATGTTCCTTACAGCGACTGGAGCATTCAGAGGCCTTTTTTAAAACTGCAGATGGTAAGAATGCTTCTGTAAGGGCATGTTACAGGAAAAAACAGGCCAAGATGCTAAACATCGTGCATTGCATTGAACTAACTTCAAGACATTAAACGTTTTTGCTCTTGGAGGTTGATTCCAAGCTAGTGGACAAATACCTCTTCAGAAAACTCCTTTTTTGTGGTACATGCAACATTATTGAAATGTAATTAGTTTTATACCCATGAGCAATATCATGGCAGACTAGTAATCCATGTTGAAAACTTCTCAGCTATCAGCCAAACAACACTATCAAAAGAGCTTCTTGGGGTTGAAATGAAACAGTTGTATCTATCTGCTTGTACACTAAAACTGCAAAGCCTTGTAATATATTCTTGACCCTTTTAGTGAACATTTTGAGTCTGTCAAATTCCTTCTGTTAAGGGTTCACTGTCCCTTATGAAAATTTACAAGATTTGCCTTGCACAGACATCGCTGTCATGACTTTGCACATACCAACCATGAATTGGTTACCTTCATCACTTCCCACCCTGAAGTGTTGTAGAGTTGTTAGACATCTAGTATGCATGGTATCTGGGAAAAACGATAAAAATGCATGTTGGCCCTCACTCCACTAGGTGAAGAAGTAGTGATAGGGTAGTAAAGCAAGACTGTATGAGAAGGGGCTACCTCTCTGTTTCACTGGGATCCCTTTAGCAGGGTGTAATCATGCTATGACATGGATGCTGTACACATGGCTTGATTCACATGTCTTTGCTAATGTTAAGCTACCTACCACTTAGTGTGAAAAATGGAATATCAAGACCCAAAGTAACTTGCAGAAATGCTGATACTTTTTTTTCAAATTAACAAGACAAATTGGCGAGCTACCAGCCTGATGGTATCTTTTTCTAGCACTGTTAAGATGTGACCAATCTGTTCCTTATATTCCACAAACTTTTGTATCTTCCTGTGATAGTCTTCTGTGTGGTACAGAATCCAGGCCTCAGCCTTACGGTCCAGTTGGCTCTTAATGGGAGCCATTGCTGATCCAGTCAGTGTTGCACGCACAGCCTCAAGTGTGATTTTTTTTCTTCTACAGATTTGTCTTTTGCCTCTTCTGTGACACTGGTCTGGATTGGAGACTGAGCTCTCTCCATCATGGCTAAGATCATGTCTCAAGCTAGCAACATAGTGGGCCCCTTAGCCAGGAATTGAAGGGAGAAATAGGGGTCACGAGCAGGAAGGGGATTAGTGGAATAGAAAGCAAGGAAAGGGAAATCAGTAAGTACTTCTAGCCCTAACACTGATGCTTTGGGGAAAATCTGAATTCCAAGCTCTAGGGCAGGGGTGTGAAAGATATGGAGGAACCACATCATCCAGCCCCCAGTACTGGCTCCACATGGGGCCAGTCCAGGACCCTCCCCTTCTCTCCTCCCCCCTTTCCCCCCCCCAACACTGGATCAGTCTGTTATGTGAACTGCATGCAGCACAGGTTCCTGCATGGGCTCTGGATCTGACATGCCAAGGGGGCTCCATGGAGGCTTCACAGATCCCCTGCCTGCTGGCTCACATGCCTGTTCCAGCTGGTCCAGGACTTGTGCTGCACGTGGCATCCACCCTGGACTTACTGGAATATGCACCATGTGCCACTTGCATCCCAGTCTGGGCAGTGTGAGTGCCAAGTGCAATGCAGTCCTGGACCAGCTGGAGCAAGCACTGCAGGCACTGGATCCAGCATGTGAAGCAGGGAGAGGGAATGTCTGTAGGGTCAGCCTCTTGCTGTTCACCCAGCCAGGGGACTAGTCCTGGGCCAGATAAGTTTGACAGCCTTTGCAGTAAGTGTGTGGTCTCCTTCTGATCTGAGGCACAATGTTAAGAAAGTAAAAGCTGGGTGGTATTGGAGTGCATGCAACACTAGCAGCTGGCTGAGATTTTAGACAAGTGTCTGATGTACTCACATTCCAGATGGGAAGTGTAAAAAGAATGGAGTGACCTGTTCCAATGCATGCAGCTCATTCCCTTGTTCTGCAGTCATATTTTTCTTCAGTGTTTTTCCAACTCACGCCTTGCTGCCAGAGTCCACATTAATAATGCATGACTTTTTTTTTTATGGTGCTCCTTTCCCGGCATTCCTTTCAGCTGCTGAGTCAGAGAAGATTGTTACAGCAGCAACCTACAAAGCGGTGAAATCCCCCTGCAATGCTGAAGTGCTGTCATTTATCATGCATACTTACTCTGCAGGAAGCCCTGCCCCTTAGGAACTGTTTCTGTTACAGCAGCTGGTAACTAGAGATCCCTGTGTACTTGATAGCAGATCTCTGTCAAATCTTCCTATACAAAACATGATTTTTAAAAGATACTAGTGTATATAGTGCTTTGTTTTAAAATTACCCTTGGGAAACGCTTGTTTGGCTATAGGCCTGCCCATTTACAAACTTGCTGTTCCTCCCTCTGTTCCTGGGCATTTTGCGGTCACTGAGGTTACAAGTTAAAATGGTTAAATAATTTGAGTCCTTTTGGTAGCTGTCTAAATGTATCTGACTGGAAGCTGTACCTAGCATCAGTGCTGCTCATACAACATGGAAGCTTGGCTTTGTCTCCACTTCCTATCAGCTCTTGTGATCAGAATTGGGGTGGGTTTACAGTAATGAGGGGTGACATGCACCGTCTTCAATGTTTACACTTGGAAACACATTTGAGAATGAGGGAGGAATATGACTCTTGAAAGCAGCAGACTTCAGATTACTCCTTCAAATTCTATATATTTGATTGCCAAGTATCTAGCACACTTGTATTGCTGGCAGATGGCTTATGCAGCATCTTAGCACAAATGCAGATTTTCCGTTTAAAAAAAAAAGTCTGCTAGAGTCTTTAAAAAATGGATTTTTTATTCATTTTAAATGTCTTGTATATAAACTGTTCTTGCTTTGGAGGTAGATATAACTCTGTTTGATTAAATTACGGGGATAGTCTAAAGGTATATAAAAATTGATACCTTTATCAACAGATCTGTTGTATGTATTGATATACATGTCATTGTGTATCTGCTGACTTTAAACAACTAACACAGAATTGGAGTCTTTAAGTACTTGCGAGTTCTGCTGAGCCAGTCTGAGAGTAGTTTCCATTCCTCCTTGGGCATCAGAAGTAGAGTAGTGCACAGTCTGGTTGGTCACACTGCTGATATTAGGCTTACCCAGCTGATGCTGAAGGCAGAATTTCCCCTGTAGTATCTTTACTAGTGGTGCATGAAAATGAAAGAACCCCACATGATTATTTGGAGTCAGACTAAGCGTTGTTGCTGGCATTTGTATCACGTTGCAGTCACTGCTACACAAATCACTCGAGCAAGGAGCCTTCTTCGGAGTTAAAATGCATAGGAAGGCCTGGTGATAGGGAATCACAGGAGTTCCTGAAATCATGTTCCAGGTGACATGCAAGTCAGTTGACTGTTTGTGCTTTTCATTATTTTATTAGATGCTTAAAAGGAGAATTTTTGATGCTGGTTTTTTTTCCAATAGAATCTCTTCTCTGCAGCCTGGAAAGCTTAACTGGAAAACTCCAGAAAGGATGGCTTTACTAGTGCCAAAAAGAACAGAATTTGAGCAACTGCCTTGTGAAGGGGTCTTCAGTCAGACTTCCTGAAACTTTTGATTTTATTATCTATTTACCTAACTGGCAAAGGTTTGGGTCCTCAATATTGACTGCCATGTTATGAAATGCCAAGAGGCTGAGGAAGTAGAAAGGAGTGGGGGAAAGTCTAATGTTTTGCTAGGACAGCACCATCCTTGGTGTCTGTGTGAAACGTGGTAGAAAAGAAACACGTAGGCCTTGTACATCCTAGAAAGTTGTTCTGCTCTAGGTGGACAGCTATCCTAGAAAGTTGTCCTGCTCTGGGTAAGTATATGCATCTCATGTGCCTGCATATGCTTAGGATGAGGGTATCTACACCAGTTACAGGCAGGATAGGAAAAGAAAAGAGCACTTGTATCAAGCTAAGGGTCTCATCCTGGTCCAGTTGTTAAGGGGTTTATTGTTATGACTATTTTGACAACTCCCAACAACATAACTACAGTGCTAAAACTAAAGTATGGAGCAGGTCCCTGGTAGCATGTCTAAAAGTGTATAATCTTTGCTTTTGGTTTTTCCCTCCTCTTAATGAGTTGCTTGCTGGAATTGATTGGCTTTTCCTGGGATAAGGGAAGCATGACAAACATGGTGTGTTTATAAACAGTCCATAATGATGGAATCTTCCTCCTCCTCAACTCCACCCGCCATTCATGCTTTGTCCTAAAAAAAATCAAACCTGTGCCCATGCTAGGGCAGAAAGGGGAACTCCTAGTGCTGAGCTAGTTAGGGCCACTGCACCCAGTTTTCCCCCAGTAAAGAAAAGCAGAGTTTTACCATGGGGAAGCTGCTTGGGTGGCTGCATGTGTATATGTTCGTCTGCTTTAAATGAAACCTAAGCCCTCATACCAAGTGATTCTCAAGCAGGGTGCCATGAAACCCTGGGTTGCCACAAGATCCTGAGGTATGAGGAGATAAGCAGATGAGCTCAGACTCATGCTTGTCCCTGCTTGACTGATTTCCTCCACCCCCACCGCCTGACCTCTCTGTAAGGAAGTAAGCACTGTCATACATAAATTAATTTTTTTAATTGGGTGCTGCTCAATTCACGAAAGTCACGGAGTCATGCCTCAAGTCCATTGGCAACAACCGTGCAACCCCTGACGTTGGCGGTGCACCCCCTGCAAAAGTGGCACTGATGCTGTCGGCGGTGTCTGCAGGTGGTCACTGCCGGCCCTCCCCCCCAACTGCCGGTGGCGTCTGCACATGGTCCATGATTGCTGCTAGCCGCTGCTGACATTAGCAGCCTCCACCCCCTGTCCCTCCCCCTTCCTCTCCTCCCTGCTGCTGACACCAGTGCAGCTGCCTGTGGGAGCTCCCTGCTCATCCCACCACCAACACTGCCACAGCGCCATGAAGACTGCTAGCTCCCTCTGGGAAACCAGCATTTTATTTTTAGTAAATTTTTATTCAGTTTTTTCATGGCTCCCCAGTCGCCGCTGCCTGTGGGCGGTCACTGTGCCCCCCAGCCTCCGGGGGCACACATCATTCATGCTCAAGTCTGAAAGGTTGAGAGCGGCTTCTTTATAGCTTAGTAGTTTCATTAAGGGCTTTCATTGAGGACGAAGTTACTTCAGCTTAACTTCTGTTTGCTGTGTGGTAAAAAATATGCTATGGGGGAGTTACCACAAAGCAACTGATGCACAGTAGAGCACCTGTCCTTTCCCCACAAAACTACCTTGTGGTCAACTGTTCAGACACAGGAGGAAGTGCATGTGGACAGTATCTTTTTTTTCAAGTGGGGGCTGTCTGTTGTAGACTCTTCTAACTCAAAGGTTTATAAATGTACCTTGCAAACTCCAGTAACTTGAATCAGTATCATATGTCCATGATACTGAATTATGTTCTCTTTCAATGAGTATTTCCAAACTACCTGTTTCATCACCAGTATCTACCTCTCTGTTGTAATGTGGAGGTGATTTTTTTTTCTCAGGCATGGCTTCACCCAGAAATAAGTTTCAGTGCTTTCCTGGCAGTGAAATAAAATGCCTCCTGCAACTAGCGAGGATGAGTGACTTACTGCTCAGCTAACAAGATTTAGGTGGATTATGCTATGTATTTAATCAAGGGATAAGCTCATTGCCTTATTTGAAATGGATCAAAACCCCTGAAAATGTCAGCTCTGAGACCTAGCTATCAAGCTAAAATATACAGCTACATTTCAGCTGGGTGCGGGTGCGGGGGAGAGTGCCTTTTATTTATTGAGGAAGTGGAATAGTTTTGCAGACTGTCACCAAAATTCAGAGTGACAACCCCGGTAAGGGAAGCCAGAGGTGGAACCAAACAGAAAAGCTAGACTTTAAAGGAAGAAGTATAAATGTTGCTAATAATGCTGTTGCTGGATATCTTCAGAAAGGCCCATTGTACCTGCAGTATCTTTTGATCTGTAGCAGTATTTCTGGCTATGTAGTAGGAAGTGTCTTGTGGCGCAGTTTTCCATCCCATTCAGCTTCTATTTAATACCACTGTTCAGAGATGAGAATGCCAAAATAGAAGGATAGTGACAGAATACTGCCCTCACCCCTCTCCCAGAAAGCATCTTAATATTGCTTTATATCAGTGATGAGATGTTGCTACTTCTGAAGGAGCTTGGAAGCTGGCACCATCTCTGTTGTCCGTCATATCTTTAACTTTTGTTCTGTGTATTGTTCTGTAGAAAGGAGTCCTGATCTAGCAACAGAGACCCTCTGCTGTGGCTAGTCCTTGGGGTTGGAGTTCCTTTCTTTCAGTGGCTGGGATCCAGCAGGAGGTGGCTCCTGTCCTGGATTTCTTAATATCCAAAGGACCAGAACTCTCCAAGTCTGCGGAAAGTGTGGCCAGCAGAAAGCTGAGTGTTACTGTTGCCTTCTCCCTCCCACGTCTGGAGTGTTTGTTTTTTCCTGTTTTGGCCTTTTTGCTAGGTCTGGGCCTGCACAGGTGGAGGTTGTGTGGAAGAAGAGCCCTTTGTTAGTCACTCCAGATCTTGCAGAGGAAGAAACTCTACCTTAGCACCAGAACTGATTTACCCGTAATACAGATCTTACAAGGCATGGCTGTTCAGGCTTATAATGGAAACATGGTTGCAGTCTTAACTAAGGAGTAATTGCTTTTGTTGCATCATATATGTAGGAACCTACTGAATTTGTGGTTGTATGATTTTTGTGGAAACTGGAAATTTGGGCAAGCTCCATGAAAAATAACAAGCTCCACGGAAAAACAGCGGGCTTGCTCCAAAAAAACCCCAAAACCCCACAACAAAACAAAACCCAGAAACAAAAAAAAGCAACCCAACCCCAAATAAAAACTTACTGAAAATAAAATGCTGGCTCCCCAGAGGGAGTTAGCAGTCTTCATGGCACTGTGGCTCAACTGTGCAGCCTGGTTGGGGGAGAGCTGTTGGCAATGTGGCTGCCGCCTCCCCTGCCCCTTTCTGCTGATTGGCTGAGAGGACTTCCTGTTGTGTGACCACACCCTTCTACACCAACTGGCCATGAGGGGTGGGACCATATGACAGACAGTCCTCACAACCAATCAGCTGTTAGAAGCAAGGCTGCCAGGACCCTTCATCCAGTCAGCGGTGAGGGGGTGTTGCACTCAGCCTGTGAAAATGGTGACTGGATTTGCCTGCAAAATCAGCCAGCTGCCTCTGAGTTAGGTGGACCCCTACATATACATTAACAGTGTTGG